>NC_072733.1:183727754-184048348 GCF_026930045.1 Uloborus diversus | reverse complement strand
AAATTGTTAAAGTAATTACAGTTTCGTTTTAAGGAACTATTGTCCGGTGAAACTGCACTTCAAGCGGGGAAAGCAATTACAAAAGAAGTCTTGGCTTAGAGATGAAAAAGTTATTTCTTTAACCATTTACGTTTCCACAAAGGTGTATTAAAGTACTTAATGAAAAACCAAAATATTTTTACGTACTTGAGAGTTCTTGGAAGATTATTAATTAGGGTTACAGAAAGTACATTCAATAAAATCATACATTGATGTTTTAAAAGAACAAAATGCTCCCAGATCCTAGAAGAAATGGTACTTCAATTAAACATTGTTATTTCTGCAGAAAGGAGGGTTGTTTGAACCCTGGAAGTTGTTTTGTGGCCAATTAATACCATCTGCAGAGCTTTATTGACTTTTTTTTTTTTTTTTTTTTTTGCACTTGGGGCAGTATTTGCAGAAAAATTCGAGACACATACAAAATAATGTAAACAAAATGTATAAATACTTGAGTACTGAAATGTATATGTACAGTGATCTCTCGCTTATACGCGACCTCTGTTATACGCGTTTTTCACTTATGCGCGTTTTTCTCACGGGCCCGGCCAGCGATATAGGAAAACAATGTTAACTCTTGTTCATTTATACGCGAAACCTAAAATGCACCTTTCACTTATGCGCGATAAAAATTTTTCAAGTTTTAGTTAAATCGCCTATTCACGCTTTGCTTATCGGAAGATTTGTACCCTTCTTGATGTCTCTTGGAATACTTTCACACACTATTATTCCAATGTTCAAAATGTTTCCAAGAACGCGTTTTTGGGGAGTGTGATTGGGGGTGCAGTTAGTCTTGTGATTGACATCGAGAGGGGAGAACGGGTTACATGCGAAAAGGTTGGCCTTCCTAAAAGTCGTGGTGAAGCGGAAAGCATTGACATAGTCTATCGAGGATCTTTTGTATCCTCACAGACTATGACACTGATCACGCGACAGTTTTTAGGTTTTGTGGAATTCGCTTACATACTGTACAGTGTATAAAAATTGACAAAATGTGCAACTTCAAATTTTACATTTTCAGTAAATTACAATGCATAAATGAAAATTATGTGCGTATTTCTTCATTAGGGTATCAGTAGTGTACTATTAGTATTACTATAACTGTTGATAACTTTCTGTATTTAAGCTTATTTTTGGGGTTTTTTCCACTTATGCGCGAATCTCACTTGTGCGCGAAAATTTCGTTGTCCCCTTTGGTCGCGTATAAGTGAGAGGTCACTGTACTTGAAGAATATTGATAAGAAAACATTCAAGCAGACAGTTATACTATAGCATAATTTATGTGTATTTATTTTTATAACCCTTTCATAATATATGTACCTCAGCTCCAGAAGGACGTAAGTCACATTAAACCTAACTGTTTTACTGGTTTAAGAAAACATTCAAGCAGACAGTTATACTACATCATAATCTATGTGTATTTATTTTTATAACCCTTTCATAATATCTGTACCTCAGAGCCAGAAGGACATAAGTCACATTAAACCTAACTGGTTTACTGGTTTAAAAAATCAAACAAGTAGAAAGAATTATAACGGGAATGATAAAAGCATACATGCAGTGTATAAGTTACCAGCTGCATTACCCGGCGTTGCACGGTCTACTACGAAAATAAAAATTGCGTCAAGATACGCATGTTCAACAATCAGGGTTAAGTAAAAGAAAAAAAAAGTGCAAAATTTCCCGTCAGCGTGTAGAAAAGAGCGATTTTTTTTAACTCAAAGTTTGAATTTAGACCTCTCTGCTTTTTTTTTTTAAATTCCGAAAAATTCAGTCACTGAAATTAATAGGCGTATAAGCAGTCCATTTCACGGGTTATCTGGAGAAAACTCACATAGGGGGTGACAAAAAGGCCGTAAAAACTCTACGTGAATTCTTGAGCAATAAAGGACCTTTGTGCCAAATTTGTAAAGATCCGACTAAAACTCTGGATTTGTATAAAGAAAACCTCTATGGGGGTGGCGATTCGTACGGGACGAATATTAGCCTATGTGAATTAATGAGCATCAAAGAACCTCTATATCAATTTCGGCATAAAATTCAACGCAAACTGTAGATTCGCAGAAGTAACATAAAAGGTCAGATTTAGGCATGGGCACATGGGGCACAGGCACGGGGCACCAAATCTGTAACTTTAGTTGAAATTGAAGTAATTTTATACTGCATTACTGCAAGTTGTGAAAAATAAATGTAAAAAAAGTCTTCTGAAACGTTTAAGTAAAGGTGGGGGCACGAGGAAAAAAAAGGGGATGAGGAACAGTGAATTGAAAAATCATAGTCGGGCCCTGCACACGCACAAACTTTCGAATGTAGTTCTTGAAATGCAGCGGAAGATATTCAGAAGGAGAAAGACATTTTCAGAATGTGCTACCATACTCATAAACAATAATTCAGTTGTTCCGAACTGAATTACAAATAATGGTTTCCTTTGTAAATTGTCGTAAAGTAGGCTGTGTTCAAGAATCCTTTTATTTAATGCATTGTTATTACTATAGCAATTTTCTACGGATGGACCAATTTTTCATGAAATGGGAAAGTTAATGATACTCTCTATTTATTTATTTATGTTTATACTTTGTAATTTTCATCATTAGCGTAAAAAATGGGAAGTTAGCATTATCATTTTGAGCGTCATTTTTCAATTTAGTAACAATCTTCAGCAGTGACAAAATATTATTCAACAATTTTGTTTTACTCATAGTAACGGGAAGACGCAATCATACTGCACCATGTTTTTTCACACAATAGATCATTTTTAAACTTCAGTTCAACTTCGCAAAATGTTGTAGTAAATATTACGATTATCATTTAATAGCTCAGTGAATCCTCACTTTGAAATCATTTTTCTGGAAGTACATGCAATAAAAAAGAAAAATGTGTTTCTCTTAATATGTTTAGACTTGATTTTGCTGATACTATAAATAAATAAACTGGAAAAAAATAAATAAAATGTTAAAAACAAACAGTAAATAAATAAACAATTCTAAATATAATATGACACTGCTTTATTGACGTGTTTAATTTATTAAAAATTACTTGACTGTTTAGTGTTTAATATACCTGAATCAATGTCAAAGTTAATTACTTTACAAGTTTAAATTGAACTTCATAGTTGCGTTGTAATTGTTTCGAATACCTGAGCACGGATAAAAATTGCTTGTGATAAATAATCGCACTGTAAAAAATTCATGAAAGCTGTTTGACTTATTGGAAACGTTTCCGAAACGTACAGAGACCTCCTGTTAATGGCAGGTTTACGATCATTTTGCGAAACATGGGGAGATAACATTTCCGGGCTTATTGGCCGTGGTCTAATTGGAGTAGAAATTCCAGACGTTTCGGCTTGCTTTGCTGCAGCCATCATCAGTGGTTTGAGTTGGTGAGACTGAAAGTCACCATCAGTCTCACTTAACTCAAATCACTGATGATGGCTGCAGCAAAGCAAACCGAAACGTCTGGAATTTCTACTCCAATTAGACCACGACCAATAGGCCCGGAAATGTTATCTCCCCATATTGACGCCGGCCGTGAAAGCCATAAACAGTATTTTGGAAAACGTTTCTCGATTTTAAAATTTTAGAAGTTGAATTTCGTTGACAGAGAGATTATTTTAACATACTCAAAAACGTTTTTGTAAATAAACATGCATCGCAGCTGATCCGTACATTCAGAGACGTTTCTATTATTTTTTTTTTTTTTTTTTGTTATTTTGAGCATAGTTTTATGGTTTGCATTTACGAGTTAAAGCGAAGTGTGTAAAACAAATTCATAAAAAAAGGAGGGAACTACCGGGCAGCTTTGAATTCCATTGGATATAAAAACAAACGATCCCATGAGTGAAAAAAAAAAAAAAATAAGATTACGGAGGGAATATCGAGCCCACTAATTCACAAAATAGGCTAAGCTGCTTTTACCACCAGAAAGGAAGAAACAGAAAATACTTTGAACGAAAGAAAAAGTTCCGCCTTTCTCATTCGTTACTTTCCAAAAAAAAGAGGGCGGCGGGGGGCACCTAGTACCTCTGTGCGAATACCTAGCACAGAGGGGCTAGCACCATGGAACAGAGTGCACTGAATGTTCCCTCTCCGTTCACATGTTTTTATTTTTAAAATAAATGAAGATAAACTAACTAAAATAAACGAACAATCACGAGAGAAGATAACAGCAGACATAAACCACCTTGTAGAAAACGTCAAGATCCGTTTAGAGATGGGCAATGTCGTTCTTTTTAATGATCCGTTCAGCAGAGGAAAATATTGAAAATATTTCATTCTATCATTAATATTCTTATAAGGAAAATCTGCAGCTAAAACTAACCAACAGAAAAAAAAGTATACCGTTAAAATTGTGATCGAAAAATATTTTATTTACATTATGGTGCATAATCAAGCAATTATAACTTATTTTGTAAAATGTTTCTCGGAAACAGAACGATAAGATGTCTGTTTTCTATTCCAAAAATCTAAATTTTATTCCCACTTCGTATAAGTTTAAATGAATAAATTGTATTTTTTTTAATGTAAAAAAAGTGACGTGACATCAGAAAATTAGCAAAATTGATCTTTAACAAAAAATTACTGAGTACAGTTATCTAAAACATTTTCAATACTACAGAAGTAGTTAAAAAAAAAAACAAACAAGCATGATATGTGAAATAGTGCATTAATTCTAAACCAAAACATCGCTATCTCCAAGTGCAGTGGAAAACACAGGGGGGAAAAATGATTTTGAATGCGTGAAAAATGAAAGCAATATCAAAAGATAAATAAATAAGTAAATAAATGTATACCAAAGTAAAATAAGAAAGAATAATTTTAAAATAAATATCATCGTTCAAGAAAACGGTCGTTCATTTTTAGGAGATCGTATTGCACCTTTCATTTGAAGGAGTTGTTCATTAAGTCCCGTTTGTTCATGAACGATAACTTAGATCCGTTAGGCTGATTACTAGTCCCGTTTGTTCATGAACGATAACTTAGATCCGTTAGGCTGATTACTAGTCCCGTTTGTTCATGAACGATAACTTAGATCCGTTAGGTTGATTACTAGTCCCGTTTGTTCATGAACGATAACTTAGATCCGTTAGGCTGATTACCATCCCCCTAGTTCCCATCGATTTTTAGTTACTTTGTAAATTGTATAACAGCGATAGGCAACCTAAACTAACGGCGTTTCTGCTTTCCAAATTTGGGGAGCACGAAGATCGACTTGGGGGGGAGGGCTCACCCTCGTTGTGCCAATGGCAAAACCTCGTTCGAAACAATGTTTTCCTACTTTGAATTTTTTTTATACATTCGTGCATGGTTATCTCTGTGAATCCGTAGTAACTTTTGTAGACATTTTTCCAGAAAAAAACGCAGAAAAAAAACCTTTTGTTTTTAAAAAGAAATTGTACGGTTCGTAACAATTATAAATTTTTTGAAAAATATTCAAAAAACTTTTGATTTCGAAGTTGTGCCTACTTTTTCCCCCAGAAAATGATTCATATTTTTTCTCTGACAAAAATCATGGACCAGAATGTTGATTGAAAACAGCTTCGAGATTGACGGGTACCGTTGTTGTATGTGAATACATTGAATTGATTCAAAGACTGAATCTTGTGTTCTTTTTTATGATTCATTCATTTTACATCAGATATTTTCATCCGAGCTTGTACAATAAAATATTTTTTAACGTTTTAGGGGTTGCCTACAAATGATGTCACGCTTTAGGGGGAGGAGGGTTCGTGAATTAGTGAGAGTATGTGACAAGAGGGAGGGAGGGGGGTAACAAGAAGTGTACTATCAAGCATTTTGCTATGACAATCTGCTTATGAAAAACAGCGTGACATGGGAATGAAGGGGGATAAGGGGAGTTGTGACATTTTGTGACATAGGGGGAACAAGGGCGCCCATATGGGAGGGGCAAGTGAGTGCTCAAGCCCCCCCCCCCTTTGAAATTAGAACTTCCTTGCTTTTAGTACTTTTTTCTTTACAAATATATAAAAACATTTCTACTCCAGAAATTAATGAATAAGTTATTAAAAATGTCAAATTTTAATAACTCTAACCTGTACTGAAATCGGTTTCTATGGGGAAAACCTGCTAAACCTTGGGGAAAATATCTGAGCCCGCCTTAAAATGTTGCTTATGGGCTCCCTTGGGGGGGGGGAGTGCTTCAAAAATGTTGAAAAACAATTGTGACGTCACTCACACACATGAACAGCCCTTGAGAAATTTTGAGAACACATTGATTTAAAATTAGTGCGAAAGGTAGAAATAAATATTTTCAAATGAGTTAGAATCTGATGTATGAACTTAAGACGGAAATGCATAGTTTTCGTACTCGCATCTAAAAAAGGTCCATATTTAAGATTACGATTTTTCTGATGGATTTGTTTCTGAGTTAGAGATTTTTCTGATTTGTGTTTTCCTATCTCCTTTGCAATTCCGATTAACAAAACATATTGGGTGTGTGTATGTGTGAAGGGAGGAAGTTATAGGTGTTTTCTACTGAAAGAAATTTTATTAATACAACTGAGGGAGAGACAAGTCACAGGTATTCGTTTGGCATTTTATGATTGACTGTTAGCAGCCGCTTTTTGATGGTACTATCGTAAGTTGTTAAATTGTTTTTTAATTTTTCTGAAAAAGGTAATACGTAAAAATTATTTTACAATGATAATCAGAGAGAAACCAAGGTAAAAAGTAACCGGTTGTTCTGTTTATTTCATCACCAGCTTTTTTTAAGTCTTCATAATTATGGGAATCGATTTTTGCGGGTATTCAAACATGTGCAGCATTTAATATTTAATAAACTTGAATTAAAATTTTAAAAATTGGACTCATTTTTTTTTCTTCTAAAAGCCCGATTTTTTTTTTTTTTTATTAGTAGGTCACTGGGACCCAGGTTTCTGATTAAAAAATGAACGTTTGTATATAATCTGACTGTTTGGCCTAATTATCGCAACCGTTTCATTTAATTACTAGTTCATTCTTACAGAAGCAGGACTTCAATTTTTGTGGAATGCTGTTTTATGTGGGAAGACAAAACGTCATTCGTTATTTATAAGATATAATTTTTATAAAATAAAAAAACAAAACATGTTTTTCCAGAATGCGTACCTTGTGAGCTTCAGCAAAAGAATAAGCTGGCAATATTTTCTAAAATAACTAGAATAACTGGAAACTTTCCAAATATATCAATTACGCTATTTGAAAATTATGTATTTTTTCAAATTACGGTGTGGCATTTATTGATGTATTGATATGACAACTTAGATAAATGATATAGACATTAAAAACATAATTGGATGAATTGAATTCCACTCATCTGACTACATGATATAACCTTTCTAACAACATGATCAAGTGTATTTTCTGATTAGCTAATGGTAAGACTTTAGTAGATAAAAGTCATTTCAACATATCTGTTTCAAGAACGAGTACAGCTTCTACACTTTGAAGTACTTTGGAATGTAAAAAAGGTATTTTCAAAAAAGTCGATGATCCCTGAACCCATTTCACTCACTAAAATTTTCTGAAAATTGCAAAAAATATCTATAATGCGGTTATGCTCGATTATTTTTTTATATAAATGATTTTGCATGAACTGAAAAGATTAATGACGAAATTATGCATACAACTGCCCATTTTTACAGAATAACGAATGTAAAGCAGACATTTTTGAAGTAAAATATTTCAAGCAATTTCAACACTACTCGCTGTAATACAACTACGCAAATAACAGTGAATTTAGATTATAAAAATAAGCTCCAGTATTGTAGTAACATGAATCTAAGGAACGGAGAAAAAAAGTATGATTTATGCATTTTGCGCGACTATTGCAGATACGTAAGATTTGGTGCAGGATACTCACTTTGTAGAGATAAAACTCACAAAAACTAATTTGTATGAGCAGTGTATAATTACGCCGCTCAAGCAAGAAAATTCTAGAAATTAAGATGAAAAAACAAATGAGAAATTCCGAATACTTTTAATTTCAACTAACCCTTTAACCACTAACGGATAAATAACTGGTAATTGCTCATCAGCTCGTATAACTTTGTCCCTATTTGAAAAATAATAATAATAGTAATTTCCAAGAATTCACAAAAGGTTAATACCAAATCATTCACAGGAAACAATAGTGGCACCCCCCCTCAAAAAAAAAGTATTGGAGAAAATCGAGGTTTTAATTTACGGTACTTTTACTTGATTTATCCTTTAAACACTACAATGTACTCAACAATTACGGTATGTTTTTGTCAATGGTTCATTTTTGCAGACTAAACTAGCAGTATATTCTTAAAGTTCAAAAATGTTCTTCTAAATTCAGCAATTTTTTAAAAATTTACTATTATTGATTACACCGTTTATGCACCACAACGCACCAGTTAAGGAAAGAGAATTTGCATCAGTACCGTAGAAAGAAAGCAACACATTGAGAATTTAAATCAATAACTTTTTTTTTGTTGTAATTTTAAATTGTACCACTATTGTCGCTGGTGAATGAAATGACTGAAATTCCAAAGTTAAACAACGTACGAGAATATCTTCTGTCAAATTTCTTATTTGAGTTTTTTACTTAATGACCCCTTGAATTAAATGTCTTAGGACCATTTTAGGAACTATGCTAATAGTTTGAAGGTAATATTTAAGTTAAGGATGTAATAATTTCATTTTGAGTTCTTGACTTTTCAGTAACGCTTAACTATAAGTTATACTACTATATTTTGTAGTAAGGCACTCACTTTATCTCCTGGAAAATTTCTTCGATAAGCGCGAACTTCGGTTCTTTCAAATCTTGCCATCTGCTGTAGTGGAAGTAACTCATTTATCCCCCTGTCTGTTTCCTATTCCTATTCCTATTCAGAACTGACTACAACTGTATTTTATGTCGAGGACTGCATACTAAGTGCCTTGCCTCCATTGTTTTATATACCGATAGATGGCAGCACCATCACCGGAACCTGTCTGTTTCTATTCACTATTTCGATTTCGATTCAGAGTCACAACTGACTTCAACTGCATTTATGTCGAGGTCTGCATACTGAGTGCCTTGCCTCCATTATTTTATATACCGATAGATGGCAGCACCATCACCGGATCGAGCAGTTAATGAGAATTTAGAACTAGTCCAAGAGCTAATAGCTACCTGGTGCTAGCACCCCCAGAGGTATCGTTTCACTTGGAGGACATTGAGACCACGAGTATATTTAACGTCGCCCAGTCCCCTTTAATGACGACGGTGGGTCTTCGGCCAGCAAGGATCGAACCCGAGGCCCTCCGGCCCCGAGTCCAATGCCTTACCGATCAGGCTACCACGGCCCCTTCTATTCACTATTTACAACATTTCAGAGGCGTTTGTCATTGCCATGTTTAAAAGTTACAAAATTTCATTGCATTTAGCGCATTTGCGCAGAGAAAGAAGGAGTCATAGGTCCAAAGAGCCCCTCCTAACCTTTACACATGAAACACAGAACAACTTTGATGGTGTGTGCATGGCCGTGGTAGCCCGATCGGTAGAGTGTCGGATTCGGGGCCGGAGGGTCCTGAGTTCGAACCTCGATGGTCGAAGACCCACCGTCGTCATTAAAGGGGACTGGGCGACGTTAAATATGCTCGTGGTCTCAATGTCCTCCAAGTGAAACGATACCTCTGGGGGTGCTAGCACCAGATAGCTATTAGCTCCTGGTCTAGTTCTAAATTCTCATTAACTGTTCGATCCGGTGATGGTGCTGCCATCTATCGGTATAAAAAAATAATGGAGGCAAGGCACTTAGTATGCAGTCCTCGACATAAATACAGTTGTAGTCAGTTGTGACTCGGAATCGTAATCATGGTGTGTGCATGGCCCCACTTAATGCTCAAAGGCCGTGACAATCGCTGAAACCCATGGCAACAAAGAGGGCGCTACAGGGCACCCCTGTTTCCATTACTTTGCCATTGATTGGTGGATATAGGGGTCTCTTGCGGTCAAAATGGACGACGTCCAATCAAAAATATAAACTTTGAAACATTGATTATGATTGGTGGATGCATGAGTTGCATCGGTTTAACACAGAAAAGTCAAAAATTGTCAAGGCCCGTAAGCGTATTTAGTAGGGCCATGCTCTGTGATAGAAGCTTCGTCATCTTCTAAGCCAGAGGTCGTGGGCTCGATTCCCACCGTTGCCCTAGGTTTTATTTCCTTCTTTTGTGTTGTAAATCTTTCCTGTGTGTGTCCGGGGGCAAGGCGCTTTGTACGCAGTGCTCTTAGTTTGTGAAACTGCTTGGCTTCTGTATAAATATATAAATCTTTGAACCTGCAATAATAATTTCCTGCACCACATCTCATTTCAAATTTCTCGACTATAAATGACTTTTAAACGCACTTCTAACACAGTACGAAAGAAAAAGACCCTAATTATGATTAAAAACCGGAAACGAAAAACTATTTTTTTTTCACAGGTGAAAATAGGCGAAGATAAAACTTTTGATTCAAGTTGCTTTGACAGAGCTTAAGGACTGGATTCCAGTTGACGGTATCGTTCCTTTTGATGTCGGAAAATAATTGAACGGTTTATTTCAAAAACCAGTCAAAAAATAAACTCTAAAATTAAAAAAAAAAGCATTTTTATCTTCGTATTAAAATTTTTCTATAAGGATTACAATGTTTTAAACTAAAACGGATACATATTTAGGTATGTTTCTTTCAATAAACAATGTTGTAACCATCAGTGAATAATTTGATATGGTGATATAGATGTTTTCCTAAAATAAGCAATTTTGTCGTTTGACCGGTTTTTGAAATGTACTATTCAGTTATAGAGCGCGGTGTGGCACGGAAGTTGGAAAGAGAATAATTACTATTGTCCGTTTTCCACGAGAAGGCACTTGACTCCGCCTTCGTCACGTGGTATCCGATGATTCTGTTTCGCTGCATTCGAAAGAAGGCATATTCGAATCATAACATTTTGTTGTAAAAACAGTAGTTTTTAAATGTAAAAATAACGAAAGTAGCAACAGACAAGTGAAGCAAGTAATGTTAGGGACACTGACTTTTTTACTCCGGGGTTATGTTTACCGATCAGCCCCGCATAAAATTTATCCTTGCGTTCAAGAAGGCGAGGCGAAGTGCTTTCTCGTGGGAAACGGACAATAGTCGTACTGCAAAACGTAGCCTCTTGTGACGTAAGGGTGAATGTCGCGATTCGTTACTTTTACCTTTTAAATACAGGTAAGAAGAAAAACAACGGTTAAAATTCAGAAGCGTGTTCTTAAGAAGTTTTCTTACTATTGACAAGATCAAGTTTAATTGAGATTGTCGTAAATTTCGGCCAAAATATGTATGTAAAACAAACCTAAACACAGATTGAAAATAAATCGTTGAATGGTTCTTTGAGGACATAAAATTAGCCATAAATGAAAAAAAAAATGCAACTAGAGCAATACAAAAGCTGTAAGTGACTGTCTCAAGCAGGGCTAATGTAGACCCGATTACGAGATTTAGATGCTGCAGTTTTACCCTTATTAGTGATAATCATTGAAGCTGAGATCACACTCACGATCCAGATATAAAGGGGAACATTCTATACATAGAAATCATAAGAAAAATAACCATCTACAATTCTGCATAAATATTCGATGAAAATTTTCAATTTCTTTAGCATTCAATAACAGCAATGCTAAAAAATTATTATTATTATTATTATTTTGCTATTAATACTCCTAAGCATTTAAAAAAAAACTAATAAGTGTTCTGAAAAAAATTCTCAGTTAAGTGTTTTGAAAGCTGTTTTATTTTACTGCTCCTAGCAATTAAAAAAAAAAAAAAAACAAAAACGCTTTTAAAATGTTTTTTAATATTTTTAGAAGATTTACTCAAAGTAATATCTGGAAACTTTTCATCAATTCGGGGAGTATATGCACTCTATTGATCCCCCCCCCCAAAAAAAAACAATAAGTAAGAAGGAATAACACTTCGCGAATGACGTCTTGGAATTAGACATCCATAAATTAACTCAATTTTGGTATGCCAGTAGAACAAAAGATGTTCCTTGAAGAACAAAAGCGGCTGATCAAAAATAAACCAAAACAAGAAACTTCCAAGTAATGGCAATGAACCATGAAAATGCGTTTCTACTGCTTAAACAAACGTGAGGTTGTTGATAAATATGATACAGCTTAACTGTAGCGTGTCGAGGATAAGAAAAGCAAATGATGGAAGGTTTTTTTTTTAACGTTCCGAAATTAGTTGCTATTTCTTCAGACTTGCGGAAGTTTGCATACACATTGAAATAATTTTCGAATACCCGCTGTTCTTGTGCATTATATGCCTAGTCTAGTCAAGGGTTATTCGATAACTATGTACGTAACACTTGCAGATAAAATAGAGCAGTTTTTATGCTAATCTTTTAGTAGTTGTCGAGGGATAAGACGATCCAATTTTTTTTTACGAAACAGGAGTTAAAATGATGTTTGATTTCTATGCTCATGGGCGCCCCGAATTTAAATTTTTGGGAGGGCGGAAATTCTCAATTTTGAAATAGAACTTCAAATTTTGCCGAATGATGATAAATTTGCCGATTGGAACTCCAAATTTCGCCGAATGATGATAGTTTTGCCGAATTTAACTCCCGTGACCTCCCATTGGAGCACTCTTGCTTTTACTGGTTTACGTTTAAAACTGAAAGGGTGAATAGTTTATGCATGTTTCGTAGATTCATAAGGCTCAAATGCGGTTACATTTCTTGTAATTTACATACTTATTTATTATAACTGAGAAATGAGAGCTGGGATATTGTTCAACATTGATATATCTGATAGACCAATGATGGTAGTCACATGGTTAAATCATTTATACATTTCGCCTTGGATATTTTATCGCTAGCTAAAATGTCATACATGTATTTTAAATGCTAAATATGAGAATAAAAATGACACAATGTTCTTAAAAGTAGAAATGAAGATGCTAAACAGAGACATCATACATTTTCATTGGTTTTCCTGTGAGGTAAAGGGCACTATATCACAAAACAATAATTTCTCGGAATTGATTTTCAACTCCTTTTTACCTCAAAAGCAGCGTCAGAAAATGCTGTTTTCCATTATCTATCTTGTTAACAATAATTGGACTAAGCGCTTTATGCCTCTGAATAGAGCACAAAAAGTTGAGTAAAATAGTGCTTAGATCCCGATTTTAAAAATGGACTTAGTGTATTTTATTCCCCAGGTACAGATTCGTACTTTTAAATTACTTTGTGTCATTTTGTATGGCATATTTCCCACACAGTATGAAGTGTTTTCTTCTACAGAAATGCTCATTCTTCGTTCATGTGTACACAACGTACACAATGACTTTCCTTAAAAAGTAAAAGGTAAAAATAACGTCGACCGTAACGTACTAAGTTTTTTTCCCCTTGACCTTCTTGTCCCGAAGTCAACAAAAAGCTACTATTCAAGCAAAAATATTTTAAAATATTTTAAAAAATCCTAATATTTTGATTAAAATCCAAGCTCGTGTTGGTGTACTTAACTGAAGCCAATTGTCAGTAAAATGAGAAAATCCTTAACTAAATTGTTCCCCCTCTGGCAAAAGTTAAAATTTTGTTAAAACCATATATATTAGTTTAAAGTTAAAAATACTGTCCAGGTAAAATGGCCGTTTTGTGTCGACTGGTGTGACAAAATGGTCTTGTATCAAGAGATGCATAAAATTTGCTTGTGTAACATTAAATTTGTCGATGGACGTTTAGATGTCAAACCTAATTATGTTGGTTTTTCCAATTAAATAATATATATTTGCTTGATAACTTATCGATTCAATAACAGTGCATGTGAAAAATTATCTTTTTCCGACCTTTTAGTCAAGAAGAAAATGCACGATAATTCAAAAGAACTTCCCTTACGTATGAAGCATTAGTGGCGCATACGCTCAACCAATGAAACTAAAACTTTAAATATGATTTTGTGAAGGTATGCATTGAGTATTGTGATGATTTTAAACAACTTAGAGCACACTTGCGCAGGGAAAAAACGGCTGTCGCCACTGCAAAATTTCGAAATCATCTCACTATAATCCAGGGGTTCTCAACCTTTTAGGCCCCCCTTTGAACACTGACGGAAGCTCTCGCCCCCCCCCCCCCCCCGTCAATAAGAGCCCATAGTCAAAATTTGAAACTGAAGCAGGTTATTGAGAAAATATATTGATAATTCCCCCCCCCCCGTATTTAAATTTAATATTACTACGCATAACTTTGCTTCGACCATAGTGTTTTTAGAACATAGGAAATAAAAGAACTGGATGCAAATAAATTGGAGGCGATCTAGGAACTGGATGAGGTTGATTATCCACCTTTTACAGTACTAAAATTTACAAAGCTGAAGAAGAACTTGTAAAAGTTGTTTTTGTAACCATTGAAAATCATTTAGTCATGCTGGCAAAGAATTTTAAAAATATTTTCTTGCTGACGACAAACTGATAGCAAGTTACGAGTGGATTAGAGATATATTTCATAAGATTCCCGAAGAACTCTCCATTGATGAGGAAGACATTAGTCATAGACTTTACGACAAGTGGCAAAACCAAAAGACAATTTAATAATAAATCACTATTTGAATTTTGGTCAGGAGTAGAGGATTTTTTTCCGCAATGAAAACAAGGGCACTTCGCATTCTATTACCATTTTCAACATCCTTCCTTTGTGAAACTGGATTTTCTGCTGTGGCTTCTTTAAAGACAAAATATAGATCTCTGTTAAGTATAGAAATAGAACTAAGAGTGGCCATTTCTAATATTAAGCCTCCGTTCGAAAAATTTTGTTCTTTAACACAGGCCCAAGGAAGTCACTAATAATTACGAAATTTCTTTTTAATTTGGTATGTTTTTATTAAGTAAGTTTTGATTCAGAAGTTGTTTTACTTTAATCAGATAATTATTAAATATCGTCGCCTGAGAGCAACAGTAAGACATCTAATCCCAGGAATAACACTAAGATATCCTACTGTTGCTCTGAGACGACGATATGTTGAAATGTATTTTCTTTTCTATTTGTGTATATCTGCTTTTCCTTTCAATCAGTTAATCAATTCTTTTAAATAAAATTTTATCTTGGATATTTTCGCGCTCCAGAGGTTGAGAATCACTGCTGTAACCTTAATCTCTGCGTTGTTTAAAATCATCACAATCTGCAGCGCATACCTTTAAGCAACTATGTGTGAATTCAGGTTCGATTGTTTGAGCGGAGAGACCGTTAGAGTTTCATATATTAAGGAAATTTCTTTTGAACCGCCCTGTATAGTTGGTGGGGGAAAAGGAATAACATTTCTGTATCAAATTATGATAATGCGGTTCTTAACTACGTTGCTATAGTATCTCTTTCCTCTAGAATGTCTGACTTCTTATGTCAATGTCAAATTAATACTTTTTTGGATTATAGAATATTAATAAAGGGAGCTGTATTTTTATGAAAAACGTACGAGTTTAAACTTGCATTGAAGTTAAGGACTAATAAAAATGTGAGTAACAACGAACTGAAAGTACGCGCAACTCGATCAATGACGGATTACAGAATATTTCGAATAAAAGAATGTCAGAATTAAGTGTAGTAGATGGAGTATCGTTTGCATTAGACTGGAGCATTCTTGAAGCAAAAGGAAGAAAGCATAGTCTTTTAACTCTCTGCTGCTAAGAGCACTGGAAATATTGTATCACTTATATATCTTCGCCTCAGACAACAGTAAGACATCTAATCCCAGGAACAGTAAGATATCCTACTGTTGCTTGCATTTAGTTAGAAATGAATCCGCCACAAATAAATGTGATGGATAAATGCATTTCCTATATCATCTAGAAATACTAGTAGGAAATAAATTTGATAGAAGCTAATTAGCTAATTAAAAAAAAACATATTAAATAGAGACAAAAGTTTTATTGTACCTTTCATCAACCATAATAACAGCAAAGAGAGGAACTCAAAGATTCAGGAGTGCAAAAAGCTGCAGTTCTGTACGATCTGTACGACTATTCTAATGTGCAACTAACCAAAACATTTTAGTTTCACTTTAAGTGCATCAAAACTTAAGTAAAAATTTCTCGGCTCCTGAAAATGAGTTCTCTTGAAAAATCTGTATTATATTATTTAAGCAGGGCTGCGGAACGGAGTCAGACCACTCGCAGATTTAGAAGAGCCCCCCCCCCCCCCTTCCCTCCAAAGTGACCAAATATTGCCTAAAACTGAATTTTCGGAACCAATGTTTCAAAGAAAATCACCCCAGAGAGCTTATTTGAGCACAAAATTACACTTTGACCCCTCCCTTTCCGATAATGACCTCTGCCAAAACCAGAAGCTGAATCCGCTCCTGAGTCAAATCGATTTTGAAGTAAAGGAGTCGGTAGCTTAAAAGTTCCAAGATAGGTTAAAGTTGGTCCTTTTCCCTTTCAGTCAGCAGGAATAGGAGTCACAGTAAGACTGATTTTGAAGTGAAAGACTCGGAGTTGAAAGCTTTAAAATTTCAGGTCATTCCCCCCTCCCCCCTCGACTTTTCAGCTCTGCATTAAAATGTGACATTTAGTGAAAATATTAAAAAGTTTTCCTTTCGACGGTTTAACGAAATGTCATGTGCTTCGTAATTTTGTTGTTTGTTGAGCTACAGAAACAATCTGATTCAATGCAAATGTGTGCAACATGCCCCCCCCTCCCCATGTGTTTTCCAATTTTTATTTTAAAATTACTTAAAAAGCTTTCATAGAAAATACGATTTCAAAATGAGCTACATCCAAACACATGAAGAAATCCTCGGAGAAAGGCGTTTCAAAGCACACAAGCTAAAGTAATATTTTATCGAATCCTTTTGGTACGCCCTAAGTCAAACGGCCTGATCACATTGGATAGAAGCCAAGCTGACGCCTTTTTAACCTGTTTCGCTATATTTGGTCTGACATGCTTAGTATGTGCTTTTACGAATGATACTCTACTGTTTAATATTTAAAAGATAAAAATCATTTTTTAAAATTCTAACCTCTGAATTAGTAGCGAATATCTACCATCATGCGTTGTTTTCAAACGAACTAGCTCATTTTTTTTTTTATAAGACTAACTTTGGATATTTTATAAACAGTGTTATTTACTTAAAAATATTTTTAACGTAAAAAGTTCTATCCCTCTAGAATTCGTACCTAATTCTACCTAAGAGAATTGTTTGGAAAATGAGAAAAATTCCAACAGCGCTAGTGCTGTGAAATTTCTTTCAAACTGATTTTTTGCATGTATAACATTATTTCTTTTGAAAAGATTGGTATGTTTAGGCAAAAAGTTATTCTACTTCTAAATATAAACAATGCATTCGAAATACTTTTTAAGAGCTAATAGAATGCGAGAAACGAGGATTCTTTTCCATGGCATATTACTTAACATCGGTTATTTCAGTCTTTTCTAATTAGTTATAAGAACTTTTCATTCTGAATGTCTCGTCTCAAACAGTGTTACGAAATTTTCTTTCCAAACAATATCATTTCAATTTTAAGCGTCATGTTTAAAATCTTTTAACGACTTTATAACATTTTCCCTTTTTTTTTTTTTTTTGCAATTTTACAGGAAAATAAATCCTCAATTTTATTGAGATTGAGAGTTATAATATTTTGAGGGAGCAACAGATAAGTTGCTCACACAAAAGATATAATATACTACAAATATTTTCCAGCAACCCATTATTTTGACCTATCTGTATATGACATTTTTTTCTTCTAAACGGAGCAAACATTCAGCTGTAGTCAAATACAACATATTAGCGCTAAGTGTGCCCGAGCTTTCAATATTTCAAACGTAAAAAATTGAATGATAAAAGTTTTCTGACTCTTATTACAATGGCATTGATAAAGCTAAATCTGAAAAATATAAATGCGAGACATGAAGCTTTTACTAAAGTATAAGAAGTAGGGAGGTAGGTTTTCCAAAAAAAAAAAAAAAAAAGCAAAAATACTGTTGAAATTCACTTGAAATTTAATTTTAAAAAGTATAATATTTTGCGTCGCATTTAAATCATAGAATTTATGACAGAGAATAATGATTGTGCGAACATACATCTTGGAAGGTAAAAAAGCACAATTGAACTACAAAATTACTATCACATTTCGCTATCCCTTTGCATCGGGAAGATGGGTTCTGGTTTAAAACGTGCATCTTGAAAGATGAAAAGCTCTATTAAGCTTATACTGCCGTAGCAGGTAAAGCGTGCATTTTTACCATTGTACGTTAGCTACAAGCTTGCTTATTTATTATAATTAAAGATCCCTTTTCAACAGCTCCTTTCTTAAATCCTGTCATTTTAGTCAACCTAGAAAATGAACTGCATGAAAAAACCATCCGCCTACCAGATACAATTTATTCTTGTGAAGGTGTCCCGTTTGACTTAAAAAAATCATTTTCTCGATTACCATCTTTGGGGGGTCAAGTGGGTGGCACAGGGAGAGGTGAGGGCTGTCGTGAAGTATCCACGCTATCAATATGTATAATACAGGGTTAGCATAAAAGAATATCCCGGTTTTTAAAATTTATATTTCGTAAATTATTGCACTTACCACTATAAATGATACTAAAGATAAACTGTCAAAGTTTTTTTGAACGTACATAACTACTTAAACGTGCACATTCCGCACTAACGCAGCCAGAAATTCTTTCCAGAAGAGGTTTTCTGGTCGCAACAGTCCTTATATGTGTATGAACTACTGTATTAGAATTGGCATAATGTTAAAACAAAGACCTGTAGGGGTGCTTTTACCCCTCCCACCCCCACTTCACTGCGCCGATGATATGCTGCACGAAAATTTTGATATAGGAATGGTACTTGTTGTTTTTCGTGGAGATATTTCAAAGCGAAATTTATAGACCTAAAAATAACTAAATGCAATAGGGATTTTTTTCCAAAAATGTTAAATAATAACAAGTTAAATTTTTCTCAATGTAATTGGATTACAATGCGTGTATTAGCAATAATAAAATATAGCAGATTTTTTTACAAAATACAGATACTATGCATATCCTTCTCTTTTCGCAAATTCAAGGTTGCTATGTTTAATGTCTAACACGAACAAATCCTATAAGTTTTGGAAATTCGTATTAACAAAGTAACAACTCTAAACAATTGAATATATACCATAATGCACATACGCACTGGCCATCTTTTCCCATTTCTATACTTATTTTTAAAATTTAATAGAATCTAGGTAAAGGCCAGTTTGCTCCTCCAAGACCTCTGCATGGAATGGGCTTACTTAAATATTAGTGTAACACATAAAACCATATAAACAAAGCTCCCATTCTGCACATAACACTAACGATTATAAACATTGAGAATGAAACAGTTAAAAAAGTGCAACTTTTAATCAAACAGCCTATTACTTTCTGCGCTTCCTTATTCATGTCAAGCATGTGGAATATTTAAAGCATGATAATGCCTCGGAGAAAAAGCAGAGGCTATGACGGAGAATATCGAACGAAGTGTAGGCAGATAGAGTAAAATTGACCTTCCGGAGAAGCGCCTACGTCTCGACCTAAACAAGGCCTCACAAGGCTAGAAGAAATTAAAGATCGTGCTCTATTACAGAACGCGGGATGAAGAAAAAAAAGAAGTGATTTACAATTTACTTGTTACTAAAATTTAGTTTAATCGCAGGGTCCGACATCTACTTTGAGATGTTACATTAAAATTGTAATTTATAGACACTTTAAGATGTAATATTTAAAGATAAAAAATCATTGACCTAAAAAGGTGGGAATCGCTATGAATATGAAGAATTTTTTTGTTCAGGATGTGCAATGGGAACGCAGAGACACGTGTCTGTAGCATATTAGAGTGGATGAAAAGAAAATGGAACAGAGTGATGCATGTGAGTGTTAAAAAAAAAAAGCGTGTGTAGAGGTGGAACGGCAGATTTGAGGAGAGACACCCTATTGAAGAAAAATGTTGCCCTTGGTAAGCACTAACAACTGCTTGGTAGGAGCCGATAGGTCCACAGTAGTGCCATTTGAAAGCGAACAATCTGACAGGCACTTGCCTTTCGACTATTTATTGTTCTTCTTTGGGATAGTAGGAATCTATCTGCAACGGTTCTACAACGGGACAACAAATATCTAACCGCAACTGGACAGTAGCAATCCTGGTTGTAAGAGAAAAATTTGTCATTTAATGGTTGCTTGCAAAGAATTGTAATGCCATTCGCTCAAACTACGGCTCTGGTTTTATAGACTAACTGCACGTTGTACGACAGAGCAGAGGCGACGTCAAACCGATTGTTCCCTTGTGAGTCTCGCGCTTAGATGGGGTCCGCCTCTAAGATAGCTCGTCTTGAAATATAACCTGTAGAAAAAAACTTTTAATTTACCTTTGAATAGGCGCTAAACAATATCTTTAATCAAAGTTCAACGCATGTTTCTCTTCATAACTTACTTCTTATCAATCTCACTTATGTTATTAATGAAAATTTATCAATATAGAGCGACAGTGCCACAATGAAGATACATGTGAAAGAATATTTCTACCAATTTGTAAAACACGAATATTTTTTGTAGAATAGTGCACATGGCTGATGTCTGTGTAAGACGAAATTTGTGAGCTCTACTAAATCGCATCTATCATCAGCTTTACATTTATTTAGATGTTGTTCTGTAGCAAACCGACATTTAGTTGAATATTTCATAGCTGATTAGTTTTGGATTCAGAAATAATAATTAAAGAAAAATCTTGACGATTAAAATGTAAACTGTGTACTAATTTTTCAGGTACCCAATTTTCTCCTTCATCGCATTTGGCATAATCTCGATAATCTTCTCCAATCTTCTTCCCTTCTAAGGCCTTCTGAGTTTCGGGAACAAGAAGTCTCGCGGTGTGAGGTCAGGTGAGTACGGTGGATGGATAAGAACAGTTATCCGGTGTTTTTCCATAAACTAACTAGTTCTCAGGGCTGAATGTACTGTAGCGTGGTGTATCTTCAATTTTTCAGTCAAAATCATGTAACAACTGATATTCCACTCTTCAGCAATCTCTTAAATAGTAAGACGCCGATTTCTTCTAACCAAGGTGTTGATTTTGTCGATGTGTTAGTCTTCAGTTGAAGTGGAATGGCGCTAAAGACGCTCATCGTTTTCAATCGACAGACGACCATACCACTTGAAACACACCGCACGCTTCAAGGTGACGCGCCATAAGAAGTCTAGAGCAGCGTTACTCAACCTTTTTTGACTCGCGGATTGGCAAGTATATCAAAAGTCTCACTGACAGATTTGACGAGTTTAACGCAAAATTTCACAGCAACTCTTTGTTCATTCAAATCTCTCATTCTAAAATGCGCCAAACGCAAAAATATTTGCAATCAATCAACTGCTTTGAAATTAGTTTAACTCTACGACCGAGGCGAGATTAAGTGGATTCAACTGGGATTGACTTCGCACGCGTCTTCCAAACTGCTTATACGTTTTTTTTTTCGAACAAGTCTCATATGTATCCTCAAAATTATACATCTCTTTCACTCTACAAATTCATCAGATTGAAATAGGAAAATCTCTAATGATTTGTGATATTTTTTGAAAAATACAATACAACTGAAACAGTACCGTAAGTGACATACGTGTACGGCGTTACATGCAAGCATTACCAAATGTTTGAATGCAAAAAATTCCATTCTTCTATGTGTACCACACCCAGTGGCGTAACTACGTACCGCAAGACCCAGCAATGTTGGGGGTCCGAAGTTGGAAGGGGCCCCAAAATTTTTGAGCTTCAATTTTATTTCTTTTATTATTAGTTCGAATGATTACGTCTGGTTCTGAGGTTCCAAATGTTTACACTGCTTGGCAGCTCGGCAGAAAAGGACAGCACAGAGATGTTTTTAGGTAGAATCTGTAGGATTGGGGTACCCAGATGTTACTATTATGCCCCTGACTCCTACACGTTGCGTATTATTAAGAAAAATATCACTACTCATTAAGAGATATATGCTCGGGAAATTTTGTTCCTGCATGGGTTTACTCGACAACATTCCTAGCGCTAAAAACTGACATAATCTTTGAAATGATTTCTACGATTTATAGCTATTGTCCTATAAATACAGCAATAATGTTGAAGTTATTTAAACGAAGTATCTATCTATAGCTTTTAGCCAATCAGGGGAACAAACAGGAAAGTCACCAAGGGGTTTGCCGCCGCCATTTTTTTAAAAAGTGGCCTCAAATTCGATTTATTGGTTTAAAAAAGAGTGGGGGGGGGGGATTTTTACAGATATAAAATTTCAAAAAGGGAAAGGAGAAAGGGGAAATTGAACGAGTGAAAAAATACGAAATGATTGAGGGAGAAATGAAGAAAAACACAATTTTTTTTTCTGTAAAGTTAAAAAATATATGCTTATATATTTACTTATTTATTTAAAGAAACCAAAAATATTTGGTACGTTATTGAAACCCATGTCAAGTCTCAGTTTGAAAAACCGAATCGATAAATAAACATGATAGCATTACAACGCCAGCCGGAATGTTAATATTTCTGTTAAAGCTCATAATATCATTACAAAAAGCACAGCAAACTGGAAAAAAATACATGGGCAGCGAAAATTTGTTTCAAATAGAAATTAAAATGGAAAGAAAGAGAATTACTCAAATTACTTTTTGGAAACTTCGATTTCAAAAAATTCAGGAGTGGATTTTCGAACCTTCCTCTCAATCTATCGTCATCAAAGGTGGACTACAATTGCGGTTTTAGGAGGGAAATTTTTGTAGTATTTCTGGGGACCCAGAAACACTTCTTTTAACATCATCAAAGATCTTCTAAAATTGCGTTTTGGAAGTTCAATGTGTCATTGAACCTTTCTTCTTCACAAAGCCAAAGATAGTCTAAAAACTGCGTTTTTAGAACGCACATTTTGGGATTTTAAGGGTGAAGCCCCCTGACCTCCCTACTCTTGTACAAATGTTGAATTTACAAGTAATTTCATACTGTTAACTTTTTTCTCCTCATATGAAAGCAGACCCATCATTTAGCGTGATCAGGGGGGTTAATTGTAACCCCAAGATTTGAAAATTTAATGTTTATACAGCCGGTTGCAGAAAAAGCGAGATGCTGCGATGTACGCCGCAGATTCATGGGAAAGTCTATCCGACTAGTCTAAGCTAAGAAATATTCTAGTCGACTATTTCTTAGCTGGGACAAAAAAAAAAAAAGTTTTTTAAGTAAAAATAATCAAAAATTTCAGCCAGCAAAAATTGCACGTATTTTCTGTCATATAATGCACTGGTAGCATGTTTTAGTGGCTTTTAACTTTAACATCTTATTTTTAAACATTGTTCGATGCTGAATTAGATTTTGCAACTAATCTAATGTCGGTGCATTTTGCGGACTATTTTTGGGTTTTTAATGTGCGTCGCAGAAAGCTGAAAGAATTTCTGCTGCCGGTTTTATCAATTCATTTCTCGGTAGCGCCCACCTCTCCATCTTTTAATTCGTGATTACCCCCCATAACTCGTAGGAATTTCAAGACGACGCGACGCCAAGAAAGCACGCCATCAAATTAAAAAAAAAAAAAAAATCAGTTCTTCTATTACATTTCAAAAACTATTAACTTCCAAGCAAAATCAAAGAGTAAAAAATTGCTTTCGTGAAGGTGTTTTTTTATTTTTGCTGCAGCTTCAATAGTTGCACAGGTGTTTACATTCAAAGTTGATGAGTTTCTGAATAACAATTTCCCTTCACCTCCTTTTATTTTTCGGATTCCTGGAAAAGTCTTTGACACTTCTTTTTACTAAAGCATAAGATAACGTCATTAGAACGATTTGATTTCTTGGAACTAGAGAACATTATAACATGGGCGGAGAGTAATCAGAAAAACCAATAACGCTCCAATGTCATTGTTCTGCTGAAACATACCGATATCAGAGTACTATTCCCCCCCCCTTTTTCTTTTTGATCCACGACCAGTAAAGATTTGAAATTAATTTCGCCGATCAGAGACCGGTGAGTGGAACCCTATAATTATGAGTCGCCAACTGGTGGGTTTTATTTTTATCGTGTCTACATACGTATTTCACGTTTCCGCCGCTCAAGTGAAAAATCAGAAGAAAAAAAAACTAATCAAAAAATTTTAATCAATCGTATTGTTTTCTTTGTATTTACAAAAAAAAAAAAAAAAACATTCAGCATCGTGGGATATGGGAGACAAAAGCAACTCTACCAAGCAAATTCATGTCTTGAAAAAGAGAAAATACAATACAAAAACTAGAGCTACTTTTATCTTTACCTGCATTTTTTGATAAAGCTTTTACATATTACATTCAAGACAAATGCCTTTTTTTCTGTGCATGAGAAGAAGTTTTTCAAGTTTAGTAACTTATTTTTAAACATTGCTCGGTTCTCGTTTAGATTTAACGATTAAACTAATCTCAGTTTATCTTGCAGACTTTAAATTTGCGTCGCAAACTTCTGAAAGAAATTCTGCTGGCAGATTTTTACATAAAAATGGGCGTGTTCTTTTGTTTTCCGGTTAAAAAAATATACGCCCTTTGCCCCCCCCCCTTCCGGAAAAAATTTGAAATGACGACCCTGATGTGACGAATTCTCTTGATTTCGGTGCTAATATTCAAATAATGAGCCCTTTCCAAACCAGAAACTGAACCCACTTCCTTTCTCTCTCTATACATATATAGGCAAGATTAAAAAATAATCGGAGTCAGCCAAACTTGCGACCTACCCTCCCCCCGCTCTCCCCAGTGTTTTGACCTCGCGATGACTAAATGGACTTCGCGATTATACTATAAGTATAGATTAATACAATTTTTAGAGGTAGGCCCAAAACCAGACGGGGGGGGGGGGGGGGGCGAAATTTTGAAATTACGCGACTGTCCACTTTTTTTTTTTTAGGATTCCCTTTTGCGGAGAATAACCATTAATGTTCTTTTTGTCATTGTTCTGCTGAAATATTCCTAGACCAGAGTGCTATTCCCTCCCCCCTTCCTGTTTTTTTAATCCACGACCAATAGATTTAAAAACATATTTTGCCGACCACGGATCGGCGATTGGAACCCTATAATTATGAGACACATTCCGGTGGGTTTTATTTTATCGTATCTACAAGCGTATTTCACGTCCCCTCCCCTCCACCGAAAGTCAGGAAAAAAAAAAAAAAAGACTCAAAAATTTAGTAACTCGTATTTTTTTTCTTGTATTTACAACAAACATTCAGCATCGTAGGAAATGGGATACAAAAGAAGATCTACCAAGCAATTTCATGTCTGGAAAAAGAAAAAAAAAATACAATCTACAGTTTTTGGATAGAGCTTTTGCATATTACGCATTCAAGGCAAATGCCCCCTTTTTTTTTGCACATGAGCCTGTGTATTTTTAAAGTTAAGCAAATAATTTTTAAATATTTCTCGGTGCTCGTTTGGATTTAACGATTAAACTAATATCGATTTTTCTTACAGACTATTTTTGAGATTTTAAATTTGCTTCGCAAACTGCTGAAAGAAATTCTGCTGGCGAGTAACAGAAAAACATACCCACGCATAAAAGTGGGCATGTTTTTCTGTTTCTCGATAAAAAATTTACGCCCTTTGTCCCTCCCCCCCCCCCCTCTCCCTCCGGAAAAATTGAAATGACGACCCTGTATGTGACGAATTCTCTTGATTTCAGCGCTCGTATTCAAGTAATGATCCCTTTCTAAACCGAAAACTGAATTCTCTCTCTATCTCTCTCTCTCTTTCTCTCTCTCTCTCTATATATATATATATATATATATATATATATATATATATATATATATATATATATACTGCTCGACATTGAAAATGCAACAGCAAGAAGGAGTGGTTAGAAAGTGATGAAATTTGGAAAAAAAAGACAGAGACAGCAAGGAATAATAAATGATCTTAATTTCAAAATGATAGGCAGAATACAGAGCGAGAACGGCGTCGGTTCAGTAGGATGTAGGACCACAGCGGACAGCGATACACGAAGAAACACGTCTAGGCATAGAGTCAATAAGGGTGCGGATAGTGTCCAGAGGGATGGCTCTCCATTCCCTTTCAACCATTTGCCACAGTTCGTCTTCTGAACGAGGCAGGGACAGAGTCTGCAAACGGCGTACAATCACATCCCACACATGTTCGATTGGTGACAGGTCAGGAGAGTATGGTGGCCAGGGAAGCATCTGTGTGCCTTGGAGAGCATGTTGGCAGATGCGAGCACTGTGTGGTCGGGCGTTATACTGTTGAAATATTGCATTAGGTAGCCCTTAAAGGTAAGGGATTGCCGTCGGCCGCAGCACATTATCCAAGTATCGTTGGGCAGTCATAGTGCCCTGAATACGAACTAGAGGTGATACGGAATTGTACGCAATTGTGCCCCAAACCATCATGCCACGTTGTTGTGCGGTGGGTCGTTCCACATTTACTGCCCGATTAGATCTGTCTCCACGTCGACGCCACACACGTATGCGACAACTATCACTGGATAAACAGAAGCTGGATTAATCTGAGAACACGACATTTCGCTATTCTGTGATCCACGTCGCTCTAGTCCGGCACCATACTAAACGTTGCTGTCTATGTTGTGGGATCAATGGCAGTTTTCTTAGCGGACGCCGTGATTGGAGACTACGTGTGACCAAACGAGGGGAAATGGTTCTGGTTGGCACGGGGACATTTAGGGTATCTTGCATCTGCTGCAGAATCGAGGAACAAGTGACTTGTGGTTCTGCTACAGCTTGTCGGTGGATGCGTCGATCCACGCGTTCTGACGTCACTCTGGCTGCCCCTGCACCCCTCAATCTTGCCACATTTTGTTGTTCCAACTATCTTCGGCACAGCCGATGCACCGTGCTCGCATCTATGTGGATATCAGCCGCGATTTGACGTACGGACCAACCTTTCTTTCTCAGTCCGATCACCATATCCCTCGTAAAGTCGTCATTTGCTGGAAGTGCCTTCGTTGACGGCGGCCTGGCATTCTCTCGTGTTACACGTATCCTCCAAGACAAAAACAAAATTTCTTCGATAATTCTCCGGTCAGAAATAACGACACGAATATTGCCCATTCTGCAAGTTCTTTTCCTTATATCTTACTTCGCGTGCGTTGGAGAGGTGCGCATTTCACATCATTTACATAACTCAGTGATGTACGTCTACTCTAAAATTTGCATAAATTTCTGAACACTTCTTCTTGGTGTTGCATTTTCAATTTTGGGCAGTGTGTATACACTACACACATACTAATAATATAAAGCTGAAGAGATAGTTTGTTTGAACCCTCTAATCTCAGGAACTACTGGTTCGAATTAAAAAATTCTTTTTGTGTTGAATAGTCCATTTATTGAGGAAGGCTACAGGCTATATAACATCACGTAATGACTAATAGGAGAGGAGCAGCAATAAAAAATGTTATGAAAACGGGAATATTTATATCACAATATAAAATGCTTGGAACGCCGAACATGTGTATTCACGGTGACTCGACCTGAAAGTTCGGACTCCGCAATCCAGTGCGCATAAGTTCGAGTCAGTCATGAGACAATCTCGAGGTTCCCTAAAATCAAGCTAAGTCTATAAGTCTACCTGAATTTCACAGAAAATCATAAACGATGCTAAAAATGAGTTGTGAAAAAAAAAAAAAAACCCCGTCAATTTATGTCTTATTTTTCTAATTAATGATTTAGTTATTAACTTAAAATATAAAGATGAAGAATTTGTTTGAACGCGCTAATCTCAATAACTACTGGTTTTTAATTTAAAAATTCTTTTTGTGTTGAATAGTCCATTTATTGAGAACGGCTATAAGCTATATATGACTAATAGGAGATTAGGAGCGATAAAAAATGTTATGAAAACGGGAAAATTTATGTCATAACATAAAATGCTTGGAACGCCGATTATACGTATATTTTTGAGGTAGACCGTGCAACGTCGGGCCATACAGCTAGTGTATACATATAAAACCGAAAAAAATTCGGAGTCCACCAAACTCGCAACCCTCCCTCCTCCTCCTCCTCCCTTCTCCAGTGTTTTGATCTCGTGATGATAAAATGGACTTCGCAGTCGTACTAAAAGAATAGATTGATACAATTTTTAGGAGGAGGCTCAAAATCATATTTTGCTGGGGGGCCGAAAATTCGAACTTACGCTACTGACCTCAACTCACCAGTTATAAGTCAGGAAAATATCTATAGCAGATGAATTGAAATTACTTTGTGAGTGAAGGTTGATACATATTTTTTACCAATTTTCAAACTGTATTTGCTACGCAAGTGCAAAGGTTTATAATGATTAAAGTATGTTGCTGAATGTCTGCAATCAGGTGTCCAGTACAGGAACATTGTAAATAATTTTTTGTAGTAAAGAGAGGATAGTTTTTTTTGGGAAGGGGGAAATTCCTAATTTGCCAAATGAAACTCCAAATTTTACCAATGAGAGGGAACAAAAAAAAAAAAAAAAGATATAATTTAGCATTGCTGTCTTCAAATTTGCCAAATCAACAGAAAAAAAATTCCAATTACGAAAATGTTTGTTAGGTCACAGTAACTTCCCTTCGGAGCACTCCTGGCAAGAGTAGCTTTGAGGTTGAAATTTGTGTAATACGCGAACTCTGACACGCAATGAAAAATTTGAGTAGGATATTGTAAATATCCGTGGAGAGGAGAAGGGCATGATAATGGACGCTATTGCAAAGAGATACACCTCAGATGTTTATTTACGCCTTATACAGGAGAATTCAAGAGCTTTTCCAACACCACAAACTATTCCATAATTAGTTTACTTTTGTAATCTTGGATAAAACGTATCCATGTGCTAAAACTTTCAATAAAAAATTAACATATTTACATGTCATCCTCCTTTTTTTTTGAAGAGGGCTCTATGCGAGTTGTGGTGGAGGTATGGTGGAGGAAATTGTATCTGGGGGGTCAACAGCGGTAAAAGTACCACTTGTACGTAGTCACAATGGAGTAGTGCCGGAGGCATCGTCGTACGTTTTAGAGGAGTATATTCGTAATGATGGTTCTTTGATTACTACTCTGCAAGCATTTCGCATTTCGTTCCAAATTGGTCGAAATAAGTCTGTTGGTTTAGAGTTTTCTTAAACTCCTGTCAGACAATCGCAGGAAAGCTGCATGTTTCAGTGCTAAATACTTTGGAGTTTTCTGCAGCCTTCAAAACTCGGAGATCAAACAAAGAAAGAAAATTTATATGCGTTGTATACGGCTGCGTGGGTCATGAATCGGTAATTGCGATTATTTAATAGATTTAAAAATAGCTTTTCAAGTGCTAGGCTTTAGTTCAGAGGTAGATACAGCAACAAATCTATAACATTTCCAATTTTTTTTTTTTCTCTTCAGATGCTATCATGGATGCCGACTGAATCATGTGTGTGTGTGGGAGGGGGGGGGGGGTGCATCCGCACGTAAATCACAAAAATTAAAAAAAAAGACAAGATTTATTAGTTTTTCAATTTATTTTTTCCTTTTTAAAACTTTTTTTAAAATTTTATTTTTTAATCACTTTTTTGCATTTATTTTATTTATTTACCTATTTTGAAACTAATTCTAAGATGTATTTCAATCTTCGTTAAAATTATTTAATTCATAAGTTTTATTTTATTTTTTATAAAACTGTCATCGGTGAAGAGGCTGTCATTAGGCAAGAATTGGGAGAGCTTCGTTTCCGTAGGATCCCCCTGCCACAACCTACTCCGTGCGTTTAATATGGCAGCTTTCATGACGAGGACAGGGCATGATTATTTTGCCGCACACCTCCACCGTATCAATTTTCTGCCATCACCTGAGAGCCAGCTATGCGGCTACGAAACCATGAACGCTACACACCTGGGCGGTCATTCCAAGCTCGTCAGCTTGCGAGATCGAGATTCTCGCTCACGTGATCGGTTGTGACGTAGAAATGTCGCAAAGTAGCATTTTAATCTACTCGAACTTAGCTTGCGGCTTGGTTCGAGTAGATTAGAATACTACTTTGCGACATTTCTACGTCACAACCGATCACGTGAGCGAGAATCTCGATCTCGCAAGCTCACGAGCTGGGAATGACCGCCCTGAAGGCTTGCTCTCTGCACTAGACTATAATAAAAAACATCTTAAACAACCTTTAAGGGAGACCCATCTTTACTGGTCCACGCGCTATCTTGGCTCAACAGCCAAGGGTGGGCGTTGACTAAGAAGAGGAAGTTTTATTTCTCTGATCACAATATTTTTGTAATTTTTCTTTTGCTTAAAATGACTTTTATCTCACTCAGTTCAAACAAGTAATTATTTAAAAAAATATATAAAAAAATCAATATTAAAAGAGTATTAAATTACTATTACTTTTTGAAACAAATTTTATTTCATTTTTAAAAGCCATGGGGTGAAAGCGCACTTGCAGCCACCTGCCTTAGCTCATATACATAAATGTGAGATCAATATTTTTTGTGATAAATTTTGTAGTTATTCCCTGTTCAATTAATTAAATTTTATTTTTAAAATCTGGGATGTAAAAGCGCACCACCTTGCACCCCCCAGCTGGAACTCATGGATAAAAACAAATCATTAATATATATCGTGATATACTTGTAGTTCACGTATTTTGTAATTTGCCCTTTGCCCAAAATGAATGTAATTTATCTAATATTAATCTATATAAATAAAACAAAGAATATATATGTGTGCGTATACAGGGTGTATCAGTACAGCATTTCCAGACTTTCAGGGCAGATAGAGTACACCTAGACGATGGAAAACTACATAGCAATGCATGGTCGGAAACGCTTTCCTGATGGTGCGGTAGTGACGATACAAATCACCAAGAAAAAAAATATCCGAATAAGAGAAGAAAACATGTTATCCTTAGTAAGTAACTAAGTAAGTACTAAGTTAAAAACTGAAAAAAAAAAAAAGAACATTAAGGAGCCAACGATCGTCATCAAAGTAGGTGCTTGAAATTACGACCCCGGGCCGTGATGCATACCTTTCATCTCCTGCGCATTAAAAATCGAACGTTAGCGAAAATACATGGCTTGCCCCGGACTTCCCGGTGTAACAAAAACCACGTGTACGCAAGCACAGTCATCTGATGCTTCGGTCAAACAATAGATTACCAGTATTTTTACTGTATTAAAAATAATAAACATGTTTTCTCCTCTTATTCGTGTCCTATCTTTCTTGTGCTCTGTGTCGTTACTATCGCGCCAGGAAAGCGTTTCCGACAATGCATTGTTATGTGATTTCCCATCGTCTAGGTGTACTCTATCTGTCCTGAAAGTCTGTAAACGCTATACTGATACACCCTGTATATATGTGTGTATATATGTAAGTTCCTAATACAAATCCGTAGTCTACATCTGATCTCGACCAAATTTGGCAAGGATGTACTTGGGCGGAGAAGGAACGTAGGGTTTTCAAACGCCAAAAAAAGTACCGAACCATTCGAAGTTTAATTTTATGACCCGAAAATGGCATTAAATGGCTCTTTCTACCCGATGTAATTATCCGATTTTCTTAATTCAATTCCCATTTGAAAGTTCGCGAAAATTACCCCTAATTTTGATTTGCTTCCTTCGAATTAAAAAAAAAATGAAGGGGAAAAAAAAAAGAACAACGCTGTAAAATCATCGGGAAAAAGTTAAAACCATTTTTAAGCCTAATGGAACAACAAAATCAAATCGGAAATTTATCGTTTGCCAACGAGGTCAATTTAAATTAGCGGGAATAAACACACAGAAATGACACAGAAGAAAAAGATCTGTTGTCTTTTTTTTTCTTGATTGTGAATACATAAAATGCTTGCTTTTTTCTCCTTTTGATTTATTCACAGTGGCCATTTATATTATTATTATTATTATTATTATTATTCTTTCGCACTGCCAGCAGAAGATAATCAATTATTTTAGTTATATTAATGGAGGGTTGCGTTTAATTTATTCAGGACTTTATGATTTGCCATTAACGAAATCTAAGAATCATTATTTTGACGGGAAATTTTAGAGTAATTTTTTTTTCTATCATTTAAGCCTAGATGTTGAACACGCGTCATTTGACAAAACTTTTATTTTAGCGGTACACCGTGCAAAGTCGGGCAACGCTGCTAGTTATAAATAAAGAAAAATTTTTAAAAAATATTTAAAAAGTATTAAATTAATGCTAATTTTTAAAACTCTTCAACTTTATTTTTAAAAGCAAAGGGAGAAAGTGCACCCTCTTGCAGCCCTCTGCCGCCGCTTATGGACATAAACGTGAGATTAATATTGTTCGTGATATAATTTGTAGTTTTAAAAAGTTTTTTGTGGTTTGTCCTGGTTAATTTGATTAAATTTAATTTTCAGTTTAAAAGCCAAGGGGCGGGAGAATGCACCCCCTATCGCTGCTTGTGGACATAAGCATAAGATTTCGTGATGTATTTTGCAGTTTTTGAGGTATTATCTATTTAGTCTCTTCTTAATTAAATTTTATTTTTAAAAGCAAGGGGATGAAAGTTAAAGCCCTGGATCCTCTCTTAAGTGGCGACACACTCTGATCCATGCACTGCGCGCCGCTTTCGATTGCGATTGGAGGCGGGCAGTCACGTGGGTTCAGTCCGCCATTTTGTGTCATTGCCTGTGTGATTTCACTGTGCGGAATACTAGATATTTTGTCTTTGCTATTCGTATTTTTCATCAAACGCTTTTTTTAATGTGAAGATGCCTTGGTGTAGTGCATTAAAATGTTGTAACAGTTCAAAATTACTATATCGAAGTACATTGAAAGATTACTTATGTATTTTAAATGTTTTTATCAATACTGCTGTGCAATTTCAGATACTTTTGAAGGTTTGTTAATTTTCATGGGATAATAAGGACATTCACGAAAATCATCATAAATAGTTCCTTCAAATATTGTAAAGCTCAACTATGTAACGGCACCTAATAAATTGCTAGCAGTAGTAAAATATTTGGCCTATTTTTAAAACTGATTTTTCTGAGTTTAAGATAACAAAGCCGTCAAAATTTAAATACTAATTATTTTATTTATTTTTAATGTAAATTTTCTATTGTTTAGTTAATTTCAAAATGTCTCAATAACTGTAGCAAAATTATTTTAAGAACACGTCGTTCGAACTGTGTCAAAAACATGAGTTTCAGTGTGTTGCCAAGTTAATTATTTATCTGTTTTGCGCATAAAAATTAAGATAGTAAAAGTATGAAATTATTCTTTAAAAAAATTAAGCTTCTTTGAGATTATAGTAACATGTAACTCAAGTCAAAATATATAATTACGTGAAGATTTTTTTTGCCCGGAGAAAATCTGTTTTTGTTTAATTCTTATTTTGATGTGAAAACCTTTTTAATATATATATATATATATATATATATATATATATATATATATATATATATATATATATATATATATATATATATATATATATATATATATATAGATAGATAGATATGATTTATCCCAGTATCTGTTAATTTATAAATTCATTATTACTATTTATAACAGTTCGTCACAGATGTAATGTGCACTTTTTTATTTGAATTCCTATTGGCATCGAATAATTCAGTTATTATTTTTTTAATATTAATTTAAAACTGGTTACATTTTATTATCAGTTCGTTGAATTTTTAAGAGCTAGCAGTATCCTTAAAAATCAGGTTTAAATAAAAGGCATTTTTTAATGTAAAATCGTCATGAGAAACAAGAAAGTGTTGGTAAAATGTTAAAAAAAAAAAAAAACATGGAAGAGTCCTGCTGAAAATAAAACCTTATTAGTTAAAACAAAAAGAAATTTTGCAATTTTTTAGAAGTGAATAATTTTCCATAAGAAAACTACACACATTAGTAATATAAATCATACTGCTTTGCATGAATAAGTTCAAACTGTTGCCCACAAATAATTTATGACATAACTAATTTAGCTCACAACTGTTCTACTCAGTAGTGGATTTAAGGGGGGGGGAGGGCAGGAGGCCCGTGCCCCCCCCCAAAGGATGAATTTATTTAACTATTTTATTCACTATTTTTTAATTGACTTCTCCATTGCATTTTTTTATATAGTTAATTAAACAGAACATAAAACACACATAGAGCATATTTTGAATAATAGCATCTTTGTTTGTTAAAGAAGTCATACTGGAGTCCTAGAGTGGCAGAATACATTTATACATTTAACTCGCTGGTTTTGAATTCAAGGGAACGTAATATCGCGATTCGTCCATTAATTTTTCTTTGATGGAATCAATAACTAACATTCTTCAAAAAATGTGCAAGCGTGCCTAAAAGAATTATTTTGAGCCAGGAATCTATTTGCGAAATAATAGCTTTTTCTTTTTCAGCTTATACAAAATGCAAAATGAAAGAAATCATATCGTAGTTTCTTGAGAAAACCATGATATTAATGGAGGCGGCATGTAATATGAATATATTATCTCAACTGTATCATGGCTTCAAGAACAATCAGCAATTGCTTCGAAATCCACACAGAATTTGTCCTGAATTTTTCAGTAAAACTAATATGTTTAATAGCTATGCTTTTCTTAATTAAATAATATTTTATAGTTAAAATACTATAAAATAATATTAAAACCTCAAATGAGGTATGGGTATATTTTTTTATTGAATAACCTTGCCCTCGTGCTATAATCATGACGACATTGTTCCTAAAATTAAAACCGCTAATTGTATAGCATTTCGGTAACATTATTATGGTTTAGTATTTAATTGGCTTGAAACGTTAAAGATGTTTTACGTCCACATTCAAAGTACATTGGTACATAATATGTATGTTCTTAGAAGTGGATCATTAGTTTAAGGGATCTTAAAAATATTTAAAAAAAGACATTTTAAAATAAAGTAATGAAAACTTTGTTATGAAACATCGTATGTGGCAAGGGGAAGGAGGAGGTGCTATTCAATTTCCCGGGTCCCCTCCGAGAGATTTTTCTGTACCGCCCCTGGTTCTATTACACCACCTTTCTAATAATAAAACGCTTATTTAAAACATTTCAAGTAATTTGTAACTTAGAAGGTCTATATGGGGGGAAAAAGAAATTACTCTTAAAAATAGTCGAAAATTTCTTCAAAACACCTTTTTACTAATATTCGGTTTAATAATAAGAAAAATATTTTACTAAGGTAAAATTCAGCATTTTTGTATGTATATTATCAGTTACATAAGTTACGATTAAAAGTCTGTAAACATTCGTTGATAAAAAGATACTTTTCAATGAGCGAAACTCTGTATTTTTCTATTGTTGAAATAGGGAGAAAGTTGCGGAACGACACAAAATGGCGGACGCTGGAGCGTGTCGCCACTTAAGAGACGGATCGAGGGCTTTAATGAAAGTAACCCTTTGCACCCTCCTGCCATCACTCACAGACATAAACATGAATTAAATATTTTTCGTTATGTACTTTGCGGTATTTTGTAGTTTGTCTTTTTTAATGAAATAAATTTAATTTACTTATAATTTAATTTTTTTAATATGAAAAAATAATTAATATTTTTTAATATTTTTTTTTCAAAAGCCAGGGGGTGCAAGTACACTTCCTTGCCCCCCCCCTGCCGGAGCGCATTGATAAATTATATTGCCACTCCATGTGATTCTGTTATTTGTACAAACATATTTTTCAAATTGCACTTGAATGAGATCGTTAATTTATGCATTAAAAATGAGAAGTTTTAAAATATATACGTTTATGTCCATCGAACCTCTTAGCTGGAAATGAAGTTCAAGAAAATGTATTTTCTGAAGGAATATCTACATTTTTTTTTTGGGGGGGGAGGGGAGTACAACAAAACATAATAAAATATACAATGCACATTCGCGTATGAAGCATATTTACTTATCTGCAAAGAAATTTAACACACCAATCAGATGCAAACTGCATTTTAATATAAGAGGTTGCATACATTTTCTGCTAATCAACGAAATTCATAGATTGACTGCATAGATACTCACAATATTTATCTTTAAGTGTCTAATGTACTACATTAAAAATATTATTTAATTTTTATCCAAAAAAAGAAAAAATCGTATATATATATATATATATATATATATATATATATATATATATATATATATATATATATATATATATATATATATATATATATATATATATATATATATATATATATATATATATATATCCTTTTTTTCACCATACATTTAATCGATAAAATTTTGCGAGAAGTTATACAGAGGACAATCGATTTTATAAGCTTGGTTGTTAATTTCTTCCTACACTGGAGGCAGGAGGGAGAATCACAAGACTTAAGAGGTTCTAAACAGTTAACTGAAAATTGAGTCTTACCCATTTAAAACATTCCTTCAAACATTTTTCGAAAGAACCACTAATTTTCTAACACCTCTATTGAGCCTACAAAACTTGCCCTTAATCGGGCCTGGGAACGCCAAAACGCCGGTCCTGCATCAGAGTTAAACTGCCGAAAATGACGAAAATTCAATTTTTCAGGGGACTTCTGCTTAAAGTTTTTTAAAATATCATTTTACTTTCACCTACTAATAACAACAAAATATACGAGTGAGAAGATTATAAATTGCTTACACCAGAAAATCCAACTTTTGAAAAAAAAAAAAGAAAAGAAAAATGATAAATACTCATTCTAATTTTTTTTCTTATGTAATTTTCCTGTCAATACGATAGGAAATGAAAAAAAAAAAGAAAACATATCATCACAAACTATGCATAATCTACAAAATGCATTTCAGTAGTTATAAGCATAATAAAAATTCACTGTTAGAAAAAAAAAAGATGCGAACATAATTAAATTTGAAACATTGAAAATGTGTGAAGCACGTAACTTATTCCATTTAAAGAAATACAGCGAACTTTATGCTCCGCATAATCTTTGGTGCTGCCATCTATACTACAAGTTTTAATGTAGAAAGTCTGGCATAAGATTGTGCTATGTTGAGTTAAGTGTTCAAATATACAGCTATGGAAAAAATTATAAGGACAAGCAAAAAGTCGCCAATTTTAGGGGCCACATGGTTGAAAAAGAATTGCAAATATTTTCATGATAAAAATACATGAAACGAAACATTTTTTAATAAACTTTGCCTAATATTTTTTTGAAAATCATTAAAATACATAAATTTTTAAGGTTTTACTAATTTGCCACTTAAAAAAAATCTGTAAGGACACACATATATTTTGAGACCGGGAACAAACATTTGCATATTTAGTCGTATCATATGATTATTTACAATAATCCAAAACTGTTACGCAGTGAGACTGTTCTATTTATATCGTTCTTCATCAGACCGAAAAGCACACAACTCTCTGAATGTGAAAAGTGACAAATTGTTGCTTAAAAAAAAGTAGAATGAGTGGACCGTGTTTGAACCGTGAACTCCCTTCACGTAAAACGTGTCTCCCTTTCGTCGTGGTTGAACCACGTGACTTAGGATCTTTGCCTTAGTGTTTCTAAGCCAATGACAGGACTCTCCCTTCAGTTACGAATTCCTGCTCTAAGGTAATAAAAGGATGGAACACAGGAAACATTGGGTAAAAATACGACAACGTGTATATGTTACGCTAAATGTGATTTTATACAATCGCCGGTGATTATACAATCAATCACCACTAAAATTGGTAAATGTGATAAATTATTGTATAATTAGCAATATTTATAACATAAACCAATTTATTTATACAATCCCCGACTCGTAATCGGGAATGTAATATAAAAGTCGATTACTTTGCTAAAATTCGTTCGTTTTGCGCAGCTACTTGTCTTCTCCTATGTATAGTCTCTATAAGGCATGACTCGCTGACTTTTCTTCTCTCTCCATCTCGGAAACATTGGTCTGGACGGCCTGATTTACCATTAGGTCTAAACACTCCGGCTTAGCCCCCCCCCCCCGGTTCCAGAGGTATCTATAAATCACCCGCCATACAAAAAGTTACACCTAAAGATGACTTTCATTTGCTTGTTATGATGTTTAAAATCAAGAACGATACATAAAGCATATAGCAATGTTGCTTTTAACATCAGAACAACCAGTTTTTGCTATCTTGTTATTCGCTTCGGAGTTCACACCGAAGGTGGCCATCTGAGGGCATGGGGCAGACTTTGCCATTTAAATCTTTAGGGGAAGGGGCTTGTTTTAAGGGATATTTTTTCTCTGTTTTTTTTGGGGGGGGGAAGGGCTTTTGCGGGGGTCTTTGTGATATTTATGGGTGTGCGTCCTTGGTTTTAGGGGAGTGGGCATTAGGGTGGCTCAAAAAAAATATTTTTTCAGCTAGAGTCCTGGACACCCTCTATTTGTTTTTTTTTTTTTTTTTTGACTTACTAACAGTATTATGCTGTAAAAGTTTAGCTTCTTACTCAAATTTTGAGAAGGTGCTCGATGATCCCATCGTAACGTAAAAAATTACACAAATTTAGAAACATTTAATTTTTCCAGCTGTTGTTTTGTAAATAATTATTTTTATTGCACTGTATATGCATATTACTGGGGTATATTATAATATGTAGCATTGTTTTTTCAGTTCAACGTGTTTTTGTTACCCCCTCTCCATACTTATGAAGTTTGGGGGAGGGGGGTTAAGCACTCTCTTTCAGTTGAAACAGGAAGCTAAAATTCTTTACTATCCACAAGTCTAAAAATATTGAAGGGTGTCCCCTTATCTAGGTGAAACTTTTTTTACATGTATTTTTGAACCACCCTAATGGTCATCGATGCCCTCAATGTACACTAATCTGTACCATATGCAATAACTGAAAAGGTATGCGGTTGCACCTTTACAGCACTTTCGTCGATTGTACTACCCAATTCAGATGTGTCGGGCTTACTGTTCCAAAATTTCTAAATCAAGCCCTGCTTGACTGCTACTGCGCATGGATAGACCTTGTTAGTAGAAATAAAATTTCAATAGTATTTAGCATGTCGTGCTGGCTAAAACTTCGTTTTGCTATGTTAGATTTTCTTGCATTTATAGAGCTTTTAATAATGGCTAATGTGCTTCATCGTTTCAGTTACAAGTTATTTAATGTTATGAACTCGAAGAAAGTAAACAGCTGGCCTCTGATGAAAGAAAATAATAACGGTTTTGTAATAGAAGATATGACGTAATTAAAGCCGGCAATATATAAAACTTATCTATCCCGTAAGTAAACACAACTTCAATGTTATGCTTATTTATGTGGTTACAATTTACATTAAAAGACAAGTAGAAGCCATGAACGTATTTTATCTGAAATTTGCCCTAGACGCATACGTAACCCCGTTCCATCCTTGCAATACCGTATTCCTTTTTCTTTGAAATTTGATAAATTAAATAATTTAAGTTAACTTTCAGGAAATTTTTCAGAATTGAAGTATTCATATTGTTTTTAAACTCTGAAATTTATTTTGGGTGTCAACCCACAAAAGGGTGTCGACCGGGGCCAATCGTTCCTCCCCCCCCTCCCCTTCCGTAGTGACTCTCCCATATTTAACATCATTCATGATATCATCTAATTTCTTTGTTCTAACTAAGATACGTGATGAAAATAAAGTAAAGTAGCAGAGCTTTTATAATTTTTTGCAATCGGAATACTATGTAAGTTTTTATGGAGCTATAATATTTTTTTTAAAATTGTTAACGAATTTTTAGTGTTGAAAATAGTAATTTCTTAAAATTAAACCTCCGCTACGACACAAAATGATTCAAACTTATTACATTCCCCGTCACAAGTTGAGAATTGTATAAATAAACCGGTACATTTGATAAACATTGAAAAATTGATCACCAATGCAATCATCAATTTATCACATTTCTCGTAACACATACATGTACAAATAAAAACTCCTTCATTAGTGTGTAAAAGAAAAATCTTTCTTTTTCTTTTATTCGTCGATGAATGGTTTGCTTTTACAACCTTGAATCAGCTGTTTGCAGAGATTTTTAAACTCTTTTCAATTGCTTTTATACGTACATGTATCCTAGAGTGTCCCAAAACAAACTAAGTCCATTTTTCAAGTCGCACACCCTCTTATATTTTTTCTTTTAAGTCAAAACATTTTTAAAAAAATCATATAATTTGAACAACGGCAACCTGTACCGACTTGCGCCTGAAAGTGTAAAGCATCACCGTTTACTAGGTCGAATCGATTTTTTTTTGCGGAAGTTCTAAACTTCATGTTAATAAAACGTTGCCCTATATCCCTACATGTACTCCCAAAATATTTATCTAAATCAAAAAATATTGAGGCGTCCAGTAGGAGGCCTAAAATTTGTAATTTTCTTCAAAACGTTATGTATATATTTTTTTAACTTAAGGTAAATTTTAAGAATTCAAGCTGAAATATATAAACAGTGTAAAGTCGGTAATTAGCGTTAAACAGAGATTTTGGCTCTCTTGCAATATATAAGCCTCCCACATAGTGCTCAAAATATGGATTTTTTCAAGTTAAAGTTACATTTTTCATTTTAAATACATTATTTTTTTATTATATATTTGCAAATGTTAATATGAAAATGTGTCCGCTAATAATTTTTTTCTCTTGATATTTTATTTAAATGTATATGTAGTTTTTAAAAGCTAGGTAGAAAAAAAAATCATTTTTTTGAAGAAAATTATTATTTTTATGCCTCCTGCTGAGCACCTAAATATTTTTTAATCTGGATAAACATTTTTGTTGTACAAGTGGGGCTATAGGAGCAACGCTTTATCAACATGAAGTTTCGAACTTCCGAAATTTTTTTTTTTTTTTTTTGGGATTCGGCCTAGTACACAGGGCTGGTTTACACTTTCAGGCGCAAGTCGGGGCACGAGTTGCCGTTGTTTAAATTATATGAAACTTTTTTACAATTGAGGAGTTTACTTTCAAAATGGATTATATCTACTTTTGGGAAAAACAATTTTTTTTTTCGTTTTTAGAATCTTTAATATAAGCCCTATCGACCCATGAATTTCTTTCTGCTCGAAGTGGTATATATCTAAAGCTAAAATATGTGTAAACACTGGTTTTACCACCTAAACGGGGTATATCCATCCCCTTATTTTTCGCCAGGTCTTTTACAGCAAAGTGGAACTTATCCCATATTTGCTGTTACCATTCATTCACTTTCATATCATAAGGGCACATATCTAAATTTGAATTTGCGACTTCTAATTCAAAAGTAGTTCACTAGTAAAACAGCGGAGCGAAGCACTAGCTAAGCATTTTCAATCAAGCGTGATACCCGTCTGTATTAAGAGATTGCTGCACCTTGCGCCTTGTGCAAGTCTGTTATCCGCTTGGAAAGCGCGACCTCAAATTGTGATTACTAAATTAAAATATTAAATAATTAATATTTCTGGTAAATTGTGATTAATTAATGATTAAATTGTGAAAAGTTATGATAAAATTGTGATAAAAAACTGATCAATTAATACCTACAACGTTGTTATTTGAATCGGCTTGGGTGGTTTTACTGCTCACACTTAATTAAATCGAAGATCCTTTATTTTTTAAATGTTCAATGAAAGGAATAAAGTAAGTACGAAGGAATAAAGTAGAATGAAAAAAAATATTAAAAAATGTTGAATATTTTGTTTCAATCTAATAAAGTATATTTCTGATAAAAATGTGTGTTTTTTTGCAAAAGGGATCATATAAACTGTTTTACGACAAAAAGGAATAGACCCAGAATAAAATTGGCAATTTAGGTCTCACAAAATTGAGGAAAAATTCCTAGACTTATGCCAGAAGCCGCTTGTTATTCTACCAAAACATCATGAGAAATTGGAAACTCTAACAGTGTTAGTGCGAATTTTTTTTTTTTTTTTCGTTTTGCGAAAAAAATATAAAACTGAATATAATCCATTTTGAAAGCAAACTCCTCAATTGTTTTGACCTAATGGGAAAAATATAAGAAGGTGTGCGACTTGAAAATTCGACTTTCGTTTTTTCGGACACATCCTAATGTATACACGTTGTCGTACTTTTACTCATTTCATTGTACATAGTTCATTGTTCAAAGTTTCAACATTTTTTAAAGCTATAACCGTAATCGCGCCTCCATCTTAGGTGCACGAAGAAAATTTTCGGTAACGTTACAAGATACTGAATTCGTCATTTTATTTTATCGTATTTCGAAGTGATTCCGAATTGATGGCGTCTTGAGTACTAATAGACGATCTTCAACTGTATTAATTGAAGTTAAAAAAGATTCCAAGATTGCATTTCATCGGTAAGTCCTCTTTTATATTATTAAAACCAAATCTCTGTTTGTTGTTATTATAAATGAAATGCCTTGATGATGAATGTGTACGTTACTAACTGATATATTTGATTTACAACACCTGCATTTCAACCGTGACTTGCAAATTAGATACTAATTGTAAATAGGACTCAACTTGATTATTGGCTTTTTGCTTGATTGATATCTAGAATAACATGCTATACGGAAACTATTAATTTGCGGACTGGAATTCGCTCTATTTTCTTTCAGCAATTTATTTCTTACTGTTGCTACATTTTTTAAATTTTCAATTCAACTTTTACGCCGTGTCATATCGAATCTGTTTTATAATAATCGCACATTTTGTTTTGTGTTGTACTAAAACCATGTAATGCAATTAACGTGTTATACGAGAGACGTCAGTATAACATTTGTCCTAAAATGGTATTTGAAGCTCAAGATCATTGAAAAAAAAAGTCTAAAAACTGATACCCGACTACGGCAAAAAGGTAGGTAATGTTGGATATCATTGTCTTATTGAGTAAAACAAGTCATTTGATATGTATGATAATTCTTTTTATTTAGTTCTATTGAGAGAGAGAGAGAAATCCGCTGTCACTTCCCTATTAATCACATTATAATTCCATTCAAATGCTGTAATCGTGAGTTGTGAAGCAGATTTTTTTTTTTTAATCTATAGTTTATATATTTCCCCCTTTCTTAATTTTACAACGAGTCATACCATTTGATAGTTTAATTAATTATTTTTAAATCACATTTATGATTAAATATGTTTTTTGAATATCCTGTTATAGAATGCATTGTTAGAATTACACGAGAGAAAGCTTGATTCGTCGGAAAACAGTCAATTGCATTAATGAAGTTGGCGAAGCTATTTGAAAATATTGGTGTTGTGTAATTTCTGGAGTTGTACTAAGTAGCTTACACTGTTAAAACCAGAAGTGCCACAGGGGTAAAGAATTTCACCCTAGGGTGAAAAAACGGTGACTCAGGGTGCAACAGAGGCTAGGAAGTGTCGTTAAGGTGCTTTTGGTTCCTCAGTGGGTGAACAACGTTAACTCAAGTGCTAAAAGACCATTCAATAGGAGAGCGACTCGTTGCGCATGCGCCCTGACAACTCCAACGACAACTTCAGTTTGAATGGCGAACGAAGGAAGTTGCAACGAAATTTACTTTCACATTAAATGAAGTACAAAACTGAAAATTTCGTGGATTAATCTTCGAAACCTCGCGTAAGTAAAGGCATTTGATCATATGTAGCTCTTAGAGCTTTCGAACATATTTAAAGTGTTTAAAGTATGTTGACAACTGCTTATTGTTCCGTTTACCATATTAAATATTTAATATCTTGCTATTTATATCCTGCAAAACTGTTACCTAAAACTATCTATCAGTACTATCTTGAACAACAACAACATTAAAAATAAAAACTTTAAATCTGCTGATAATTGAATAGCTAATTCCGGAATAAAAATGCATCGACGCGACGTGAGCAGCCTATATACCAATGTATATTTCTTCTCAATGAAATAACTACGTAGTAAAAACGAACAGAGCAGCAAAGGCGGAGGGGGGAAAAAAACCGCGCAAAAAGAAATTTCTCTCACTCAGTGTGACTCATGAGTTTTTCACATCGTGTTTTGGTTAACGTATCTTTCTTAGGCATTATTGCATGAAGCGAATGTAGTTATCTACTCGTTTTTATTTTTAATCTGACGGAAAACTTGACATTGGAAAGAAGGGCTTTTAAATTAGTATTTATCTTGTACGCATAGAGATACTCAAATATCGAATCTTATAATAAGTATTGATATGTTACGCTCGATTAAAATTTTAAGCGTTAATGAAACGCTTTTATTTTCCCATTATTCTAATCTAATGTTACCTAATATTTCTGGTTGTTCCGTCAAATAATTGATAAATACCTTCCCTGTTCATTTTCAGTACGGATCATGCAGTAAAAGTTGTCAACAACATATTAATTACTGAGCAGTCCAAGTGTGAATGCAAGAAAGTTAGTGCACGAACAGACAAATTAAAGTCATGAACACTTCTAAACTATGTTCGAAAGTTGAAATGTGATCAAATGCCTTCGTATATATAAATCAAAATAAATAAAACACAATTGTATTCAAAAACTCACACAAAACGGGGGGGGGGGGAATCTCTATAGGAAGCAATAAAGGTGCCATTTTTCTCACCTAGGGTACCATCTTTCACCTACGGTGCACGTTAAGTGAAGGGAGTCAGTTTTTCACCCTTGCTAAAGGTGCAATTTCGGTTCTCTTTCGGGTGTCGCTGGTGAACAAGCGTTTCACCCCTGAAAGGTGCCAAACGCAACCTGTAGTTTTAACAGTGTAGTTATTGTGGACAACTAAAACTGTAAATAAAGATTCACAGATAAGTCTTTGTCTTCTTTTTATCATGGCTTTCTAAAGAGTTGTTTTAATTGTGTGTTTAGAGCTTCTATTTCAAAAAATTGTTGGTCCTCTAAACTTTTCTAAAGATGGCCTACAAACACGTCTTTTAGAGGTCAGTTTCAAAAATTCCGGGGGTCCTCGATTCTCTTCCACCTCTTACATTCTCCGAGATATAAATTAGAAAAAATTCCGGAGATATGCCCGCGAAACTGTCCTCTTTGTAACACCACCAAAGTTTGTATAAAACAGCTTTTTAAGAGTTATTCCCACTTCTTAACATACTTGGAGTTAACATTGGAGTTTTTAAAGTTTCAATTTAAAAAAATGAACGCGATAGCTTTCTCGAGCCTCTTCTTCCCCATGCCTTATCAAAGTTCGTCTAAAATGCATTTTTAAGACTAATAATTTGAAAATTGCCCCAGGACCCCCCCCTTCCCCTCATCATGGAGGATATATATTATACATAAGGTTAGGTTGATATTATCAATACTTAGACCTAGAAATCACTTCCTCTTAAACCAAAGAACTAAACCCCATTATCTTTTAAGTTTGAGGTACGTTTGAAATAATTAAGGGGCGATCAATTTCATACACCAATTAACTTTTAGACCTCGATAAGGCCCGGCACATTATGTGTCTAGGGCAAGTTATATAAAAAGTGTTTATAGTTTTTACTTGTCCTTTGTACATTAGTCAACTGAAAATTCCCTTATCACACAAATGTAGTAGTTTCTGAAAATCACATATTAATGTTTGCATAAAACATTAAAAACTATTTTCTTTTTGCGTTTGCAAAGGGGGGGGGGGGATGACGCCACAAGTTACCGTCCCAAGTGTCACCCGTGCTAAGTACGCCACTGCAATTTTAATGTTATAATGTCAAATTGATGGAAAGTTTTGTTCTTACTCAATAAGACTAATAATAGTACTCAACACCAAAATTTTTTCTTACCTTTACCTTTTGGTGTTTTTTTCGTAGTTGGGTTACAGATTTTAATAAATTTACTTAACACCTGCTTTAAAAAAACAAACGAATGAAATCGGTTAAAATTTGAACTTAAAAGGATAAATCGACTGCTCCTAGGTGTCAAAATGTAGCCTATGTTACTCGGGATATAATAACGAATCGATTATTGACACTTTGTTTGTCAAAATCGGATGAATAGTTTAGGCACTACGGCGGAACATACGTAAATACAATTATGTATAGACCGCTAAAAAAAAATCATAACCCTTCTTCTTGGCTTCGCCGTAGTCGAGTAAAAATTATGAGATTTGTCATTGAAGTAGTACTTTTTTCTTCAATGGACACCAACGGTTGTTTTTTGAGACTCGTATCGGGGTGTTTACGGGACGTGGTTATATTTAAGGTATTACAGCTGTGTGAAGTTAAGTGCGCAGAATTCGACCATTTTCCCCTACTACATAGACTTCTTAAACATATTACCAAATTTACTGTAGTGTTTTTATTTATTTTCAAAATGACTAACAAAGTGGGAAATATAACTATGGAAAATGTTGTAAAATGAATCAAAAATAATTTTCATAGATGATTTATTTCTTGAAGTTGTATTTGTATAATTAATTTTTATGTGAAAGCTACAATTCAACTGGTGTATCATGTTACATTTCATCGCGATTTTGAAACATGCTGTAAGTCCTAAAGATTTGTAGCTGGGGCACTTAAAATTCTTTTTCTTGTTCAAACACAAAATACTTGTTATCTTTTCATAAAAAAATACTGATGTACAAACCATTTATACTTGATTATACAAAGCCAAACGGTAAATCAATAAAATCAAATATGAATTCGTGGTAGTCATTACAATTGATAAAAAATTTCTAAAAGGAAATTATTTTCTTTTACTAGTTAACATTACAATGGAAACTTTTTTTTATTTTTTATAAGAATACCTTCACCAATAAACATTCTTCTCAACTGAGTTTTGCAGAAATCTCTCAGATGATTTTTGCCGTCATGTTAATCATAACTTCCGTTATTCCTGTTACTGGCACAGAAGGGCAGGATTTCTTTTAAAATATTTTCCTTTTTCACATTGTGTTTTAGACAATCTTTTGACTTATTTTTAATTTCAAAATCAAGCATTTCTTGTTTTATACTTCCTTTTTATGCCACTTGTCTAATAACTGCTATTAATTTCGTGAAGTTTTCCACTACACAGCCGCTTTCTGAGTTGCAGTCCACTATAAGATCAAAGCACACGTTCCAACACTGAAAGGTTCATGAGAACTCTCTCTCTACCCAGGATACAGAGCTTATATTCTGTGAGGGCCCATATATGTAATTCTACATATGTGTGTCTGTGTGTGTGTTACATTTTTTATGAACAATTTTTTTTTTTACGTTTTAATACGTGTTCTGTTGAATGTAGGACTCCCGCACTTCACTGACAACTTTCGTACTACACTGTAAAAACAGTTGAGAGATTTCCCTGGAAAATTATGGGCAGCTAATGTGCCCAATTTCTGCCAATCACATACATTAGAAAAAACAGTAACTTTTTCTTCTAAAAGTCAGTAATCTTCTTAAAATTATTGTTTAATCTCCCCGATAAAAGCCAGTCGTGTCTGGAATAATTCAGGAAACTACAGGGAAACTTGTAAGGTGGTAGATATGAAATAAGAGCTATTCGCATTCCTGACTTAACAGGAAAGCTCCTAGCGCATCATTATAACCACGCCTAAGACAGAATTGCAAGTAGGGTAGGTGGGGGTAAAGCCCCGCGTGGGGTAAAAACCCGCACCGATATTTTAACTTGATCACCTTGGAGTAAGAAATTTACCTCTAGGTGGTGGGTTTGTCCGATGGAAACCTATTGATCAATGAAATTTTGTCCAGACTAGGCACTCCAGAGACGAGAAAGGGGGATAAGTCTGTTTTTTACTACTTTGATCTAACTTTTCTAATATATTACGTGAACATTGTAAAATGTAGAATTTGAAAAGAAGAATCAGTGAATTACATTTTAATACTGGAACATTAAAGCTTCACCTTCGCGTGAAAACAGTTATTCTAATGGCTGCTTAAAAGCAACATGGGGAGTTTTTCAGAAAGTGACAAAATGGGGAAAATCCCCGCAGTTGTTTTGGGGTAAAAAACCCGCATCTCCAAAAGGTCAAGGATTCTCTCCACTCGGCTTAAAATTGTCTCTTTTTTGAAATATTATTAATATCTTTGTTTAGCATGTGTTTTGTACAGCTTATTTATCTTAAAAAATTAATTGTTGGGGACATTTACTCATGAAGTTTTAATTTGGATAAGATTTGTTAGGTAAAATCTTACATTCATTTCAATTCAAATGTGCTTTCATTAATGTAACAATTTCCTCTCTTTTTTTTTGCGCATTTACGTACGTTTATTTTTTTGTTCTAGTACCTTTAGAAGAAAAACAATTCAGAACCATGATAAATGTCGCGCCTAATGAAGCACGCAACTTAATTGCAGGCATCTCTTCGTTCTGTATGGTAGATATTAAAGTTAGGTTCAAAAATATCGATTGAAGACATCTCTGAAAAATGAAACAAAAGCTTGGGACTTCGAAGAAGAAACAAATTTCCCTATAATTTCGAGTGAAACTGTAGAGAATAACTCGAAGTTTATCCCTGCACAATGTGGCCAAGATAACTTCAATATGACAAGAAGGAGGAGGTTATGTAGAGGGTTCTTTTTTACATAAAACACCTAGAAGCCTGCAAATATACTGAGAAACAGGAAGAGTCATTGGAAATGAAGACGTTATAAATAAATTGTCGTAACCTCAGCAGGACACGGTTCCATCCACGACGCAATAACATTTTTAGAAAACTCAACCTAGTTTACTGATAACTTAAATCACTGGGCACTAGATATTCAATTAAATTATAGCTTCAGACATTTAAACTATTTTTTATAATGCGGCTGTCATTTTTTCCCGGGTAGTTAATCCTCCTTTTATGGAGAAGAAATTATTTTCGTGACAAAGTTAAAAAGAAAAAAAAAAGATTAAACGTGTGAGATATTTAAGTTTGGTACTGCTGAATAACAATAAACCAATGGTTCAAGAAGGTTTTTCAAGTGTTTTTATCAAGCAGTCACCCTTTTTATTCACATTCGTTTTGAGTGGGGTAAAGATCCGCATTGCGGGGTTTTACCCCATTTTGTGGGGCAAAACCCCGCAATTTTGTTTTCCTGCCAAATTGTAATTTTCTCAACTATTACTAATCAGACGTAGCTCAAATTCGGAAGGATTATAGGTAACAACCCACGCAATGACTCTAATTTAAAAAAAATGGGAAAATATGCCCTTTATTGACCATGGTGGTATAAAAACTGAAAATCGCGGGGCTTTACCCTCACCTACCCTAAGTACCAAGTATCTCACTCACCTTCAATTCTTGCAAAACTACGGAATCCAGAGAGCTACATTTCGCTCTCATTCGGGACTTCGTCAATCTGGACAGGCCGTAATTGAATTGAAGGCGATACATTTAATAAGTACACTTAGTTAATCTTAAAACTGGTAGCTTGAATATTTTTCGCAACATTGAGAAGTCGGCATTTGTGCAACTTGTTCGTTGCAACATTCAGGAAATTTTTGACAAAAATGCTAGATTTTCACAAAAAATTGATGAAAACCTGGGAAATCCCAGAACGTTGCCCGAAAGTAATCTGCGACTTTTCGGAATTTTCTTACAATGTTGTTATCTTAGCTATGAGTTTCTTGTTATTCTTCTTTGTAAGTTCATTCTGCGTAACAAACTAACTCAGTTTTAGATCTAAGAAACGATACATTTTATGCATTACGTTTGATTTGCGATTTTTTGTTTGATTTCATAGAATATTATCATCAATGCTTATGTATCAAAATCAGAAATTCCTATAAAATGTATAGACTCAGAAATTTCGTTGGTAATTTACATAACGCGTTTAGGGCTTCTTTTGTTGATAGTTTCACAGGTCTAGCTTACAAAGACTGCTCCAGCATAAAAGCAGTATTTTTAAAATTCGTAATCAAAGTTGAACTCAATTACTTCTAATGTTCTTGATGGTTCGATTTCAGGTTTTATTTGACATGCAGTTTCCTTTTCCACAGTAAGGCGTATGTGTATATTGCATCAAAATGAAACATTCTTACAAAACTGAATTCATATCAAATTTATTATTATGATGATTGATAAGTTACTTATTAAATTCGGCATGATCAAGAGTTTATGATTGTTTGATATAGTTTTAATTTATCAGCTTGCATTCATGAACGCTACCACTGATTGCAATCATCCTATTCTTGAACTTAAACCCCTCCCCCCCTCTCAGTCTCTATCTCTCTCTTTATGTCTTTTATGTTACTGTGAAAGTCCGAAATAAGGTAAATGTCGATATTGAGAGATGAATATAAATATTCACATGATAAAGCGATATCGGTGAAAGACGGAAGATTCAAGGTGAATCACCGAGGAAAGTCGACATTCTCTAATTTTGGTTTTTCCGGTAACGTTATACCACTAGCGGCGCAAAAATATAACTTCTAGGACTCATGATTCTCGCAGTCCTTACATACCGGGACTTGCACATGGGGGGGGGGGAGGGGGGAGGAGGGACACCTGCTGGTTTGGGTTCGAGCCTAAAAGGGGCCCAATATTTTTAAAACTAGGAGTGAAATATAGGGTTAACAATAAGGAGGGGAGCCCAGAAAAGTTATTTGTGACGGGACCCAAAATTTCTATGCACGCCCCTGCTTACATGTGTATAAACTTCCGCATTAGGATTTACATTTAAGTGACGACAATGCGTTCTGGGCACAACAATTCTCTCTTTGCGCTCAAATAGCAGGATCACACACACACATTATGCAACATATATACAGTGGCGTCGCTACGGAAGGGAGGGTTGAGGAGGGAGGGTTAACCGCCGATGTCACCCGTTTGGGAGGTGACACCCAAAGCCAAATTTTTGAAAACTATAAAGCTTAAATGTATTTTTAAGACTACAAATTTGACAATTTTCCGGGGGGAACTCTTGGACCCCTCCCTCCCCCACCCCACATCATGGAGTGAATGTTATTCTCAGGAGTAGGTTCATATTGTCAATACTTAGACCTAGTAGCGAATTCCTCTTTAACAAAAAAACTGAAACCCATTACCTTTCGTGTGTTTGAGATACGTTTGAAATAAATAAGGGGCTATCAATTTAATACAACCGCTTACTTTTATGACTTCGCAACATCCCTGCACATCTGCGTCTAGGCCAAATTGTATAAAAAGCGTTCACAGTTTTATTTGTCTTTGACGCATTAACCCACGAAAATTTAGCTTTTATATTATATATATGCGTTTGAGTATAATTGGCGGAAAACGAACTCATACACCTCCAGCTGCTTGAATTCGCAAGGGCACATTAGGTAAAATAAAAATTAAAAAAAAAAAAAAAACCCTAAACCGAGATTTTTTGCGAATTTTCTTGCTAATAAAGTGGAGACTATTTTTTTTTGAGCATGCATGCTTTATCCCTGGATTCCCAAAATCAAGAATTGACCAGTGAATGAACTGTTAACTTTTATTGAAAACAACTGCAGTGGTCGAAGCTTTGTTTTTATTTCTTACAACAAAACGCCAGGAAGTCTGAAGAACGTGAATCAACACTTTCAACGAATGTTTGGATTTTGCGCATGACTTGGGCATGCAACTGGGCTCGCTGATGCTAGAAATAGCCAAAATCGCATTTTGTGCTCTGTGCTGAAGGTAACGCTGCTACTTCAACTTGCAGAGTTGACATGCGTATTCTGCATTGCAATTGATTAACTCAGTAGTGCTAACTTTTTTTTACCACCAAATATATTTAAAAGAATCTCGCGGGCCAGGTGGCCTCGTGGTGGCTGTTCATAATCTTTCACCGCTGCTTTGTAGATACCAACTGGCTCATAATATTCACCCTGATAACACTAGATGTCTGCATCTTAGTGGTCTGCACTGCACCGTATTCATGGGCTACAGTAACATCAGTTTTACCCACCTAAAAGACTTATTATTTAAATCGAAAATTGTGACTGCTCTTTACTAGTCCCTTGTCTGTTACTGGTGACCTTACCATAAAGCGTATCTCTTTAAATAAAATAAGTGAAAAAATCACCTTCCAATGGATTTGAATGCTTTAGCAATGTTGGAACCAGTCGAAAGAAAATGACATTCAGTAGGTGAAGGAAGCCCAAAGCGGGAACGCATTTGAATTTGTGCAATTTAAAACTAGTAAGAATCTGAGGAACTTGTGAGAACATTTACGTTTCGACTAATTACAGGTAGTAACCACTGTTCCCTAGCGATTCTCGTGGTCTCACAATCTGCCATGAGAAGGTAAAACGCAGTATCTGCACAAATGAGGTTTTGCTATATTTGAAGAATCGAGTTTCGGATTCCATACTAACACTATAGGGAAATGTTGGAATTAGAGGTTTTTCACTCATTTTTTTAGAGCGGAAATAAAAAAAAAAGCAAACTTGTACAATAAAGCGAATGTACAATCGATGACAGAAATGCAAAAATATGAAAAATGAAAAAGTTGCCGTTACTGTCCTGTCTACGACAGAGTTGACAGAGAAAACAATTAATTGTAAAATTATATTTCGTCAATGTGGAGTAAGAAATAAGAGTTCTTTGTCGACCAGTTTTTAATGAACTGAATAATTTAATTTTCATGTTTGGGCCATAATTGCATTATAATATTTCACAATAGTTATATTTATAATGTCTTAAATTTGTGTCAAAGAAAGAATGTTCTCGATTGTTCTCCAAATTTTGTTCGTCGGAGTATTCTACGGAGATTTTTTCGATGAACATCTCTAGGATAGTTCGATCGCGAGAAAAAAGCCGTTATTTTAACTCATTAAACGCCGCTACAATGAACCAAACTGAAAATACTTAAGTTTTCATATGCTTTGAGGTTCAATACACGTCTGTAATCATATGTAGCTGAAATTTTGCAAAAGTATTTATTAGGTTAGTATATATGGTATGGTCCCAAAATGGAAGACTCTTGGCGTTTAATGGGGATAACAATCACATCCCTGTCACTAATTTGATACTTGAATAATATCTGACTAAATCCAGTTAGAAAACCCTAAAATCTCCCCCCCCCTCTTTATGTAATAAATAAAGTTAGTTATTGGTACTTTAAGTACATATTTAACATATTCAAGCTTTAATATATAGAACTTGTAAGTTTTCAGGAGGCCCGGATCTATAAATTTTGGGCCCCCCTGCAACAAACTATGTGGAAGCCAGCTCCAGAGGGCAGCAGTGTATATTTGTATAGTTAATAAGTCTTAGTGCTAGTCATTTTCATTTTTTTTTCAAACTGTTGAGCCGTTGGGTCGCTCAGGGACGTGCCTCCCTCCCCCGCTCTGTGGGTACGCAAGCTTGGTTTTCATTCCTTTTTCTTATACATTTGGACGAAACGGACTTTTTTCATCACACAATTTAATATCTTTTAGCGAAACGCGTTAGGTTTTCCATATACAAAAAGAAAAGCGGTAGTTCTCGTCAAGTAACCATGTTGATTATCAAGTAACAGTAAATGACAATGACCCGAAGCACTAGACTCGTATAAAACGGAACTAAGGTATGTTTGGGCTGCCTAACGGTGTATTTGTTTCATCATAGGCGAGAGTTTTTTCACAGTCGACGTTTTGGTTGCTCCACAACATGTTTGATGAAATGATTTACATCATCATAATGGTTTCAGAGATTATTGGCCCGCATGCTTCAAATTGAGGAATTAGCAATGGTTCTAGCTTCAACGATTTTATCCAACAAATTACAATAAATTGTAAAAATGCAAATTGAGACTGTTATCGCATTATCTGTGATCTAAGCAATTTCGATTTTTTTTTCTTCTCAACTATCCGAACAGAATCTGGCGGTTCACAAACAAAGGATACTGCAGTTATCTCCTTATAATACGCTAAAGTATATCATTTCCATATTGTTTGTTGCTTGTGGCAAAATCAAAAATGCAAAAAACAGTAAAATTTTCTAATGAAATTTCTCTATTGAAATTCTACCTCCCTTATTGAAAGCCCCTGACCTAGACTTTATTGTATTTATTTCAGGGGTGCCCTCATGGAGAAGGGGTGCATGGCGCTGATGAGCTACACTGTTATAACCAGGAGTTCCAGACGAGTGAAAATATTCCCTCTAAGGTGAAAGCATAGTGCCTGAAGGAGCAATGCAGGCCAGAAAATAGAGCAGAGGAGCCAAAACAGCATGCAATCACAGAAAGACTCATTGCGCATGCGCTTTTTGCCTTAGACATACATTCAACCACCTCAATATGGCGGACAAATAATGATTGCGTTTGTGTGTCTCTCACATTGAATGAAGTACACTATTGGATTAAAACACAACTTCTCTAGGATTAATTATCCGAAATTACAAGTAAGTACAGCTCTTGATCACTTTGTAGCTTTTAGGGCTTTCAAACATAGTTAAGTGTTTAAAAGTGCATTTATTGCTTTTCAGTAACCGTTAGTCTTCTAGTTCCCGTTTACCGTTACTATCGTGAAATTTCCTTCATTCAAAACGCTACTAAAAATATCTGTCATTACTTTCTTGAATACTCGATAAGCAGCTTTTATTAATCACCAAAAGAAAATAAAAATGTTTCTTGTGCTTCGTAATTATAACCGGAAGCTAGCGAGAAAAAAAAAATCTCTCTAAGTCTAGCTCTTTTTTTTTTTTTGCTTTCTCATTCAAGTGTTAGAATCATTTCCTGTTGGCGGTTGATGCTCGATAGCGTTAGAAATTCCTTTTGGTTTTTTATTTAACTGGTTGAAAAACTTTATGTGCATTTTATTTTGTTACTCTTGAATAACGTTTATGAAACGATTTTGTTCTTCCGTAATTGTAATATCCCTGAATATTTTTGGCTCATCATGTAAATAATCCATAAGTACAGCTATGATTCATTTTCGGAATACGTCATGTTTTAGTAAATGTATAATTTCTCACATGTTATAAATAATTACTCGTTTTGAAATTATAACGTATTTGTGAGAGATCTTTGATACCAAGGGGAGGGGTAGATATTTATTGTTTTATTAATTTTTAACATTACTTTTTGTTAAAAAAAACCATCAGAACCCTGAATTTTTTCACATGTTTTTTAACGGCCCCAGAGTTATTATTTATATTATTTATTTTATGAATTTTTAAGAAAACGATAAAGATTTCACCGGTCCGCAAAGTTTTTCATTTGCTTTTACCGCTCCCGTGGGTCAAAAGAGGTTGAGAAACACTGAGTTAGAGCACGATCAGATGAATTAAAGCTATGAGCACTTCTTAACTATATTGAAAGCTCTGAAATATGATCAAATGCTGTAATTACATGTTTTAATCATTCCCAATACCGAGTTCAATGTGAAAATGTCCAAAACGTAGAATATCATAAATCAAAACAAAACTTAAAAAAAGAAGAAAAAAAATACACAACTGTATTCAAAAACGCACACAATACGGGGGAGGGGGGAAGAGGATCTATAGTAAGGGTGCCATTTCTCTCTCCGAAGGTTCCTTTTTTTCACTCCGGCGGTCTAGTTTTTAAAAGGTGCCTGTTTTTCACATTATTTAGAGGTGCCATTTCGGCTTCGTATTGGGTGCCGCTGGTGAACAAGCGTTTCTCCCCTGAAAGGCGCCGAATGCATCCTGTAGTTTTAACAGTGTACTGACGTTTTTTTAGGGGGGGGGGATAATTTGAAAGCGATCTTTGATCTCATTTTAGGGAAATCTCTTCCGTGCTCTGTAGAAATTCAGAGAAATGCGTCATCCTTCATAGGGAGGATTGGCACCCTTGTTTCCCCAGAACTTTCTTCTAAACGAATGGAATGTCACTTTTTTTGACAAAAGCAAGGTCTCTTGACCTTGAACAACAAAAGATTGTTTACAGCGAGAAAATACAAAGGGGGCTGCAGCTTAGACAGGAAAAAATAAAGAGGGGAGAGTTCATTCATGCAAAATGGGTGAAGACCATTTTTACTAGCCATGACTTGTTCTGCTAATCAGAACACGCTGTCTCCCATTTTGGGACTTCAGTAAATAAACTCCTATAAAACTAATTTAAATTATTTTCCTTGACCCCTGTTTATTGTGATTGTAAAAAAAGCTCTATTGAGCTTCATATTCTATGTTTCTAATTTTCTGCATTCGTATTAATAATTTTTAGGTAATTGTTTTCCGTGTAATACAAAAACGAGAAATTTTTGTAAAATTGAAGTTAAAAAAAAACAAAAACATTCCAAACCTTTTGAAAAAAAAATTACCAATAAAGTTAGGTGCTTTATCATTCAATTTAAAATAATTTCAAAATGATATCTTAACTACTTGATGAGGAAAAATATCTTAATCAAAGGTTCCCAAAATGGGAGACTTGGTGTTTAATGGGGATCGCGTTGAAATAAAAGTAAAAAAAAAAAAAAAATCGCATTAATGTCTACTTGAAAGCGCGACACATAATTTTCGGGGCAAACATTTCTCTGTTACATGTTTTGCAGAGATAGTTAAAGATAAGCTTGCATTATAACTCATCTAAAACGTTGAAACTGAAATCCCCCCAACAAATTCCGCGCACCCATAATTTGATAGTGTTAATCTTATACGTACACGTACGATCTATATGTAACAAAAAAAAAAAAAAAAATAACTACCAAGCATTGCAAACTGATAACGAATTTATTCTCCCATTTTACAAAATGATAAGATACAATTGTAGTGAAAACACAAACACACCTTACAACTTAATGTTTTTAAAGATTCACGGTTCGCACCACCAGCACTTCATAGCTATTGTGAGGGTGCTCTGCACCACCATATGCAACGTAACAAACCCCGTGGCTGGGTTGAACCTTTCCACTGCACATGGCGCCCTCATGGTTGGCTCGTCCAATGAAGAGAGGTTCACCCTCGGCTGTGTTTCCACCCTGAACTGCACCAGGAGGAATGTCTGATCCGGAGGCGTATCTCCACTCCAACTGTGAGCCGTATGGGGCAATCAAAACCTAAGCAGAGAAAATTGAGAGAACTATCAGGAACTGGTAGTATTAAATCTGTATTAGGGTTTTCTGACAATGAAACGTTTTTTACATGGAAAGAGGAGACACATCGTCAGTGCCTCGCCAAAACCACGGATGTAAAAACGTAACTTCTGGGAATAAACCCTTTAACACTAGAACGACTGACATTTTCTGTATACCTAGAAAGACTGAAGGGGCCAGTGTGGCCCCTTTTTGGAGTGAATTCTTTTAAAAATTCTTCCTGAGGGAGTCCACATGCCTGATACACCTTCTTTCATGACTAAATAAAAACTTAGTACTTAATTATTTTTAGTTTTTCTCTCTACACTGAGCAAAAGGTTGAATTAGTTTTCCTTTCTAAGAGCAATGGCCACCGTTAGGATGGTAAGCAGTCGGTACTGTTTATAGCATTTGGATATCCAACCGGCTTCATAAAGAGGAAGTTACAGGTTAAACTAGAGTGAATGGCATTTTTTTTTATGCTACAACAATTAGGAGAAAGGAAAAAAATAAATTTTTTAATTGTCAAAATGCTTAGGGGCCACTGTGGCCCCTCCCGTCTTTCTAGGTATAAGGATCAATATTAACAGTACTATGGGGTGAATGAATAAATAATTAAACAAGCATTCAAATAGTTTCATATAATGAAAAGTCAGAAAATTCCATTAAGTTCCGTTAGATTTTATCCGAGTTATTAAACAACAAACTACGCGAGGGGCCACACAGGCCCCTCCGTCTTTCTAGTGTTAAAGGTTTGGATAAGAATGATAAATTATGATTTTTTAAATAGGGGCTTGATTACTCTTGACTACGTAGGTATGACTTTCACATTTGCGTTTTTGACGTAGTGTGTTTCACCAAAAGGAGAGTTAAAGAAATCGTTTAATGGATTATGCCAAATTATCAGATTTGTGGTGCTAACGACATGCTCTACCACTACTCTTCTGGGGGTGCGGGGAAATTTTTTACCTTGACTATGGGAAGAAAACCAATTTTGAGAAAAATATGTAGATGATTTGTATTGCTTATCTCTTATCGACAACTTCATTTTTCGTGCCAGAATAGAAACATGATATATATACTTACAAGTAGGTAAAAAGTATATTATTTTATTTCTTAAATAATAACTAAAAGCCAAGGGTGGAAAGCCTTGCTCTATGAAAATCTGACAGTGTTATATTTACGCTTGGAAAATATTCAGCATAACTAGTCAATTTAGCTGATACCCGCTTGTGGCTTTCAAGGTATACGAAGCGTTTGACTTTGGGCAAAAATAAGTCCTTATGTCAAACACTCTTTATGAGGGTTCTTACAGTTTTGACAAGAATTCTTACAAGATAACTTTAGGGACTAACAACTAACAGCGGTTCCACCCCCCCCCCCCGACTTCTTCAAAAATCTCTCAACGGAAAAACAACATCAGATTCTTTGAGAACAATGGCTATATGTTAAAAGAAATCATCCCGCGCTTAACAAAAAATTTCAAATACTACTCTTAGGATGGAAGCAATGTTGTAATCACCCCAACAAATCTGTTCTGGAGGGTACAATGAACCTTTTTTGCAAGGGGGGGGGGACGATTGACCTTCTTATGTTCCTAATTACGCTACTTAAATCTACCAAACAATGGCATAGCTGAAGTAGATTTTTGTAAATCTATTTTCACTCTTCTATGCTTGAAAATCGATTTAATTTAGCACTATTATCACAATATGGTATGGTGGGCCGTGGCACGTTTACGCGGATTTTTTCAATGAATTTTCTAAATTGTATGCTTTGACTTAGAAAATTTTAGACCTTACGGTTTTATGAAGCAGTTAATAGAGTCAAAGTTGGTATATTCAGTTGTTGCTCAGCTTGTGTTTTTAACCGTTAAAAACATTATTTTTGCGTCCAAGTCGGTTGCGTAAACACGCCCCGGACACGGGGTACGTTTACGCATATTTATTTTGACACCTAATGTGGCTCTGTTAGTGTTTTGAACATAATGTCTTACCAGCGCTAAAATAAAGAAAATTTATTGCAGACTGAATAGTGTATAAAGTTGAAGCTGAAGGGGCATGAAGACAGCACTATATGATTATGAGCTATAAGATACGAATAGGAAACTTAACTAAAAATAAAATGGTAATTTTCCAAACTAAAAAGCCGGAAAATACTAAAAATGTTTGAGACAGTTTGCAGCAAAAAAAATAAAAATAAATAAGTGTCAGGGACAAGTTTAAGTAAGAAACAGTAAGAACGATCGTAAAGGTGCTCCGACGTTCAACGCGTAATCTTGCCCGTCGCCAAATTTGGATTTATTTTAACGTGCAAAAAAATTTAATAACATTTCAGTTCATACAAATACAATTCTCAAACGAGCTGATGTGTGCATCACATGACTTCCTTTTACACCAATTTAATGTCATTTCCCCATTTTTGGCAATTTTAATGTGCTTCAATAGTTAACTCTAAATATCACCAACAGTGGCCAAATTGAAACCAGATAAAAGAAAAGAAAAAAAAACCCGCCAACTTTGTTGCCAAGTTGGCCACTAAACTTGGCGACCAAAAGACTGCCGATTTATCGCCAAGTGTCCGCCAAATTATAACACCAATTGAGTTTGCATCGAAATTAACAATGATTTCCCCCCAAAAAGGGGCAAAAGACCTCTTTAGAAACACCCGAATGCAACCAAAATGGGAGGTGCACAACTAGACCCCACTAGGAGTCTACGTACTAAATTTCAACTTTCTTGGACGTACCGTTCTTGAGTTATGCGACATACATACGCACATACATACGTTCATACGCACATACATACGTACATACGCACATACATACGTACATACGCATATACATACGTACATACAGAGGTCACGAGAAAACTCGTTGTAATTAACTCGGGAATCGTCAAAATGGATATTTCGGGCGTCTATACGTTCTTAGGCATATATCCACGTGTGGTCGGGTAAAAAAAATACTCAATATTCATTCCGGGGCGAGCAAAATGGAAATTAAGGCCGATTTTTGAGTGAAAATGTTTTCGCGAGTACAATACTTCCTTCTTTTTGTAAAAGAAAGTAAAAAGGGCACTGCGTAAACGTGCCCCGTCTACCCTATAACTAAAAATGGCAAATTTTGCATGCTAGTCGGGTAGGGCTTTGATAATGCGGCTATTGTAAGATATTTCTGTTTTGGTTAGCTTTTTCATTTGACTGCCAATATTTCTTGATTTGATAAACTTCCCTTGATTTCTGTCCTATGTAATTCTTGTAGTCATAAGTATTAGTACATTATTTCCCCTTAAGATTTCCCCCAGGTTCACTTTGCGTAAAATTTTGGATCACCTCAAGTCCTATAACGTCTTCATTATCTCAAATTACCAGAAAAAGAAAAATGCAGGTGGCTTCGTCCCAGCCGATAAGTTCCGTTATCATTTTCGACACATATATCGTCAATTTTTTGTGACTTTTTGATAAACTTAAAAACCTCAATTGAAATTCCCTTTCGTCTGTTCCATTTTAAAAATATAATTTTTGAAATCGTAAATATTTAAAATCTTTTGAAATCATATATATTTAGTTTACTATAGTTTTAAAACTTCAGTTTTGTATCGAATTTTATTTTGCTGTCATTGACTTCGTATGGATACAATATAAATATTGAAACGTGTATGGCTTAATACTGATTGCATTGAGGTCTGCTTATAACGAAGGGGTCAAAAGAGTAGCTTAGAAAAAGTTCAACCGTATTTATTAAACAACTAGCTGCATTGCCCGGTGTTGCATGGTTTTCTTTAGAAAAAAAAGTTATATCAAGTGAGGCATACTCAACAATCCGGCTTAAATAAAGGAAAAAAAAAAGCTTAAAATTTCCCGTCAACATGCTGAAAAGAGCAATTTTATGACTCAAAATGTAAATTTAGACGTCTTTGGATTTTTTTTTGAATTACAAAAATTCAGGCATTGTTTTTTACAGGCTTAAACATTCCGTTTCACGGATTTTAAGGCGAACACCGCCCTAAACGGGGGGGGGGGGGTATAAAAAATCCCTATGTGAATTCATGATCATCAAAGGACCTCTGTGCCAAATTTTTAAAAGATTCGATGTACACTGAATTTAAATTAAGAAAACTTTCATACGGGGGATTGTTGGGGGGAGGTGAAAAACTCCTTATGGGAATTATTAAATATCAACAGACCACTGCACCAAATTTGCCAAAGATCCGATGTAAACTGTTAATACGTACAAGGAAAAACCATATCTGTATGATTTTTACCCTCCCGTTCGGGGGAGCAAAATATTCTTATGTGAATTCCTGAGCATCAAAGGACCTACTCTGAGCTAAATTTAGAAAATAAATTGACGGAAACTGGATTTGTAAGAGGAACAAACTCACACACAAACACGAAAATCAACTCATTTTTATATGTATAGATTAAAGGAACAATTGTCGCTGTCTGAATCTGTGTGAAACATAAATTTTAATGCTTAGTACCTTACTGCTGTCTGTTAAGCAGAGAAGCCTTAGCTTTTTAAAGACTTTTGAAAATATTATACAGCTCTTTGCCCGCTTCCTACATTAAAAAACGCAGAGTTTACTACTTAAAGGTGAATACAGATCAAAGCATCATACCGTAAGGTTCTTTTGGTTTTACCAATCTGGGTATATCTTGCGGCTCTATCTTTTGCCCCGTTTCTATATATACTGCAGCCGACACTAGATGTAGACTTGTCAAACAAATTTTGCTAGTTTAACATTTGATAAAACTATTTTGACATTGGTCTCTACTGCTTGGGAGCAGTATGGAAGTCTTGAAATATCATGAATAGGAACGTCTTTCAAGCAATTTCATAATTTTTATGTGATGAAAAAGGACATACAAAGCTAAAAACGGTTAAGGAAAGCCCTAGAATATCTTTCTCATAACAAAATCATCTCCACCCTTTAGAATAATACATTTTTCGGCAGCGAGCTATACCAATTTTCTGTTAACTGGTTCAACATACTATAACTTAAGAATCGCTTTACATTTCACATCAGTTAATAAGAAGAAACAGTTGGACTATGTTTACAGTTGTCATAAAGCTAAGTTTACTAACTCTTTTGAAAGAAAACGCTATACATGTTGTTCAACTTCAAACGTGATTTTTAAAATGCATTTTTCTTATCTTACATATTATAATTACTCATTGAGTAACGAGCTGATGTGTGCATCACATGACTTCCTTTTACTCCAATTTAATGTCATTTTCTCATTATTGGCAGTTTTAATATGATTCAATAGTTTACTCTCTAAATATCACCAACAATGGCCAAATTGAAACCAGATTTAAAAAAAATAATAAATAAATCGCCAAATTTGTCACCAAGTTGGCGACAAAACTTGGCGACCAAAAGACTGGCGATATATCGCCAAGTGTGCGCCAAATTATAACACCACTCGAGTTTACATCGAAATTAACAATGATTCCCCCCCCCCAAAAGGGGCAGAAACCCCTTTTGGAGCATACGAATGCAACCAAAAAGGAAGGTGCACAACTAGACCCCACTGGGAGTCTACGTACCAAATTTCAACTTTCTAGCACATTCCGTTCTTGAGTTATGTGACATACATATGCACATACGTACACACAGACGTCACGAGAAAACTCGTAATTAACTCGGGGATCGTCAAAATGGATATTTCGTGTGTGTGTACGTTCCTAGGCACATATCCACGTGTGGTCGGTTTAAAAAAAATCTCAACATTCATTTGAGGGTGAGCAAAATGGAAATTAAGGCCGATTTTTGGGTGAAATTTTTTTCGCGAATACAATAACTTCCTTTTACAAAAAAGGAAGTAATGTATTCGCAAAAAAATTTTCACTCAAAAATCGGCCTTAATTTCCATTTTTCTGACACCGAATGAATGTTTTTTTTTTCGACCCGACCACACGTGAATATATGCCTAGAAACCTACAGACACCTGAAATATCCATTTTGACGACCCCCGAGTTAATTACAACGAATTTTCTTGTGACGTCCTTATGTACGTATGTATGTGTGTATGTATCTCGCATAACTCAAAAACGGTATGTCCTAGAAAGTTGAAATTTGGTACGTAGACTCCCAGTGGGGCCTAGTTGTGCACCTTCCCTTTTGGTTGCATTCGGATGTTCCTAAGGGGGTTTTTTTGCCATTTTTTGGGGGGGAAATCATTGTTAATTTCGATGAAAACTCAAGTGGAGTTATAATTTGTCGGACACTTGGCGATATATCGCCAGTCTTTTGGTCGCCAACTTGACGACAAATTTGGCGATTTTTTAAAAAAAATTTATTTTCAATTTGGACGTTGTTGGTGATATTTAGAGAGTAAACAATTGAATCACATTAAAATTGCTAAAAATGGGGAAATGACATTAAATTAGAGTAAAAGGAAGTCATGTGATGCACACATCAGCTCGTTTGTAAAAGGAAGTAAAATGAAAAATGAATCTAACAGTAACACCGTGACAGATAAACTTACTTCATATTGGTGATATCCGTGCTCTTGTCCGCCCCAAGCGACATAGCAAGATCCGTGTTGAGGAACCACCTTTCCTGGAATGTTATCTCCTTGATGATGAGCACGGCCAACATAGACAACGTTGCCACCATCGTAACCAACTTCGATGGCGTTAGGTGGGACAGTACCGCCAGATGCAGGTACCCACTCGGCTATTGGTCTGTAGTTAGTTGCTAAAAAATTAAAGACTCAGTTTGAGATTTATATCTGATCTATGCCATCTAAAGACAAAGATAAAATATAAGATGTGTATTTTTTTGTCCCATATTATTTTATTGCATTTTTTGCAACTTTAACTTAGATTTTATCTCTCAATGTGGGGAAAAACTTCAGATAAATTTATTCCGAATAAAAAGTAAAAAATGTCAATGAGATAAGAGACGAATGTAGTAAGTAAGTTTTATTTCCTTTCGCAAAACCGTCTAGAAAGAAGTTTTGGAAATACAATCGTAGCAGTGAGCGATTCTAATGGGAAATACAGTTGAAAATTGGCTTAAAAAATAAAAACATGAAGTTGACTTCACTTATGAGAGTTGTTTTGTATTTAATTATGACTATGCTCACGTGCATTAAGTTTATTCTAGGGAGAAAGAGAATGTACATCTCATAAACATGAATACAATGCTTAAGACAAGTCATCATGAGTTATTGAGACAAAAAAAAAAAAGGTCTAATTTCATTTTATTGCAGCTCATTCCATTTTATTACACGTCCTTCTGTTCGATTTCAGTTCATTTCATTTCAAATTGACTCATTTGTTACATTTCGCTATTAAAATGGAAGCACGGACAACATTTAACATTTCTGTGAAGATGCATGCATTGAAGTTTGTGATGTTAAAAATTGGATACATGTTTTTCCATTTTCAAACAATCGTCGGAAAAAGAGAAAATAACAGTAATCTTCCACTGTTAGATAAAAAATCAAAATATTGTAAAACGTCTACCTTAATGTAAAACAATAAAAAAAAACCTATTATAGCATAGAAAGTACTACGATTTGTAATATCAATATATTTTTTCTGGCAGGGCATTTTTATTTTTACTGATACTGATATAAAAAGAAATATTAAAATATTTAATTATTTTGCTACTGAATATTACCTGAATTATTTAATGATCTAATAAGGTATTATCGTTATGTAAAGTACCAAATGCAAAACTTTAGATTTCTTTTACAAAAAAGTTTAGAGTAAAGATAATAGTTATATAAAATGCAAAGTAACTAGACTACACATTTGAGAATAGAGCAACAAGACTAACTGCTACAGATAGACTAATTATCTTTCCACTATTGACGGATTGATAACCTTGGAACGGTTGGCCACCCCAGCTAAGGTATACATCAGGCACTGGCAACAGATTGTTCTCCATCTTAGAAAATTCCGATACAATTTTAAGAGTAAAAAATGCATATTCTGGCCTTAACTGATGAGGTGCTTTTGTGTGTGTGTGTGTGTAAATTAAGAGAAACTTGAAAGGTGAAGTAATCCATAATAAACGTATTTCTTGTGCACTCCACCAAAATACAAATTAAAAGAGGGGAGTTTTAAATTATTTTTTAATATATATTCACAGTGAAAACAATTTGCAAACGTTCCTGGGAGATAATGGGCAGCTAATGTGCCCATTTTCTACCATAAACATATCTTGCTATAAAACAGGTATGTTTTACGCTAAAAGTCAGTATCCTTTCTGAAGAATTCAGAAATCTCCCCGGTCAAAACCAGTTTAGAACCTTCAGAGAAAACTTTTAGGTTTAAAATAATTGATTAGCACCTTCCTGATTTACCAAGAAAGCTCCTGAAGCATTATTGCAACCATGGCCAAGGCTATGACAAAATTGCAAGTACAGTAACAAGCATTTCACTTGCCAACAACTCTCGAAAAGCTATGGAATTCAAAGACGTATTCGCTCCCATTGGGAGCAGAGTCGATCTAGACAGGCCGTAATCAAACCGAAGACGATACACTTAATAAATACATTCAGTTAATCTTTAAACTGGTAGCTAAAAATTTTTTCACAACAGTAATCAGTTTGTATTAGTGCAACCTCTAGCAATTCAGGAAACCTTTTTGACAAAGATATTTGATTTTCAAAGGAAACTGATGAAAACCTGTGAAATCTCGAAACGTTCCGCGGAAATAACCAGTGACGTTTCGAAACTTTTACAGCGTTTATATAAATCAAATGTAGAAAGTACCACAAGTGAAATACATATTCATATAAAGCCATATATGTAAACATTGCAAAGCATTTTAATGCAAAAGTCATATTCTTCTTGTGTGTGTAACGTACCTCACTTCCCATATTAAGAATTGAAAAAAAAAAAAAAAAAAAAACCACCTTGCTTCTAAAACGTTCCTCTAAGACAAACGTGATGAATTTGTTGAATTAAGTAACGTAATTACATACACAATTTTTCTTTTTCCTTAGAGTATCCCTCTAAGCAACGCATTTTTCCAGCATATGATGATGATTTAAAAAAAAGCTCATATTTAATCTATAGAATGCTGTTCTTACAATCATGAAACACACAGATTTATTTCAATATTAAAATGACAGTCAATAAACAGTTACTGCCTCATTAAAATGGAGTTTTCAATGCATTTTTTAACTGTATTCTTAAAGAAGTTCCGATGAAAAGAGTATCATTAATCTGCGTTAGATGACATGTACGTTTTCATTTGCAGTAAAATTATATTTTGAGTTATTTATTTGCATTTAATTTACGTAATTTTTTGTTAGTTTCAATTCAGCTGTTAATAAATAAATGAATAAAGTGAAGTAAAAACAAATATCAATTTTACGAAGAAATAAATTCTGTTTTTAAAATATTCAAAAGCAGTATCCGGTAAACAATATTTACCATATGCTGATGAACATGTCATGTGACATTTTACTTTCCAAATTTATATTGTGCTATACTGAAGGACTGTATCGTTATTCGTTGCACATAAACAAAGATGAAATCATGGCTTGGAAACTAGATATCTGCATTGAAGGTTTTAATAAGTAATTTGCGCTCCAAGTAGTGAAACCTGTGTAAGTTGACCACGTGCAGTGCACTACTTTCGTGGTCAACTTAAACAGCTGGTCAACTTACAAAGGTTGATTTATATGATATAGATCTAATTCCGTGTCTGAAAATAGCGGTCAACTTGGACAGGTGGTCAACTTACAAGGGTGGTCAACTTCACAGGTTTTACCGGTGAAACCTGTGTAAGTTGACCACTTGCCGTGCACTACTTTAGTGGTCAACTTAAACAGGTGGTCAACTTACAAAGGTTCATTTATATGATAAGGTCTGATTCCGTGCGTGAAAAAAGTGGTCAATTTAGACAGGTGGTCAACTTACAAAGGTAGTCAACTTCACAGGTTTTACTACTTGGATTGGGAAGGTTTCTGAATGCTTCAGAAAGATTCAAGGTTAATTTCAGGAATGTTAATAGCTTTTAGCTGGAGATTTTTCCTGGATTTTGCCAGATATGTTATTGGCAGAACTTAGACACATCAGCTGCCCATTGTTCTCCAGGAACATTTCAAATTTTTTTTTTTACAGTTAAGTGAAGTAAACTTGTAATATTAATGTGCATGATTTAAATGAAGGATTGGTTGAGTGATTCAATAAGCTAAATTAGAATCCGTCAGAGTGATTTTACATGGAAAAATGTAAAAACAAAAGGAGGATGCATCAAAAAATTTTTTAACATAGAAACCGATTTACTAAGGTTTTCAATGGGCTGGGATGAAATACTATCGTATGTAAGTAAGGATAATGTAAAAACTAAAGCTAAATGTCAGCTTAAAATTTGTTACAAATTTTAATTTTTCTATCGTATGACGACGAGTTATCCAGGCATTTTATCTAAAGACCAATATATTTTCTTTTTTCATGAACTTAATTTGATGGTAAAGATGCCTATTATAAACTAAGTATCTTGGAAAACTTAAAGTGAACAAAAGAGTTCAGCTGTAACTAACTGTGTGAATAGATATATGATTAATATAGTGAAATGTTACTATGCTTAATAATTACAAACAGGTTTTGCTTTTTAATGTTTTCACCTTGTCAAACATGCATGTTTTACATTGTCTAACTGATGTTTTCCACATTGTTAACCACTACAATACTATCATATTTATCTTTTATCGATACCTTGTTTTTACAATTATCGTATTCTTTTAACATTCTTACTACCTTGACCCAAGATTGTGAGCGACAAAAAGATTTGTTTCTTAGGAGTATCATTTCCTTTTTTCCAGAAAACAATACTGAACTTATCATTTAGATAATGCATTCGTGATAACAATCCTCTTGATAATTTTACTTTATAGAATGTGTAGTAGGATATTTATTTGATAAAAACTCTTCTCAAGACTTTGACAAGAGATAAAGAAGAAATGTCTCATGATGCATTCATATTGCATATAGAAAATGTCCTTATCGAAAACAGGCAATGCATGTTACAGAAGATAGCAAATAAAAGTAACGTCCGTTTCGTCTTTCAGCTTGACAGGTTTTAGATATTTTCTTAGATAATTTTTGGAAGATTTTTTCCTGGGAGTCTCAGATAAAAGACACATTTTATCATTCATTTTCAGAGATAGTGTAACGGTAAAGTGATTACAAAAACTAGTTATTGATTCATAATGTAATAGATGAATAATATTTTAAGAATTATTTTTAAAAGAAGATTTTCTTTGAGTAGATTTATTCTCTTAGTCCTGAAAAGTCAAAATCACTATTAATGACTAATACTTGTTATAAAATGCTATAACATTTGTCATGCACCGACAAATATCGGGCTCCAAATCGCCCTGTAGGCTAAAAATATATCTTAGCGACTAGTTCTTTCAGAACACAAATCTTTCAGAAACTATATAACACTAAGCATCCAAGAAAACGCAGAAAAATAAATTTCTCTTGGCTAAACAAAATTTTGGCTCCTAAGACTTTTGTTAGTATTTATTCATACAACATCACAAAAACTGATTTCGTATTTTATTCCTCACCCATGCTTTCTGTGTTGCAAGGAAAAATAATTTCTAAAGGACTGTTCTCGTGCGATGAACTAAGTATTTAAGGCGGGAAAAATGTTTTATTGCATCAATCAAAAGCATGTAAAACTGAAACCCTGATATAAAAAAAATGAACCTCGTTTTTTTTTTCTTTTTTCAAAAGTAAATGCCCTTGAAAGTAAAACAAATACAGTAGCTCTGGCTAATAAATCTGAAATTAATGCTCTGGTTTCTTCTCAACAACGGTCTTTTAGTCACCTTACAGCAACTAATGCTGAAAATAGTTTTATAAACGTTTCATAACGATATGTAATTGAACCATTGTGTAAAAAGCTTAAACTTCAGTCGTTTTTCCTAAACACACACACCCAAGTGTCTTTCCCTCTATTATTCATAAGTGTTTCACCTGCTGGATAAAAATATGTTTCTTTGAGCGTCTTTTATTAATGTGTGCGTTTAAGGTATTTTTCTCACCTTTACAAAACTCACGTTTACTTATTTAACAGGCATTTTGTTAATATAGATTCTACAGCAGCAACATTTAGTTAAAAACAAAATTAATGGAATATAGAACTATTACTATGTATTGATATACGTCTGTTCGACTCGATATTGAAAATTGTCTTGACTCAATATTGAAGCACCATTCCATTTAACCTTTTGCAGTTTCATTCAGTTTATTTATATTTTCTATTTTGATAAACATTTCTCTGACAGGTAACCTTTTTCTCCGCGCTTTTCACACATTGATTTTCTAATTTCTTGATAATTTTGTTTGAGTTAGTTCAAAACTGATAAAATAAAATGTAGAAACCATCTTTATTTTTGACATTATTTTTGTCAAAAGTTCAGGTCGGTTGGGCTTTCACGCATAGCGCCACCCATGACTAATTAGCTTAAACAATATCCGGCCACAGGTTTAATTTTTTTTTTTAAATATAAGTTTTCGAAATTATTCTATAACGTCATCGTCATTGCTTCCGATGTTTTAAATACCTAATAATGAATCTTTTGAAAAGAAGCAGCTGAGTTATAACTCAAATATAGCATGCTTCTTGTAGTATGCTATTTTATTGAATTGCTATGTCAAAGTAGAAATGGTACAGTAGGGCTACGAGAGGAATGGTTGATACTGAATAATCATGTTTGATTATACACACAAATACACACACACACACACACACACACACACACACACACACACACATATATATATATATATATATATATATATATATATATATATATATATATATATTAGGGTGGTCCTTATTTATATCGTGAAAATTTTTTTTCGGAATTCAACAAGTGACGCCCCCTAATTTTGTGACACTATAATAAAAAGTAATCGGTTCAAAATTTGAACTCGATCGGTCAATAATAACACGTGCCCCTAGGACGTTGAACTTGAACACTTTTGATAATTTTCCCACGAATCTTCGAGGTTTTACTTCAGACCCCGTACATCGTTCCTCCTATGTTTGCAAAATATTTTTACAGCGAGGTAGCACTAAAATTAATCTTTTTAATTACATCATATCGTCTAAAGATTTTACATTGAATAAGAACCCGAAATAGTGCTTTAGAAACTTTACCATAATCGTACGCTTTTCTCAATGTATCTCAATCGTGTGCATTTTTTTCCTCTATAGTCTTGGACTGTCTGTAAAATTCTAAATTGCTTTTGTGACTCATATTTGATAAATTAATTGTGAAATTCTTCGATTAATTGTGCTCCTCTTTCAGTTGTATCATTCACAACTTTCAGCATTTTAACGATATCTCTTCCCTTTAAATAGCTTCCTTCATTTTGCTATTAATCAGGATCAAATAGGAAAACATTTTTTGGTGTTTGTAACTTATCAAACAGTTTTATTGACTCGTAATTGATTCTATAAAGAGGAAGATCTTTTTAAAGAAAGTATTACAAATCATGTACTGTTATCTGAAATTTTTTATACAGTCATCAGACACGTCTTCCTGTTCAGCAAGCATTTTTTTGAAGTAGTCTTTTCCTATCTTCAAAGTTAATTCCTTCGTCCAATACGGACAAAGCTACTAGTTCATCCCCTAAGTACCATAAGTGATTTATGAATTTTTCAATCACTGCTTCTGCTGCATGTTTGTCATCATTTTCTACGCTGCAGGTGTTTTAGACACTAGACTTTATATTAATTTAAAAGGCCTAGAATGGGTTGCTGCGAAAAACTATATCCTTATACAACATTTAACTGTAAAACAGCATTTACGGGCATTCTCTTCATGTAAGGTCAATTTGTATTGTTTCCTAAATACATAAATATTCAAACAATAAAGTCCTTTTGCTACCCATCTGGCTCACAGATAAGCTCCAGGTTGCCGAAAACATATCCCTGTTGGAGGGAGGACTTCACCAAGAAATATTATTACACGTTATGAGAATTCTCTGTAATATTTCTTAATTTCGCTTTCTACGAACAATAATATGTCATCAAATTCTTCTTTTAGAATTTAAGTGGTATGTGTACTTTTCGTATTTTGAAGCGCTTAAATAATGGAATGTCGAGTCTAGAACTAAGAAAGGCAAGAACTTCTTTAAAGACACTCTGCAGTACGATTTCAAGTGCATGATGATAGCAATACAAATGCAATATATCACCGTTCAACTTTTGCTCTAAAAAAATGCATGCACAATTTATATGGCCGATATTTGTAAGCCGCTGTATAAGACATTACAGCTTGAACAGTTAGCAATAAAGAGCAATCATCTAAGATATCATATACAACTGAAGAAATATCTCACAAATTCTGAGTAGCTGTTCAACATTGGGACCTGAAGCTATCATGGTAAGCCTATCAGCGTCTTTTCCCAGTTACATCTGGATGTATATAGCTTTGTATCCCAGGGAATAACTAAAAAATCTAAATTTAAATTCATGAAATCTGATTTTATCTTTCGAAGATTTTCTCTTGCTCTCTTAAGGGATGTACGATTGATCATAAGGTTATTTGGATGTAAATTTACTGCATCTACATAGGCTGTTAATAAATGAACAGCATCTTTGTCCCTAATATGGCATTTGTTTAACATTGATGAAATGCGAGCAGATATCAATAGTTTTCAAGCTTTTTTGCGTTGTGGTAAACCATATATAGAAAAAAAGGTTCAACAGGTTAGGATAGATACCAATTTCGGTTTCTAAATCTTGTGAATTGCAATATGATTGTGATGATAATAAAGGACTATGTACTGAAATAGAAGACAGTTTAAAGTATAGATTTTTACATTATTCCGATCTGGAATTTTTTTAAATTTATATTTTAGATATGGAAAATAGAGTTTATTTTTATGGTAGGGTAATCGAGGATTTTTCAAAATTTAAATTATAAGAATGCATAAACATTTAAGTATATAACAAAAGAACAGCGAATTAAAATATAATTGTCATTACTTATACTTATAGCATGGAAACCTAGTGACCCTATTTGCCACACCTATTACATACACAAAAAAGTTTCCAAATCAACACCCCCAAAGCCTGGAGGAGGCAATTTGTTGTTCTCAAAAATCATTCATTAATGGCCTTTAGAATCCCTTGTGTCCATCTTGGTGGAAAGAAATGTTCCCCTGCCGCTTGGTTTGAAACGAGCGCGAATAGCGGTATGCCTGTCCCAAGGTCATTGGTGTACATGTACCCTATGTAACATGTAAAATTTTACAGAATGAAAGTGAGAGAATGGTTGGTCTAGAAGTAGCAACATCTATTGAGGTTCAAAATTATTTTAAATATGAAACCTAGAATATTTTTATATAAAAATGAGAAAATCCGCAATTTTTTCTTCGAAACTCAAAAAAGGGGGCCCTAGGGGCACGTGTTAATATTCATGGATTGACTTTAAATTTTGCATGGATCATTTATTTGTGTAATGGAACAAATTGAGGGGGCGTCGTGTAAAATATCTACATTTTCAAAAATAAGGACCACCCTAATATATATATATATATATATATATATATATATATATATATATATATATATATATAAAGCATAATTATTGCAAAGTTGCCCCCGCCAAAACTGGTTAGTGAAGCTATTCGAGCAGAGGAATATTTCTTGACGAGGATTTTTTAAAGTATGATGTTGAGTAAAATATATTTATCTATTTTTTATGAACATTATTACATCTTTATTATATAAGTGGCACACCTTGTCATTTTGCATAATATTCTTGAAAATTATATGTATTTTAGCGCATGAGGGAAAAAATGACTGTTCAGAAAACACACTGTAATAGTTCAAAACACGACATACTTCAATATTCCTCTTCAGAGCTTATAAAAGAAAATGAGTGTGTGAGATATTCCCTCGATACTTCGCAGTGTTACTTACGCCTAGACCAATGTGATTTAAAAATTATAATTTTCGCAAGTGAACCTAAAGAAACGTATTTTCCAAACGTAACCAGTTTTTTGAGCGAAGTGATCAAGAGAAATAAAGATATTTCCCTTAAAACAACAAACAGGTTAGAGATAAACAAATTTGACTAACATATAAAAATACTATATACTAATATCTCAGCAACTAATTTTAAATGCTGTTATATATTTTTCTTTAATAGTAACCGTTTGATTTTATCAACTGACAGGATGATAAAAGCTTTGTCTGTTTTTAAAATTTCAGTAATGTCACTATGAAGACCTTTTCAAGAGACAAATTTTAAGTTAGGGAACAAAAAGTTAATAATTTGATGTGACATCATGTTTGCTTTCAGTGTGAGTATAAAATGAAGTTTTGTATTTGTTCTTCGTGATTTTTCAAAAAATTAAATCAGTTTGTTTATCTGCAACTTGACTTCAATTTTGTAAAACTGTCATGCAATTCTTCATCAATTAGTATAAAAGGTCATTATTGGACCATATCATTTTAATGTCAATCGTTATTTTCATTGTTCATAATTATTTCAATCATTTATTCTGAATTAATTCCTCACATCTGACGTCGCATAATATTTTGCTGTAGATCATGTTTTTGTATTTCAGAGATAAAGAATCACAAAGAAATATTAAATTGATGAGTATCTAGATTTAAACACAATTATTTAAAACATGATTTTACTGTCGTTAACTAGCTCTACAAAAGATATTATGTGCAGAAAGCGTACATAGCACATTGCGCACAACTAAGCATTGTTTGTTTTAGGCTGGGGAAAGTAAAACTACACAAATGAATATTTTGTCTCAAAATTTTATATTTGCTGGTTGTGACACCTTATCTTTGAGGTACAGAATTATACCTTTAAGCGAAAATGCACTATATTAGTCCAGCTGTAGCTAAAACCTATCAAGAATTAATGTGCTCATGTTCTATGTGACGTTTTGCTAATTTTCAGTGCAGCGATCTAAACGCTCAATGTTTCCTAAAATAATAAGATGTTCCAATAATACATTAACATAAGATAATATTAACATCTTCGTGTATGTAAAGTTTTCAAAAATAACTAATTCCAACGCTTATTTAGAACTAGCGCGGGGGGGGGGGGGAGAGGTTACTGTATGAACGTTTATTTTTTTCCAAAACAATATGCTAATTTAAGTAATAAGCTAGCTCTGTTTCTTATTCTTCATTGACAAATGAAGAAGACATAAGCATAACGCAGATGTAAAACATAATTCAGATAGATTTTATAAAAGGAATTTTATAAAGAATAATACTGTCATTGGGGCGTCTGTAAGCTATCAACTATTTGAGTCTGCCACATAGTTTTTTGATTTTAACTCGATAGTCATTTGGCAATGAAAGTTGTTTTGTTTAAAATCACAACTCACAAAACATTTCACATTTTTGATGTAAAAAAATGCCGTTATAAAATGCGTTAGTTATATATCTAGTATTATATCATGCTTTTTTTTAACAATAAGTAAATGTAAAATCCATTGTAAATGTAGACCAAATACCCTTCGAACACATTCAGAAATTCGATTGAATTTTGAAAGGAACTTTTTAGGGAAAATAAATCCGTAGCCAGTATGAAAGTTTATGGCTTCAATTTGTAAAGAAATAATAGTTGCTAAGTACGTACAACAGCTTCATAAACTATTTGTTTGTAAATACAGTCATTGTCCAACATAAAATTTTAGGGCAGGTCACCAGAAGCTTTGTAGAGTACTAATAAAGTAACCTTTGTTGCTATTGTATACAATGTAGGCTAGAGTACACAAAGAGGTTACACCACTGAAAGAAAAATTATATAGCAGCAAAGGGCTGCTTTGGAATCAAGAGCCATATTGCTATATACTTTATGTTGCTTTTGAAAAAACATCATACCCAAATTTACATATTTTGGAGCGTGTTCTCTTCTTCAAACTACCGATTCAATTAAAACTTTACGTTTTTATACTATCCTATGGTCTAGGTAGAAGGGGCTCTAGACCAAGACTTACCGGCCTAATCGTAAGTTAGAATCTAAATACAAGAAAGCATTAGATATGTACTGTTAGTAATTTATATGAGAGATCTACTCTCCAGCATTTTAAAATGTTGTTTTCCAGTAGCGTACATAGCCTTCGATGTCCCGCCCCCCCCCAAAAAAAAGATTTGTAAGTGCGTCCTCTCCCGCCCTCAATAAGATTTTTTTAAATATTTTAACTTAGTGTTATTATTTAAGAGCGTGTGCCCTCATACGTCTTGCACCCCCCCCCCGCTCCGTATGAGTTGCAAGGGTACACAAAGCATGTACGCCACTGTTATTTTCCATAGCAAATTATTTGGCATCAAATAAGAAAAAGTTTTGAGTCAGATGAGAAATCAGTAAGTACACATTTGATTATTTCGAATTGGTTAACTTTGAGTAGAAGAGTATGCAGAATACGTTTTGGAGTTTTTTTTTTTTAAATTGATATTCAAAAGAAATCACTTACGTCCACAATAAGCCATTGTAAAATCTAGCTTGAAATCACAAGTTGAAGAACGCTAAATGCTCAAAGTAGATAAAAATAGAGGAGGGCGAATTTTTTATCGTGACTGCTATATATACCTGGTTGTAATTCTCGTCATGGACTTTGTACCAGACGCTTCCAAAACGTGTGTGTACTTAGTAGGCGGTTACTCCTCGCCTCTTTTGAACTTCGAACAGATAAAATTGATTTTTTAGAAAAAAAATATTGTCTCGTGTTTCTGGGCAGTTCGCAACAGGTACATATGATATCACAGCTAAATATTCATTCGCATGGAATGTAGATTAGGCAACTACTTTTAATAATCTTAAGTATTAGAGGTGGAGTTTCCTATAATTTCCAATGTCAAATTAATCAATTCTTAATCTAGTTTGTGCGGAAATCGAAGAAAAAACATGATAATGATTGACTAGGTCGATAGTGTAAGAACTATTTGTTGACTCTCACGCTGTTTAATTTTTTTTTAACGAAATCGCATCAAAATATGCATATTTTAAAAGAAAATCATATTTATGCATATTTTAAAAGAGGTAATAATGTCCGTATTCACGGACTAGGTTTGCACAAACTGCGGTAAAAATTAAAATAAGTATAATTAATCTCAAAACAGGGTTCAAGACAAATAATCACTTCATTCAAGTTTTATCTTAAGTTTTCAGTTAATTTAATAGTAAAAAATATTTTGAGTCCATATTGTAATACTAAAAAAAAAAAAAAAACCCTGAAAAAATGGCACACTGAGCACGTCTGTTTTTACAAGAGTAAAACATTGTTTTTACCATCCATAAATAAAAAAAATATGTAAAAACTGCTGGCAATGGCAAAACCGGAAAATTTCTCTTTTCCCTCCCGTTCTTTTTGTTTTGGTCTTGCCTTACTCTCCAGAAGAATCACAACATATTTATTCCAATAATTTTTAAACTTACTTTTTAAATATATATTTGTTTTCAAGTAATACAGTGAAACCTGCGTATAACAATATACTGTCTATTACAATAAATTTGTCTATAGCGATATTTTCCTTGGTCCCAGCAAAACGTCAGCATAAATAATCAAACTATCTATAACGTTAACCCGTCTATAACAATATTTTTTCAGGTCCCAACATTATCGTTGTAGACAGGTTTTACTGGGTACAAAGGGATACGAACTAAAGGTGAGAGGATTTTTTTTAATTGCACAACTATACAAGAAAACAAAGTACAGAATATTTATACTACTACGGTAGAGAACCAATTATCCGGGAAGTTCGGGACCATCGCTATCCCGGATATCTGAATTTCCCGGTTTTCTGGATCGCTAAAAAGCTCTATTGGCCAATTGCTTATAAAGCCTAAATTATTATAATAAATAGTAATATATATTAAAATAATAAGAAAACAGTTCAGAAATGCTTATAAATTTTGAAATATTAAAAACTATTTGTGAGAGAGAAATTTAAACATGTTTTAAAACGAAAGATAATGGAGGGAATGGCACGAAACAAGTTTTTTGAACGTAAATGTGCGGTTTTTCTACTTCAGTGTATGAAAAAATTGTATTCATGAAGGCGTTTTTTAAAAAATATTTTGTAAAGTTTTGGTGTTTGCGATTATGGTAGTTATTGATATCTCTTGCTTTTGCATTAAGTCAATATCAATAGAAATTTGATTTTTGAGTTCTTAGAGTTATTACAGTCTTGCGTTAATTGAATTCTAGATCCCATGATCGACTCTCCGGAAAATTCGCGAATCTGGTTTTCGGCGCTTTCCGCACTTTCGCGACGTCACTTGCGCTCTAAACGGCTTTAATAAAAGGCCATTCAATTAAATATTGCTTAGAATGCGACAATATCATTTCTTTAGTTTTCAGTTGGAAAAAAACACGAAGAGTTCAGACTTACGAGTGTCCTTTTTAATTCAAGAAAATATTTCGGAAATTTTTCCCTGCGTAAAATAAAACCCTTTGAAGTTCGTTTTTGTAAAAATTTTCCCAAGTTATTTGTGAGTAATATAATATTTATTAAGAAACCGTTCATATTCTTTTAGGTATTTCAAAAAAAGGCTTAGTGTTTCAAAAACTGCCAAATATGCTTATTTTTTAAATATGGCGGGAAAATCGGCAAAAAGGTGCCGGTTTTCTTGTTTCTCGGTTTTTTGGTTCCCGGATAAAAGGTTCTGCACTGTACTACTATACTATAAGCATACATAAGTTCATATTAATCTAATTATATCTGATAATGTCAGTTCAATGATACAGGAAGATTATGTACTAAAAATCTGCGATTCCACGCTGAAAAAAAAAATATTTATTTATCTTTTTTTAGAGTGAAAATATTTTTGGACATGAAGCTCATATTAGTGAGACCTATACTCTGGTTTTATGCCAAAAAATAAGTGAAACAATTGTAAAATAAACCTAAACCTATAGAAAAAGTAAGATCGGTTTTCATGAATAAAAAAAAAGAAAAAAAATATGGGAGAATAACCCCTTATGAGTAACTCCCTATGAAGATGCCCAACTTTTCTCCAAAAGTGCCTTTTTTTTAACATGCTTTTATTAGCTTCACTTGTATGTTTGTGAGTAACGCTCCATTGGACTAAGAGCTAGTGACTTATTACTGTTAGTGCATTCCACAACTTTATAAGCGTTCATAACCGAGCGGTCTACGGCGCGGGTCTTCGCTGACGTCCAGCTCCGGGAATCATTGGGAGTGCGTTCTAATCCCATCTACACCGAAATTAAATTTATGATCTTGCAACTCAATTTTCTCCCACTTTTTGTGATCGGATTCTTTTAAAATTTGGAATGCAACCTCAGACCCGATGACAATGGAATATTCCATAATCAAATTAATTTATTAACGATGAGTTATTAGTTTATTCTAATTAACACGCTTTTATCAGCTTAACTTGTATGTTTGTGTGTCCAACTTTCCTTTGGACAAATAGCCAGTAGCTTATTAGCATTACTTACAACGTACACTCCAGAAAATGACTTACTTCAAATAGTTAAAAGCATTTTTAAGCCTAATGGAAGATTAATATCAAATCTGAAATTTATCGTCGATAAATTTCAGATATCGATATTATTATTATATTTTCTCGACAGTGAACAAATAAAATTCTTGCTTTTTGCTTTAAAGTAAAATTTTCCCTTTTGATTATTGTTTGGTCATTATCTTTGCTTTCTTGGACTGCCAGCTGATGATAATCAAAGATTTTAGTTGTATTAATGGAGAGTTGGGCTTAATTTGTTTGGAACTTTTAGATTTGCCGTTAACGAAGTTTAAGAATCGTTATTTTGACGAGGAATTTTAAAGTATTTTTTTCCTCCACCATTTAAGCCTAATTGTTGAACACGCGTCACTTGACATAACTTTTATTTTCGAGGTAGACCGTGCAAAGCCAGCTAGTTAAGTAATAAAAAAGCGTTCCATTCATATTTAGATGCGTTGTTTATCACATTTTTGCTGTTTTAAAGGTAATAGTACATCACATTAATAGCAGGAGAGGAAATATGGAATACCATTCATATTTCTATATGTTACTTACATGGATACTTTAGATAAAAATCCCAAAACCACCATAACTATCTGTAATGAATTTTCACTTGTCAAAAAGATAACTGTCATAGGAAAGCAAAGCGCAGTATTTACAAATTTTTCCAGTTTTAATTTTTTTTAAACATTTTTGTCATCTATTATACTTTAGCTTCATCGTACAGGCTTGCTTACTTGGTTTCCGCTGAAAATAAAGCACGAGAAATACACCTAATTCCGACATTACCTTATTTTTGGTATGGAATCCTAAACGTGTTTCTTCAAAGATCTCAAAATCTCATTTTTACAGATACTGCACTTTAATTTCCCTCTGTAGATTACGACTTATTTTGTTGTCATGGAACGAATATATTTTTCAAAAAATGGTAAGAGTGGAGGTAATAATAATAGAATATTTGAGTAGTATAGAATAGATGCTGCATCCAATATACCGTGGCATGCAGAACCTGCAGTTTCGTCCTTGTTATGGATTCATTATTCTGGAATAGTCAACAACTGAGCTGGAGGCATATGCCATTCATTGAAGCTGAGGGTACCAACACATATTATCAATTATTCTAGATTGATGAGTGTAAAACAAGGATGAAGTTGTAGTCACTGGATGTCATAATAGGGCTGTCGATATATTGCATGTAATTCTGCATGATTATGGGCGGCAACTTATTGCTTATAGAACAGGCAGTTTAAAACATTGAAAATTTCGAGCGATTGGTTTAATTTGTTGCTACGTAGCCTTCTGTTTTTCTTATCTATTTTAGAATATCTCTCAGTTAATCCTTTACTCTTCCTTATATAGTGGGTATGTTGTTATAGAATACAATCAATCTTTCTCCCATCTATTTGACTCTTTTCGCAGATAGTGGTGTATGGGTAAAAAATGTTGTTTTGATGTATTATAATTAACAATATCAGGATTTTTGAACGAAGTGTTACGTCAGAGATTTCGAGATACCTGTTATTCCCTAATACCCGTCCTGGAAAATGAGTTCTTCAACTGATGGACAAAACATTGACAGCAAAAAAACGACCACAGAAAAATTGAACTGCTATTCTTATGTTGTACATTATGATTACATCGATGTTAAATTCACATGTGTAATAGTAATTTAAAATGTTTGAAAACTAGCTTGCAGAAACCCTTGAAAATCACATATTCACATTTGCTTTATGGTATTTTTAAAAAATGACATCAATTGTTCACATGTGCCCCTATATGGGGGCACATGTGACTACTCTAAACTTCACTAAACTAAAACTACTCTAAACTTCAGTTTTTAGTTGAAGGAAAATATTTTGTTTTTTATTTCCTTGCAAACATTATGTAACACTAAATTTTTGGCCAACTATTTAATAATTAAAGAATTTAAAAAATAAAAAATAAAAAAAATAAATAATTAATAATTATGTAATAATAAAAAACAATAAATTTACAAATTAATCGCAGTGAAATAATAGTTTAAATCTTTACATCTCTTTTAACACTAAAAATAAGCCTATACTAATATTTATACAGCAGAGAGGATATTGGAACTGTTCACATGTGCCCCTACATGTTGTGTTTACAAGTGTCCCGTTATCTAATTTAGAACTAATTTTAAGAGATAAATAATCTTTAATTTAATTACAAAATTTAAACATTGGCTTAAATATACGTGAATGTTCATATAAGGGTTTTCAACAATTACATTTAGCTTATTAGGTAGTTTAAAACATGTTTTTACACGAAGAAGACAGTGATAAAAGTGCATCAGCATCCGTTAAAACAAAGAAGCTGTTACCACAGGAACATAAACTGACTCCTTGCTCTGAAAGTTTTGTTAAGAAGTAGTGCTGGTACCGCCATTACTTGAGAATTTTTTAAGATTTTTTGCTTGACGTTATCCTAGTAAAACATACCATGTTCACATGTGCCTCCCCTTTTCCCTATGTGTTTTTAAAATTTCTTTCAATCGAGGCAAATAGCAAATACGAATGATCGGAAATGCGTAAAGAACAACATTGTGTATTAATGTATTTTCGAAGATATAGCGTATCTTATCCGTTTTTATCGAAGTGAACTGAAGAAATTATAGAAAAAAGATATCTTCGCGAAATTCTCGATAACTTTACCGACTCCGGTTGCAATTTCCATTGTTGTTACTCATGATAAAAATGATGAAGGATTCTTAGAACACACTGTTGCTTGATCTATGTAAGAATGACTTCATGCTAAGATTGGCACCACAACAATAAATATAATTATAAGGCGAAATCTATTGCAATGCAGTTTTACACTGAACGAAAAGAATGTATTTCAATATTAGTTTATGTTTTTACAGTCCGAAAATTCCGCTACACGGAAACCAAATGCATTATTGTACTTATTTAGTAAACAATATTGTAATAAGTTGATAGTCTTAAGATCAAAATCACGAAAAATCTAAAGATAAAGAGTCGAAACGCATTCGAAATGTATGGAAAACCAAGACTATTGTTCCAATTGAGTAAATCCTAAAAAATCTTGACAAAAAGCTGTGGAAGAATTTGAACGTTTTTGAAGAGGGTTATTAATTTACGACCACGTCTGATTCTTCCTGTTTGTTAGTCGATTTTTCATGTCTCGGGACTTTGGTGTATGCAATCCTTTAAGCTTAATTCAAATGCTCTCGACAGTGAATGCCTGAATAATAAAGCATTGCTTTCAATTTATCATGTAGGGGGATGTGGGAGATGGATGATAGGGGAGCAAATCCTTCCTCTGATACTGTAAATTTTGGCTTCTTTTGTTAATTTTTTAATCAGTACTCCTTTTTTTCGTTTCTGTTGGAGCGTACACGTTTTTCTGATACTTATATCTGCGTAGGGCACTAGCGCAGCCAGAAATACTCTCTGGAGGGGGTTTTTGATCAAAAATACCTTCTGGAGGAGTTTTTGATCAAAAATACCTTCTGAAGAGGGTTTTTTGGTCAACACAGCCCTCCCATATGCATAAACTTACTACTATTAGAATTTGCATTTATGTTAAAAGCAATGGTTCTGGGGGTGTCTTCACTCCCCCCCCTCGCTGCGCCACTGGCGTAGAGAACAAATCTTGAACGAAATTGTAATCAGAAGAAAAGAAAATTAAACAAACGAAGTAAGTTGCAGTTGGTGCCGGAACTATGATTTTTCTGAGGCGGGGCAAATATTGAAACTGACGTTCCTACATATGTTTGTTTAAGTTTTTGTATCACGTTTCATCAACTTGCTGCCCCCAGAAGTTGGTGCCCGATGGGCAAGGGTCCCGGATTGTTCCGCCTAGATCCGGTACTGCACATTAGATGTATTGGTCACAGCCCACAAAACTACATAGGGTAAAAGCACCAGTAGATGGCAATTTAAGAGATCGAGTATTGATTTTTGCTAACCTATAAATTTCAGCGATCAATATAACAACAAAAACATTGTAAAGTTTTAGGCTATACCTTTCTGATATTGATTTACTAACTTGTTTCTGGAATTAAAAGATTTTATTTTAAAAACCAAGCTATTGTTAACACGAGAGAATTCTCCTGTAGTCGACCATATATAAATCCAATACTCGGCCATGTATGAGAATAATAGTTTGTTGTTTCATTTCCATTACTCTTTTGGGGTGTGAGAGAATAAATTGAAACAAAATTGAATACGAAAGCAGTGTATTTACAAAGTTAATTATTCTAGTAGTTACGAAAAATTCTGCATTCTTGATGTCTTCGTAACGTTATCTTTATATTCTTTTTCATACTGCAACCAGTTTAAATATACATCACATGCAATACATTTTTTATTATTTATCTTCTACATCAGTGGTTCTCAACCTGAGGGGAAGTGGGGCGTGCCCCCCTAGATGATCGCAGAAGAATATCAAGGGGGCGTTAGGGTGCATAAAATAAATAAAAATTAAAGAAATAATAACTTTATTCCATTTTGTAGTCACATGTGAATATTAAGTAACAAAACAGTCCTCTTATTAATGTTGTGAAAGAGAATAATGAACACGTTAACCTCACCTGTACCCTAAATTACCTCAAAAAAAATTGTATTCACTTATTTGAACCTTAGATTGCATATGTTTTAGAAAAAATTGTTATAAAGTTTTGAACAGTTGAGTTAAATTCTGTGTGTGAAACTATTTGGATTTTCTTTATTTACTAGCTTTCTCAGCTATCCATATCAGCTCCAATTTCCTATTATAATGTTTGTATTAAGCACGTAAAGGGAGGGGGACGTGATCTCATAAATATATTTACCACATATAATGGTGGGGGATGACCTCATGTCAGTATTCAAAGGAGGGCACAGAGCCTGAATGGTTGAGAACCCCTGTTCTACATCAGTGGCTCAAATGATATCATATACTGCGAAAGTAGAAATTTAATGAATGGAAAAGACCCGGGTTAAACTGGATTTTATGGGGGTAAAAGGCATTTTGAACATTTCCAAAACATGAGAATTTGGATTCTCCCTCCCCCCCCCGGCGCTTAAAGGATTCTGTATTAACTGTTTAAATTAACATAAGACTGAACAAAAGAGTTGATGACTTTTACGATCGATAAAGAGCGAATTAATAATCGATACGATCGACACTATTGAAACTTGACTGGTCCATGTCAACAAAACTTCAACGTACGGAACTTAAAATTGTAGTATTGGAAATAATTTTACCTCAAAACATTGCATGCAAAAATCCGTTTACTTAAAATATTAGCAAGCAAAGTCACATCTAAAGCAAAATTTGTAAAAAAAAAAAAAAGGTACTTCGTAGTGTACTAGGTAACTAGTAAGATGAATTTCGTAGGCCGGTCCAAAATTTCAAAGTTTTTCGGGGGGGGGGGGGGGGGGGGGGGAGGGAGCATAGAGTGTGAACTCACTGCATTTTATAGGGAAAAAAGTATGAAAATACAAGTAAAAATGCAACTACACTATGTTTTGAAAATCCAGAGGCGTCAATTGCCCCCCCCCCCCCGATTCTTCACGTGAAGAGTCAGTATGTAGGTAAATTTAAATTGAGAAATGGGGGGTGTCATGGAAGATAATCTTACAGCTTTCAACAAGAATATTAGTAAACGATGAATAAACTGAAATGCAGTTGGTAGCTACATAATGCAATTTTGAAGCAAAGTCAGCATTATTTTAATGATCAAAAGTAAACGTTTGCTGCCAAGTGTTGAAATTTTAAAGTCTGATAGTTGCATATTGCTAGCCAAGTCTTTAGGATTAGAATCGCATTTTGCCACGATAATTCTTAACTGTGCCTAGCGTCATTTTCTATCTTGTTCATTAAATTTTTTTATTCAACTAATTTGTACAGTGAGACAAGTGATAGCAATGCCATGGGTAGCATGGCGATGAGAAAAGTTACCAATAATGCTTAAATTATTCATGACCTCATATTTTTTTTTACAAAACGCAATAATTTGAATTTTTTTTTTAAACTGCTGTTTAAAATTCTTAGATGATTAATCCATTTCATACTAAATACATTTACTTATCCGTAGACATATTTCTTGCACTACATTATAAAAAAAAAGAAAGAAAAAAATATATTAACAGCAACAACGTCTTTTCCATTAATTTTAAGTTTTTCGCCATTTAGACACGATGGGCTCGTTTGAGACCACTATTTTAATTTCTTTTTTTCTTTATATATACATTATTATTTACTTTCTAACATTCACGCAGTTATACATTCGATTCTATAAGATTTAGGTTTAAGTGTTTTTTTTTGAACATAAAATGAGCATATATATACAGGGTGTTCCGTTTTAACTTGCAAGACCTTTATTTTCGCAACCGTTAGTACTAGATGTATACTTCCAATTGCAAAAATGCTCAAAATCAGATGCAGGGTTAAGATACTGAAAGTTTGAAGTAAAAATAAAAATGAGTCAAAAAATAAAAACTTTAGTTTTTATACTGACTCCAGGTCCCCTAACTTATCTTTAGGGAAATAATCTCCATTAAAAAATAATTCCAACCAAAAAAATTTGAAATTAGTACGAACAATATTCACCGAGATACATAAAACTCGGCGTTTTTTTTGTGACTAGGACCACTTTTCACTCGCCGACAATAATACTTTTTGGGGAGAAATATAGCGGTTAATAAGTGTTTAAAATGATATATGTGCATAGAGCGTGGTTTCTCAAACTGTTCGAGGTTTTGTGCTGTGTTTTTGCGTATCACGGCATAACATTTGCATTTATATTTGAATAGCAATGAAAAATACGAATACCTTGTTTTTCTTACTTTGACGACCTGTCATTCTTCTGAAAGGGCGATAAGTTCTAATCTTATCTCCTGTATGGTCCTTTAAAACTTTGAAATGGAATATCTTTTTGAGTTTTGATCGCTCAAATGTCAAACTTTTTTGTGTCAGTAATAGTTTTTAATGGATATTATTTCTCTAAATATTAGTTAGGGGACCTGAGAATCGTATAAAAAGTTAATTTTTGTATTTTTGACTTATTTTTATTTTTACTTCAAACTTTCAATATCTTAACTCTGCATCTGATTTTGAACATTTTTGCGATTAGAAGTATACATCTAGGACTAACGTTTGCGAAAATAAAGGTCTTGCTGGTTAAAACGGAACAACCTGTATACATATTTTGCTGAAGTATATTACAAAGTTTTAATATTTTATTAAATTCTCTCTGTGTGTGCATTTTCCAAGTGTGCGCATTGTGATCAGTTGAAGTAATTCAATTTTTTTTATTGTGAACTTTTTATTTATAAGAATTATATAGCACTCATTTTTGAAGTATCAGAAAGTAAGGTTTAAGGGGGTCTAAGGACCTTTAATCTTCAGAATTTTCGATTTTCTGGAAAAAATATATGTTATGCATAATTTTATTCTGAACAATTTGATACCTTATTTATTACCATACGCCAAAAACGTTTCGAGTTATTGTAAAAATGCGTAAACTTTCCCCGTAGAGATTTATGTTAACAGCAGCTGTTTAAGCCTCTTTTTCTCAGGTGCCGATTTCTTCGGTTTTCTCGTTTTGCGCGCATGATATTTCAGAAAGTTTTTTATATATTTCCGTAAAACTTTTCATGCATATTTGTCTGATACATCTTAACGATCTGAACCTGAATTTCAACTAAAAAATTAAAGTTAATATTTAAAAATAAATATTTTTTTACCCAAAATTTTGGAAATTTTTGATATTAACTTACCAAATTTCAAAAAAATAAATAAATAATTAAAAAAAAAATAAATTTAGGTTCAGGTCATAAATATAAACCAGATAAACATACATTAAAAGTTTTACGGAGATATATTAGAAACTTTCTGAGATATCATGCGCGCAAAACGAGAAAACCGAAGAAACCGGCACCTGAGAAAAAGAGGCTTAAACAGCTACTGTTAACATAAATCTCTATGGGGAAAGTTTAGGCATTTTTACAATAACTCGAAAAGTTTTTGGCGTATAGTAATAAATAAGGTATCAAATTGTTCAGAATTAAACTGTGCATAACATATATTTTTTCCAGAAAATCGAAAATTTTGAAGTTTAAAGGTCCTTAGACCCGGACGGTTGTGTGCAATGAAATTTTGTCTCTCCATGTTTGGAATCTCTGTGTGGAAAAATTCTTAGTAGTTTAATTTTAGTTTTGTAAACTGACAATAATTGATTTTCTACCTTTAATAAAATTTCTGGTTAATTAATTTTTATGAATGATTTAATCAATTTTGATAATTTAGTTAATTTTAAACTAATTATCACGTTTGAACGATTTAGTTCTAATTGAACTAACCTCATTGTTGTAACAGTAAAAACTTCTGCTCCCGCCCCCCTGTAACTGAGTTCAAGATATGTGCTTGACGCGAAGTAACGAGCAATTGCCTTATTTTCAAAATCCACGCTAATGTAATAAAAACCTTGATAAATGATGAAAGAAGATACACAGCAAAACACTTGTTGTAGTGTCGCCATCTATCGGAATGATTATTACAAGTAAATTTACAAAATAACTTATATAGGTCAGAAAAGACAATTTCAGTACTCCTGTAATGTTCAATTATTCCAAGAAAATGACACCACAAACGAAGAAAAGTGCAGCTCAAGTCATTTCAAACCAAACTTTCCCATTAAGAGAAATCTGCATGTTTCAAAACACGAAATTATGATTGAAAACTAGATAATGATTAGAAATTCTGTACATGATTTGAGCTGCACTTTTCTTCGTTTGTGGTGACCTTTTCTCGGATTAATTGAAATTTACAGGAGTACTGAAATTGTCTTCTCTGACACATAAAAGTTATTATGTCCTTTTGAGTGCATTATGAAAAGTGCTTAGTATTTTTTAAATTCCGTTATTTCTTCTTCTGCATCTGCTGGAAATATGAACAGCTGAAACCTTTATTTGGGTGGAACTGTTTGCACAATTAACAGTCGAACAACTACCCATTTGTTTCAATTTAACATATGCTGAAGAAATGTAAGCATCAGCAGCAATGCTATCTCTTCGAAGAATCGCGGATGCGTCGGCTCCTCCACTATAGGCGCTTTAGAATAGGGAATAACCGAGCAGGAGGCACATGCCGTATCATTAGACGCGTTTCCATGGGCACATTCGACCCCGGAAAAAAAAATGCCTTTCACCGCATTCCGATTATTTGCGGTATATATGTGGAATTTTTCTCCTCCTGTTTCCTTTTGGAGTAACAGCGGAGTTTTTACCCAGAATGGATTGCGCCAAACAAGTTCGTCTACTTGCTGGGTATAGCCGCTAAGGATGCTGGGTAAAAACCGCTTTCTCTGGTACAATTATGGAAAATCTTTATTACATCCAAACGGGGAATTTTTCAACCGGTTTTTCGGAGCCAAAGCAGTTATTTACGAGGTAGAAAAGTGTGTTGTGAACGTACCTCCAGCTCGATTATTCCCTATTACAGACTGTTGAGTCCGTAACAAGAACGAAACTGCAGTCTCTGGATGGGATAACCGGGCTGTCGGTATATTGCTTGAAAAGTGTAATTTTCTTCGCGGACATTGATCCAGTGGGACATTTTACTATCCAATTTATCCCACGCCTCTTTTCGTTCTGACGATTTTCTTCTCAGGTATTCGATCCCGTTACTTTTTCTCCGAATGATGATAATTTTGCGGAATGGAGCTCCAAATTTTTGCCGAATGAAGCTCCGAATTTCGATAATGTCGTCGATTTGTCAGACAAAATTTGCCGAATAAGGACATTTTTGGGAGGTCATAGTGAGTAGTGAGTGAGTGACCTCCCGTGATCTCCCATCGGCTCGCACCTGAGTTAGGTTTTCTGATGATGATAAAATCTCGATCTAGCGAATTTTTGCCATCCTACATAGAGAAATAAGCGTTGGCCTTCTTTGCGTACATGGCCTTATCCACTTGTTACTCTAATGACTCCCTTTCAATTTGAACTGTAAGTTACTTTAGAAATTTCTTTGATACTTGAGTTTTCTGTTTTTTTTTTTTTTTTTTTTTTTTTTTTTTAACCGCTTTGTGCTAAAACGTAGTCTATTAAATATGTAAGTCGAAAATTCATTTAACTAATGCTGAAGTAAAATTATTATTCATTGCTCGTCTTTCAATATATTGTTTAGCACATTCTTGAAATTGTGCGACCCAAAACGTAAGTTCTTATTTAACGTGATATATTTTCTATGAAAAGCAAATGGTACTAAGGAATTTTTATTTTCAAAATGAAAAATGTCAGAGTGAAATAGCATCCAAACATGACTCTCCGTATAACTTAACACGTACAATTACAGAAATAAGAAGTAAGTCGAAATCGATTGTAAGGAGCACGAAGGGACCGCAAAAATTACTCATTACCGAGTTCTCGTAAAATATGGGCGGAAAAATATCCTTTAGTCTCACAGATTTCCTTTGCTTATTTTTTTAATTTCTGTACAGTACCAAAGACGTTGTTTAATTAACTTTGTGCGGCCTTATTGTCTCTTTTTTGTGTTATTGTTTTTCAAAGAACAGAAACACACTCATATCCCAGAAACATTGTCATTTGCACCCAAGAATTCAAAAAAAAGTTACAAGTTTCTTTGCACATCAAAAGCTATCAAGTTTACATAGGGTCACTTTCATTATATCGACCCTTTCTTTCGTTTTTTTTTACATCCACATTAGCTTGAATTTGATTTAGTGTCCTCGGAAGCGAATACATTGGCATCAATAAATATATAATTTTCAAATGCTTCTCTACAAAATATTTTGTAAAATGTGCTATCATCACTTGTTCTCAGGATTAATGACTTGTTTATAACTTAGGTTAACTTTAAAATGTGAAAGGATCTTTTCCAAAAAAAAAAAGAAAAAAAGGCTAAGCTGAGCAGGAAGTTAATAGAAAATTTATGAACTACAAAAGTATTGCTCGCATTAAGCGGGGTCTGCTTGCTCGTCAAAAGCGCGTTTTTCCCAATGGATTTAACATTGTTCCAACCAAATATCTCTGACTTTCTCGTTAAATCCGGGTTCTCGCTAAATCAGTGCTCATTGAAACGTTTTCGACTTGGCTAAAAATTTTAAGGTACAGTGAAACCTGTGTAAGTTGAGCACTCGCGATGCCGTACTTTGGCGGTCAACTTACACAGGTGGTCAACTTATAAAGGGCGGTAATAATTTTTTTTTTAATTTTTTGTCATTTCTTGCACCATGTATTCATTTTTTGAGGAATTCATCCTTACTCTTTCGGTTCAACTCACTTTCATTGTTTAACATTATTGAAAGTGAAATAATAATTAAAAATACTGTTCAAATAATTTTGTAAGTTTTTCCTTATTTTTCACTATATTAGACACTTAAGTTTTAGAAATTTCATATATGCCAGCTAATATTCTCTGGCTTTTTCCATTTTCAGTTAATTTTAATATTTCATACTTTTTATTAATCTTAAGTTCAGCTAACTTTCTTTTTGAAGCCTTTTTATGTAAAACTTATAGCATAAAGAGCAACAAGCTCGACTCTCCCAGTTCATAAAGGCAAAATCGAAATATCCTATCTCTTAATCCCTTGCACCAGAAACATGTAACTTTACTCATTAGCAAGCCCAGATCTGCGTACCCGCAGTGCGAGAAACCCGCGACCTTAAAGGAGCTAACGGCCCTAGAAATTGAAGAAAAACTAGGAAAAAAAAAAACAAACAAACCTAGCACTAAGACTTATTTACTTTACTAATAACACTGCTGGTCACTAGGGAGGGGCCCTACATATTTTGTTGCAGGGGAATCAAAATGTATAAGATCTCTTTTTAGCACAATTCCTGTGTTGTCACAACATATTGCAACTGAAAGGAAAGGCTTTGAACTTTTCTACTGACACCTATTTTCATTGAACAGAGTCCAAAAGGCTATCTCAAATAGAACAACGAATGAAAAACAAATTTGGAGAATAAAGAGCAGCATTAAGCTTTATGCTGCTGGTTTAGTTAGTAAAATGCTGTTCTGTCATCAAAGCATTAAAAACATTCTTGGAAAGCTATGAAAAAATAAATAAATAAATAAATAAATAAAAAACAAATAAATAATAAAATTAAGTAATTCGCTGAAGAAAATAAACCAAGTGGTCAACTTACAAAGTTTTTTTTACAATACTCCAAACCAAATTTGGCGAACATAAGTGGTCAAGATAGACAGGTGGTCAAGATAGAGAGGTGGTCAAGTTACAGAGGTTTTCCTTCATTATATGAGATAGGACTAATTCCGTTCCTGAAAAAACCGGTCAACATAGACAGGTGGTCAACTTACAAGGGTAGTCAACTTTACAGGTTTTACTGTAATAATTATTCAATCTCTATCACTTATTTAGTGCTGCTATCTATCGAGTTATAGTGCAGTTAGAACGTATTCTTAATTTTACTGCTGTAAATAACTAACATACATGTCTCAATTGATTTCCGATTAGTAGTAATACCACGCACTTCAACTTCTTTTCTCTCAGTCACACAAATGTACACAAAAAAGAAAAAAGAGTTAAACGTTTACAACTATGCCTTTATTTTAATAGAAATAAGTGAAGTACGATGTACAACGATGGCAAATTATTGTGTTTTTATATTTAGCCAATAGCAAAATTTACTCTCTTAACTAGTTGAATAGCACTTTTTTTTTAAAGCAATCATGTACTGCTTATTGCTCGTAGTGTGTTTTTCCTATCCTTCGTATTTTATGTTCGTTCATAATACATTTCTTCTCGGTCGTTGGTTGAAAGAAATTTGGCGACAAAGCTGAATTTAAAAAGTTAAACTCACAGTAAAACCGTGTGTAAAACATTCCCAATGAATGCTGGATGGAAATTTTATCGTCAATGTGGAATAAACCAAGTTATGAAAATTCCCTCACCCCCCCCCCCCCCAAGCAAAGTTATATTTAAATGTAAAAAGTAAATTAGGTAGTCAAGAAAAATTCAAGTTTAGTCAACTTGTATTGATGAATTAATCGTTTTTACTTACGTTAATCTTTCATAGCATAGAATTAGAATTAACCAATATATTTTAATAAGCAATAATAAACAAAACCACAGATTGTCACTTAAGGAAGGACTGTTGCAACTAAAATATAAAACAATTTTATACAGTTAAGGCTGCAGATGATAACATGTGTTAGATCCCACGAAGTCTTTAAAATATGAAATAATGTTTATTGTGATTTTTAAAATGAATAAAAAATATGAAAATGTAAACAGAAATTTGTGTAACATTACAACTTTTAGAAACAGAATGAACTACCTCGCTACAATTCTGGATTGCGAAAACTTTTCATTCGTCAGAAACGAATTATGTTACTTTTTTCTATCCAGTGAGGAAATTCAGTTAGTGCTGAGAATTAAATCTTGCAAGAAAAATTGAAAGGAAAATAAAATGCTGGTAAATAATGCAATGGTTTTGAAGAGAAAACGATACCCTCGTAATCCGTACCATTTTCTATTCATTCAATGATTTTCAAAATACATTGGTTATTCTCACAAAAATTGGCATTTTGAGCTCAAAAAGGTAAGAAAAATTAAAGTGAATAAAAGCCGTCAAAACATTTAATATAAATAGACGTATGCAATGACTTCGTAAAAAAAATATTTTCATGTCCTGTAAAGTGTTCTCAATATTTAAATAAATATATTAATTTCAAAAATTAAAAAGTAGCAATCATTTAGTAAAAATATTCAGTAATTTATACTCAGAAGAATTGTGAAAATAAGAAAAAAAAATAGAATGAGAAATATATAAAATAAATTGTATTTGGAATAAAGCAAAATATTTTGATCACATCACTTTTTAGAAGCATCTCCTCATTTTAATGCAAAAGCGAGGTAACGACAATTTTGTAGAAATCTGATTTTATTAAATAGATCTAATTAACTTCTTAGCTAAATCGCAAACATGCTTTCTTAAATAAGGAAGAAACCGATGATTATTAAATTTTTATGTGATATTTTACTTTATTTAACTTTATTAAAGGATGTGAGGGAATGGCAAGTGCAAAAAATGTTACATGGTTTGATGCATTCAAACGGATTCCAGAGGCAAACTTTCAACAACTAGAAGACAAAAACATTGCTACAACATTCCTCTGTGTTGATAGATGTAAAATATTATCCCTTTTCCCTTTATTTTGGTTTAGTTCATTGTGGTTCTGGGTGGTTAATTTACTTCAGTGAGGGAACGACGCAAAACAGCAAATTGTGTGAAATTAATTTTGAGAGAAATTAAGTTTTTAGAATGATTTTTGTAATAGATTCGTCAATGTTCTGACATGAAAAGAACAAATGTTAGTTATAGATAAGAAATAATTTTTGCTTATTTAAAACTAACCCAGGGGAAATGTAAGGGATTGACATTTTGGTACTTCACACTTACACAAGATATGTCGAAAAATAAGTCTTTGAAACTTTACTTTTTATATTTTGTTAAACTTTACTCTCAAAAGATGTTAAGCCCCTAAAATATGTGTGTAAGTCATAAAACGGTGAAGAATAATCACGTGGACATAAAAATGGCTCTTTCTGGGAGAATAATTAGCATACAGACTAAATAGTTCAAAACTGAATGTGAGCTCCGATCATCGAGATCGATGCCTCTGGTCCATCCAACTCAACAGCATTTTGCTTCTATGTGTTATGTTCTGATTATTAATGTTATTATTATTGTTCTGATTATTAATATTTTTGAGTTTTTTTTGTATAATTCAGTAAAAGAATAAGCAAATAAAAAAAAAAGAAAGAAGGAAAGAAAAAAGATGTATAAATCTTATCTGTATAAATCACACGGATCTTATTATTTTCTTTATTTATTTGGTCAGCAACATACTGCACAAAATAAAAAAAAAGAAAAAAAAAATCAGCAGACATGTCCCTTTATTGTATTTCTGTTAAAATTGATAATAATCTTATTTTTAATACAAATATTTTATCAAAATCTTAAAAAATGAAAATTAGGAATGTAAAAGCAACGTATTTTTAGCACAAAAACAACAAGTTCAATGTAAATCAGTTAAAGTCTTATATGTTACTGAAAATGAGAATTCACGGTGATCCAATCCCGTGTAATGCGACACTGCTCCTAATAGGGGGTACAGTGATAAAACCGTAATCCTGTGTTAGGAACTGCCACGTCGCGCCGCGCCGGTCAGCTTAATTAATCTTTATTTCACGAACGGCAGATATAGGATAATTTCTGAAGAAAATATGAAGTTTGATAAAATACCATAAATCTGCTGGCTACTGGCTCTTAGACTCTATTAGGTGAAGTAGATAAAATAAAACTACTGTTTTCTTGAAGTTTTGGAAGGCTTTTGTTTTTTATTTTAAATTTTTTCTGCAATATCTTCTTTTCTCCATTTTCTACTGCTCAACTTTGAGATAATAGAATATTCTTATACTGTTTATTGCATAGTGTCTAATACGCGACGGATTTTTATTAAATTACACGAGCAGGTCAGAAAAGGTGAAAATGTGGAAGAGGAAGTCCTCTGACCCACTTGCTGTTGTGTTACCAAACATTGTCCTGTTAAAAAATGGCTCGCTGGTGCCCTTCCATGACTATCAAAACATGTAGCTCTTATATATAGTTTTCTTTAGGGCTGCTTGCGAATACAAACCTTAACATAATGAAAATAATTTAAATACTGTACAACATTAAGAGTTCTTAGCGTTCAAAATTTATGACAGAAAAAAAAAAGCATTTAAAAAATTCTTATCACTTTACTAAACTATACCTTTCTCAACACGCTAGCCCAGGGGCGGTTCCAGAGATCTTTGTAAGGGGGGCTCAAGTCTTAATCACCAGCGTTATACCTCCTACGTAAAAAGTATCCGTTAAGCAGGGGTACAATCCCAAGGGTGATGGTGTACGTCTCCAATTGAGAGCAAAATCATTTTTAAACTATTCCACTCTTAATTTTTTAATGGCGTAAACCTACGCCATGGATAATGTTTCCTTTGATTTTTCATCAAAACTAATATATTTTTTAGGCAGACAGGCTGGTCACTTTACCGTAAGCTTTGAATATATGAGATTACAGCTGTTAAGCTGATTAGAAATGATCATTCTTTTGAAAATGAACAAAAAACTCAAACTAGCAATAGCCCAGTAAACGAACCCTATCATCAATTCTGTGAATTATGATTCGCTGAGAAAAAATACCTTACAGAAGCAAGCAAAAACAAAGGTTAAAATTGATTCCATGAACTATTTTTTCGGATCTAAAAAATTGAAGTTTAATTATAAACGTATAAAAATTCTTTTCACACGGGGGTCAGCTGACGGTTTGAGCCTCCCCTGAACGCTCTCTTGCGTAAGCTGCAAAGACAGTCACCTGACAGTTTTGGCCGCGGTTCTCCTTGGTGACTGGCAGTATAACTACGATATGAGAATGAAAAAATATTTTTAGTAATTTCAGGATCGTATGACTAATGTTACCCAAATATTGCTTAGCAAATTGTAATAGAATTTGTTTAAGCTGGTGAACAGAAAAGAAAAAAAAAATCTTTCAATACCTTCGTAATGGGTGCGTGGCCTGACCGAGATTTCCTCATCAATGTTCGAGCAGCTAAAAAGTTCAGTAACATATTTAGAATAAGCAATTATGATGAACATACAATTTCCTTTTAAATCTTTTGTTGCACTCCATGCACTTCTGATGATAAAACATGCGTACACTATGTATATGTATATTTCTACTTAGTTAAAGCTACTCACGTTGCTTTTAAGATCTTGAAATATAGCTTTTAAAATACAGGTTGCGTCAAAAGTCCATGGGTTTTCAAACAATTGCGAAAATGGAGCATATAGTCTTCCACACAAGTAAGATTATATTTCATTTAATGAAAGATGTCATGTTCAGGAAAAGTAATCAATGTGACGAAGGACTCTATTGAGCAAATGTTTTGAGCCAACTGCAGAACTTTTCTTTATGAAGTAATGATCTGCATATCCACGCTGTTTACTAAAAACACTAAATTTTTGTCCAACACTTTTCTCACTAGTCCACACTTTTGATAATTGAGCCCTCCAGAATCGAGTACTTCTCATAATCAAGTGATTGACAATCGAGATCTTTCGAAACCGATAACTCGAGCGATTGAAAATCGAGATCTTTTGAAATCGAGAACTCGAGCGATTGACAATCGAGATTTTTCGAATCGAGATCTCGAGCGATTAACTCCTCGATTATTTTGAATCAAAATCTCGGGATATGATAATCGAGAACTCGAGCTGTGAAAACCGATAACTCGAAATGTGCCGATCGAGAACTCCAGATGTGATAATCGAAAACTCGAGATGTGGTAGTCGAAAACTCGAGATGTGAAAATCGAGAACTTGAGATGTGATAATAGAGAACTCGAGATACGATAATCAAGAACTCAAGATCTGACAATCGAGAATTGAGTTCTCAAACGATTTTGAATAATCGAGTGATTCGATTACGAGAACTCGATTATGCCCATCACTACAACACTTTAGAAATGGAAATTATTGACGAAGTTGGAGTAAACCGCACTGCCCCACGATAGCTCATGCATAATTTGTAATTAAAACGAAATATCACTTGAAATTTCATGTACTTTGAAAAATAAGAGCAACTGTTTTATCGTAGCCATAGACGGTACATCTGTGATAAAACCTCTAAAGTAAAAGTTTCAACAGCGCTCATTCAACATAATTTCAAAGAGCTACTGTAAAGCTCTGCGAGTGTTTAAATTGCAAATTGAATCTTAAGCAGCTTTTGTATCTTTCTGACTCACTTCGTTCTTCCTACTTCATGAGAGTTAAATTGGTATCAACTCCAATTTGCAGAGGGAAATCCATTGCGAGACTCTTCAAACTCAAACTTCGAATAGAATTCTTAATTTCCTCCTTTTATCTGTCCTCTGAGCATAGGTTTCTTTTCAAGATGCGAACAACCCTACTATAAATTTAGGAATTCTTTAACATATATAATGATTAGCAGATCAAGGCTTCATTGCAACTGGCAATTATTTACACAAACTCAACTAATTGAAAAGAAATTTATTTTCTTTAATGTAGATGAACTACACAAATGTTTTAGATGATTGCCTAGTCATATCCAATGTAATATATTTAAGAAGGTGTGTCTAAATAGAGCAGTCAAGAATCAGGTTTTTCTTGGAAGCATTAATAAGTAATTTTTGATTTCTGAAAACATTATTTGTATTTTTCGTCTCAGTCAAATCTTTATCTTTACTAATAATAAAGCTGAAAGTCTTTCTGTATGTCAGGATCTCTGTGACGCGCATAGCGATTTTCATGAAATTTGGCACAAAGTTAGTTTGTAGCATGGGGGTCTGCACCTCGAAGCGATTTTTCGAAAGTTCGATGTGGTTCTTTTTCTATTGCAATTTTAAGAACAAAATTATCATAAGATGGACGAGTAAATTACGAAATTATCATAACGTGGAACCGTACCATGGGCACAAGCCAATTCGCGAAATACGAAATTATCATAACGTGGACACGTTACACGGGTACAAGCCAATTGGCGAGAAAATTCACCCCACATTATTTGTAAATATACAGGCGAACCAAAATATCTTTTAATTTTTCTACTACGGGCAAAGCCGTACGGGTACCACTAGTAAATAAATAAAAAGTAAATCCTGACATTGGCAAAATTTCATCCTAAACGAGAAAAATAAAATAGTAGCATTCACGAAGATATCATAAAATAACTGCGCGTGTAACCAAAGGAAAAATCCTAATTTTAAGCTGTAGTGTTTAAAACACATTGCGTGTCGTGCGCTACCAGGAGGGAGGAATTGAGGTTCAATTTCCCAGAAACAATGGCATAGGGTAATGTTGCCAATTTTAGTATATTAATCCCTAAATATACACAGGACTTTTCAGGATTAATCAGTAATTTAAATGATATTGACATTTACTACACCACGATTACAGCATTGTGAACGTTTTGACATTAAAAATCAAAATAAATTTTTTAACGATCTATTCGTTTTTAACATAGGGAAAAGCATTGGTAACAAAAATCAGAAAAATTAGAAATAAAAACGTAGATACTACGTAGATCTTGCAATAACACGAGCGAAAGATATTAAATTAAACACGATATGAAACTCGTAAGTCATGTCATTTAAAAAGGTATTTTTTTTTCAAACTTTTGTTTAAACCTATGCTCCTCTGCTAGTTACGTCAACTTTATTAAGAAGAAATAGACATTTAGAATATGTGCTGTAAGAGTCAGTTTCGTCATTGCGTTTTTATTCCGGTTACTTATTCATTTCTTTGTATTTCTAACAATAAACATCTTTGGAAAAAATCCGCGAGATCCCACGCTAGTGACACCATATTATTTCAAAAAAAAAAAAAAAAAAAGAATTCTAGAGTTTAAAAAAATATAATTTATAAAAATTCTCAGTTTTTCAAATATCAGCTAGTTTAAACATATTGATTATTAAATGTTGTTTATCCAGTGTTCAAGAAAATACTGATACACATTTTGCACATCATAGAAACAGCAAGACTTTACAACAGTTATAACGGAAAACTGAACAAGTAGTAGTCGGTTTACTTTGAAACACAATTCTAAAAACACGAAGCCTGTTGGAAAGCCCTAAATGTTACACAATAATTAAATGCCTGTACTTGCGCAATATTTTGAGAATTTGTCCAAGAAATGCTGAATTTTAATCCAATTTTGTTCTCTATTCAATGTGAAAATTTGATACCAATAATTACGTTGTAACTTCTTCGTCCGCCATTAAAGTGGTTGAACTTATGCCGGAGTGCAAAGCGCATGCGCAAGCGAGGCACCCTTACGGCGGAAAAGATTCTGCTATTGGCAATTGCGTGAGCTCTTGGCACTTTCATTAACGTCTTTCATCCATGGAGGTGCCAAAAAAGCATCAGAACCATATTTCCTAGAGTCCATTGCAACCTGAGGCTCCGTCTTTGCACATTAAGGCAAAAAAGGGCACCCATCTGGCCCCTCTGGTTTTAACAGTGTATGATTATAAACGATGCTGCTAAAAGGTTTGGAATACCTCGAAGAGTTTTCAGGAATTACATATTTGTCTACAACCATGCATGAGATAATCTTTGTCCAAAGCTGGTCTTATTGGGAACCCATGTTAATAGAAAGGTCAAATTGCCTCTTATTGTTTAAACTACAGACAAACGTAACTGAAACTAAAATTTTTGCTTGGAATTATTTTATGCGTTATATGAGTTTTTATGCGTCAGACATTAATTTTAGGATGGCCTTATTTGGAGCACATAAGTTACTTAAATACATTGTCTGTGCAACGTAAATTAATAAAAGTTTCGACTGAATTGTGCCTTCTAGAACTTCAAGACAGCAAGCCAGATCCTATCACGTACGGCTCACAGCTGCCTACCGAGCTCTTTATTTGCACTTCAGTACCTCGAAACCTAAAGAAGCACTAAGATATCTCGTACTATGCACGAATGGTTCGCCTAAAGAAATGGCCTAAGTACATACAGGGTAGACAAATAATATGACCATTCAAAGATTTTGCAACAATGCAACCACAGCAAAGGCAGCTGACGGAAACAAAGATTTTAAAACAATGTTAAGAAAACTAACTGAAAAAATATGCTGCAATGCAAAGAAGAAATAAGGATCATCTAATTCGAGAGTCTAAGGTTCCAAAACTAAAATTTAGCGTCACAGAATACTTAATACTACGATCTATTTGATTGGATTGTCAAACAATATCACTTAACCTTCAATCACAAAGTCTCTTTTGTCAGAAAAAACTGAGATAAACATAGTGTCTGAAACGATTTAAGAATTTACTGCCTGCTTTACTTGGCTTGCTACGCCAGCTGGGAATGGAAATACTGTTAAAATAGTGACAGAAGCTGCAAATGGCCATAAAGGAAGAGATGCTTTCACTATAGCAAATCTGTATTAGAAGTAAAAGTGCATAAAAGCCGAAATTCAACTCGAAAAAGGCTTTTCTTGCTTGGACATTTTAAACAAAATATTTCATTGGGAGGAGCGCTGCACAATGTTTTTATATAATATTTACAATTTTAAAACTTAAAAGAAGTAAATAATTAACTTATAGCACACCAATAATATATGTGACAAATTATATAATTATTTCAGCTAAATACGGCGAAAACAGTTATTTAACGTTTTTGACAAAATGTATTAAAAACGTAAAAAAAAAAAAAAAAAAAAAAAAAAAAAAAAAAAAAAAAAAAAAAAAAAACAGAAAACTGCCAAAATACTATTCATTTGTGGAAAAGGAAGGAGTTTTAACACATCTCAAATATTTTATGAGAGTTAAGGGACACTATTGGCACAATACATCATCTTTTTCACACAACCTATCATCGAAAATAAAACATTTTTTTATACAAATTTCGGTACAAAAAAATAAAAAATAAAATAAATAAATAAAAAACAAAAGAAATTGTCGAAAAAATTCAATTTTTTTTTATGTGCACTTCCCTCCACCAATGACACTTTTCCCGCAACATCCACCATCGAAATCAGAAAAAAAAGTTTTTCTTTCGACCCACCCTATTACTCAGGAGTCAAAACATTCTTTATTGAATAGCAGCAGATCAAAACAAATTTATGTCAAATTTTTGTAAAAGTACATATAGGTTTACAACACTGATTATAACCCAGCTACAGGTAAGCAGTCTTCTCTTATTCATAGTGTTCAGAGAAATTATTATTCGTGACTGAAGTATCTGAATGAACTTTACCGATTCAATAGAAACTTTCTTTAGAAACTCTAAACAAAATTAAGGAAACTGCTAAAAATAATCACGAAAAATTCTGATGAGCAATGCTGTATTTTAAATTTTTTAAGAATAAAAAGGACTTGCGGAATTGTGTTTATTTCATGTTTTAAAATTTCTCTGAATATCTTCAAGAGTTTTACTCTTATAATAGAAGATCTCATCTAAAAATTTTCAAAGTATAACCTCTTAACAGCGAAGCATTTAATTTTGAATAAGTCTAGTTCACTTGACGTAGGGATCCTACGAAAGTTATTATCTAAAAAACAACATCGAGATAAATGACTTTCGAGATAAGGAAAAGTTGTTTGAGAAATGATGCTTATACTTTCTCGGGAGCAAAACTTCTTCATTGGCCGAAGAATATAGAAGTTTTAGTTTAAAATGCTGTAATATGGTTCGAAACGCAAATAAGTTGTTAAAACTTTGGAAAGGATGCACGAAGCGTGGCGATTTCTACCCTTTTTAATCCATCACAAAATTTTATGTCAGAAAACCATTTTAATGTTGAAAAATAGTTTTATATAGCAAATATTTTGCTGCATTTTGTATTTACTGTTATCTGAGAAGAGCTTTCTGGGATAATTTTATCAAAAATTAAGAGATAAAAATTTATGTAACTAAAAATAAAGATTGTACGTTTCTAAGTTATATCGAATTGAGACACTGGTTAAAGAAATATCATTTGCACGTATGTTGCACGTCTAATTGCGTTCTATTAAAAATCACAAGATATAAAAGGGGGACGGACATCTATCCCTGATATAGCGATTCAACCTGATTTATTCCACACAATCTAAGTAAAAATGAAAACTATTTAAACTTATTTCATTTTCAAAACAATGACTTGGACCTTATCATAAATTTATTTGCTATATTGTCTTATTAATAAGCAGAGCTGTGACGCGTGAAAATCTCCAGAAAAAAGAAGAAAAAAAAATGAATGAGTGTTTTTCAATCTTCTCCCATTTTGCTGTAGAAGAAAAATATCATTTAAAATATTTAGCAACAATGAATTGCTCTAAATAAAAAAAGGAAGGGTTATTTCTTTTCTTAAAAATGTACCATGTTACTGCACAATATATATTTAAAATCCAAAATGAAAAAAAATCATAATTGAAAGAAATGAGGCAGTAAATATATATTTGAACGAGTCTTAAAAAAAAAAGGCTTAAAGGATTTTTTCTTGCTCACAGCCATAGAGCCATAACTCTTTCAGAGAAATAGGACGCAATTTGAAATTCAGTTGGAAGCTCCATTTCTTGCCAATTATCGGAGAAGAGAAATATGCTTTCTTAGCAAGAAAGATGAATTGCTTTTGAAACGCCTTTTTCATGTACTGAATTATGTTAATAGATTAGTAATCGCGGAGACTCTGCTGACTCTGAAAGGAACTTTTGCTAAAGTGAAAGAAATGATTTTTTTTTATTAGGAAATTTTAGTAAATTGCATCGATTCTTTCATAACATCAACGATTTTAAAATAATGAGTTTCAATAACAGAAAAAGCGTTTTTTTTCTTTTTTTTTGCATGTGCATATACATTTTTGTTAAAGACTCAATAGATAAATAAATGGTTTAATAACAAAGGAACGTTATGCTTGGTTGTTGCGTAACGTACAAACTTCCAATAAAATAAATGATATTGAATTTATAAAAATTGTTTCTAGGTTTTTCATTAAAAAAAAGTGTATTACTTACTGCATTCGTGACTTTCATTATTGTAAAAAAAAAAAAAAACTAGTCCTGGTTAACATTCACGTAAAAAGTTTAATTCAAGTTTTTAACTGTATCCTACAAAGGGGATTTTCTGCTAGGTGAAATACTGTAACATAAAAACTCAAAGTAAAATAATAGTAGTGCGCACTTACGGATGAGTAAAACATACTCATCCGTAATTTTTGAAGATAATGTATCCGTAAATGTCTATTTGGCTGTTAGAAGTATGCATTTTCAACAGGGAAATTCATGCTGAGAGATATATTATGAATTATAAGTGTAGAAGTTAAAAGAAATTCTTAATTTAGAGAAAATAATGCTAAATTTTCTAGTTTGCTTTTTCCCTCCTGTTTGGGAAAATTGCAACACCACGAAGGACTTAATGCCAGTGAGCTGAAAATTACAGGTAATGCAAAGTAGGGTATGATATGCAAATGATTAGAATTGAAGACCGGTAGCGCATGCGTATGCTCACTGAACGGCGGATCGAACCGAATATAAATAGACGGCTGTAGCGAGGCGTGTATGATTATCGGTGGTTATATGCTAGAGTAAACGTTAACTGAATCTTTACTATGCCCCTGCGACGAAAGAAAGCGAATTTTGAGCGAATTTCGGAGTTTGAACGGGGCAGAATCGTCGACCTTCGTAAAGCTGGATTGTCTTATCGTGCAGTAGCCGCTCATGTGCAGCATAACAGCAGCACAATCATGCGCATTTGGAAGCAGTGGACGGATGAGGGTCGGACAGCTCGGAAATCCGGGAGTGGACCCCGAAATGTGACGTCAGCTCGTGATGAGAGACACCTGGTGCGTATGGCGCTAACGGCTTCTTCTAGACAATTGACAGTGCAGTGGTCAACAGCTACATGTGTTTCATTGTGTGCTTCATCAATTCGGAGACGCCTGCTGCAGCGTGGGCTGCGCGCAAGGGTTCCTTTATATATGATTCCTTTCACGCAAAACCATTGCCAACTGCGGCTACAATGGGCCAATGTGCATAGGAGCTGGCGTGCTGATTGGCAGCAGGTCGTCTTTTCTGACGAATCACATTGCGGCACATTCCGGAGTGCATTATCGAACGCAAACAGTGGACGAACACCCGGAGTTATGTTCTGGGGTGCCATAGCATATCATGGATGATCAGAATTGCTACTAATTGTGGGAAATTCGAACAGTACTCGATACATAAACGAAGTTTTACAGTCCTAAGTTATTCCTTTCCTGCAAGGATTGCCAGGGGCTGTATTCCAGCAGGATAATGCCCGTCCACATGTCGCCAGAATTGTCAAATCCTACCTTGATTCGTAGCAGGTACAGTTTCTTCCTTGGCCTGCATATTCCCCGGATATGTCACCGATTGAACATCTGTGGGATTTCGTTAGGCGGCTTCTCGCTTGTGATCCTCGTCCTGTTGCTTCGACAGACGAACTTTGGTTGCGCATACAAACAATATGGAATACTTTTCCGCAGGTAGATATTCAAGCTTTGTTTCACTCCATGCCGAGTCGTGTAGCAGTTCTTATTGCAGCGTGTGGTGGCCACACAAAATACTGATTTCTATCTCTTTTTATTGTTTGTTTGGTTTGAAAATGTAATCATTTATTTGTACCATTACCACTCAACTGTGTATTACATTTCATTCAACTATGATGCTTCCTTCATGGTGTTGCAATTTTCACAAACAGGAGTTTACAATTTTTTTTCTTAAAATGCATGAAAAAGTATGTTAAATTAAAAGCGAAGAATTGTGCCAATTAAAAAAAAAAAAAAAAAAAAAAAAAAAAAAAAAAACTAAGGTAAGCTTTTAGAAAGTCACTTCAAAAGGGAAAGCGTTCGATAGAGATCTAATTTTAAACATGAAATTTTACTATTCAAAAAAAAAAAAAAAAAAAAATTAGAGGTTGAAAAATGTATCGTGTATTTGTTTATGTATGAGTATGCTGAAGTTACCTTTGATTTTATTTTATGCACTGTTTTGTTTTTCTTTCAGTTTGCTCTAAAGTTTCAACTTTGTTCTGACTGGTTTTATATAAAACGAATACAATCATAAGACGAGTCAGAAATTTAACAATCATGATCATATTTTTTCCCCTTTAGCAAAACTTTAATTTCATGTACAACTATTGATCAGCCCTAACGTGTACATCAGCTTGTATTGCAGATAATTATGAAAAAAAAATTCAGCACTCGATTCTACAGTTATTAAAAAATGTCGTGAAGTGTGCATAACATAAGCATTTTGTATTATATGTTTCTAAGTAGGGGTTATTCTAAGTTTACATTCAGATTTCATGTCCTGACGATGAAGAATTTGTAGCAGTAAAGCAGTTGAAATTCATATTCTATGTCTCTACCACCTTTCATGAAGCTGGTTTGCTATTTCAGTAGATTTTCTTTAGCTCAGTGAAAAACGAATGATCGTACAGTTCACATCAGGCTGTTTGAAATGAATGATCGCATTAACCACACTTTAAAACGGTTGTCAAAGAAAGCACAGTACCTTTTTAACCCAAAACGTTTTTCGAAACATAACTAGTTAAAATCATTACTGGGTTGTTTTCAACCAATAGTTTTAAACAGATTTTGTACAAATTTCGTTTATCCAGCCGTTTATATATAAAAAAAAAAAATAAATAAGAAATTGATGTTAATTATTGATGTGGATTAACAATTTTTTACAATACTTAAAATTTATTATTTTTCCAAAAATTGAAGCGTTTTTTGTTTCTTAAATAATGGAACTAAAAATTAGTATGAATTAAAATTTAATTCCTAGTTAAATTAAAAAAATACTAATGTAAAAACTTAAAAAAATGTAAAGTCTGTATATGTTAAATTTGAATGATAATAATAATAAAAATGTATACCTGTTACCTGAATCGATACTGACGTTTGTTGTAGAAACAAATGAATACATTTGCAGGAAATTTCAATATCTTATCTTGAACAGAGAAAAGTCTAAGAGATTACAAAACACTAGGATCGACAGTAACTGACAACTGAGAAAAAAGTGTTTTAAGATTTCACTTGGTATGAAACCAACACTAAAAATGCTTGTAAGGTTCTAGTTTTTTGATATTTTATTTCCCAGCCTTTAAAATGCAATAGCACACCATTTTGACTTACTGTGATTGAACAAATTTTTTTTCAAAAAATGGTTTTACATGATATTGGTGCTCCCCCCTTTCAGCACCCTTCTGTGGTGAAAGATTTGTTTTACTTGTTACAACCTTGGGGGGACGGGGGTCAGAATATCACCCTTTTATGGGGTGAAACATTTTATTCTTAGACTAGGATGCTTGCGGCTGAAAAGTTGACACACTGTGGAGAATAATAGCAATCTTACTTCAATGTATACCTAATATAGCACCGTCAATTGGCATTCCCATAAAATGATGCTCAATGTTTTCCCTTCCTGTTTATAAATTTTGTTTATTTTCGTGAATCATTATATTTTCACTTGGAATTCAGTACGAAAAATGATTAAAACTGTAGCATCTCTCGTAATTTAAGGCATGTGATCAAGTATGAGCTTTATGATCTTCTAACACTTTTGAGAAGTGTTTTATAACTCCGATTTGACTATCCGAAACTTATTGAAAGTGAGGAGAGCACTCGGGCCATATCATCTTGAATTTTATCTCCAGTATTATCTTTTGTTTTTGTGTTTTCCGCTCATGCTATTATTTTAATTTAATCACACAAGCTCAAAACGTTTCCTTTACGACTCTCAGGTGAAGCAAAACAGTTTTACTGCACACAAAACTCTAAATGACAGAGTTAAGAAGGGACTTGCAAATCACCCAAACCCTCTGGTTCAAGACTTAATACACTATACTTTTCAACCCGGGGCACACTGGTTTCCTTTCGGATAATATGTTCTTATACTACGAACTCAAGGGGAAAACGCGTACTAGGCGCATTCCCCCTGTCGATACCGTCGCAGACGGCTCAATTTTAATTCTCTTCTTCATGTGTCTTCAATGACATCCGGTTTGGTCCCCGAAAACTCCTTACGGGTAGGATAGGACCTACCCGTATTGATCTTTCATTTTGTACATAATTCTGTAAATATTGTATATAGTCATTCTAATTTATATCGTTCTACAACTTCTTCATTTCATATTGTCTATAATAATTTCACATGTGCTTGTAAATTTGTAAATACACAAGTGGCCCTGAAATGATTCCTTTTTTACATATTTTACCTCCACATCCCCTGACACCTCCAAAGACCTGTTCGATCCATGACTCATCCCCATCACATCCGACAAGAGAGCTCACGCTTTCCACCGAATTAACATGATTCGTATTCGACCTCACACCCGTTCCATGCCGACATGTTTTGCAGCAAAAATTTAAACATTTTTTTTTCAGATCCATGCTCACAATTGCTTTTTTTTTTCTTGCTGCTTTTAAAAATTTACTAAAATAATAAATGCCATCCACCATCATTACAATTCATTCTGTTTTTATTCATTCAACTGAAAATCGTACTCCGATACCATGCGATTTTTTTAACGCTATTTGATAAACATTTTTACTAGAAATTTTAAACCTTATCAGAAAAATAATCTTCAATAGCTCACGTAATGATTCATAATTAATTCATCCGATTTGCAGCACTTTCAATATAGCAGCATAAAAATATATGTTGTGAAAAATGCTGTCGACATTTTTTGAGATTTTATTTAAGTAATCATGTTAACACTTTTGCTTTCGCTTTAAACTTTTCCAACAACAACGGTTAAAATTTAGCTGAGAAAGTTCACTACTTCATTTAACTGTTAGTATTTCTCCACTTTGAAAATTTTCAACATTAACGAAATTATTTTCATTTTCGATTTGTTTTTACCCACGTAAATTGTTTTAAATAGTTATGAATCCCCTTTGGTTCATGACTTTTTTAGTGATAAGAATTCCTTTTGAATAGCAATGAAGATTTAGTTTCTTACGACTCACATTTTCAGATGTGCCACTAGTTAATATACTTAAAAAAATATCCTTCGTTTAAGGACTTTTTTACAATCATAACACTTTTGAAAAAAAAAACAATCGTAGTAAGAACTTCTAATCTGGTAAAATTAGATTCATAAATTAGTTTAGCTTGCAGAAGACTCTGTTTTCTTTAAGTTTCAGTGCTTAGTTGTAACATTCGCAGTAAAGTTAGATTAATGAGATCAGCACCTTATTTTAATGGCAGTACGACCAATAATATATTGCAAAGATAGTGAAAAAAAATTCATGTTTAATCAAGAGCTTTCGCGCAGACTATTAGTTCAGCTTGCAGAAGACTCAGTTTTCTTTAAACTTCAGTACTTAATTATAGCATGCGGTGTAGAGTTAGATTAATGAGATCAGCATCTTATTTTAATGGCAGTACGGCCAATAATATATTGCAAAGGTAGTGAAAAAAATTGATGTGTAACTAAGATGTTTCGTGCAGATCCTGTTACTTTAGCTTACAGAAAACGCTGTTTTCTTAAAGTTTCGGTACTTAGTTCTAACATGCGCTGTAGAGTTAGATTAATTTGATCAGTACAATTTTTTCATGTCAGTATGACCAATAATATGATGCTGAGGTAGTGGAAAAGAAAAATATGTTTAAATAAGATGTTTCGCTGGATTCTGAAATGCATTCCTCAATGATGATAGGGAAGAAAAATAAAGTGACTTTTTAGATTTGTCAACTAAATATTTTGAGCATTTTCAATCTTCTTTTTCTGTGATGCTGACATAAGGAAAAAATAATAAAGTTTATTCGCAGTGCTATTTTCTACCTTCACGGCGAGAGGAACTATAAATTATTCCCTTCTTTGATAAATCGCTAGTTAGATCATTAATACCGTAAGCGAAAGCTTACTGGAAATCCTCAAGTTATGGCTTTCTAACGTGCTTCCGATATTAGCTTTATTCGCAAGCACGAATTCTGCGGCAATTGCGAAATTGAAACCCATTAGTCAAAGGGACTATGGGGGTGATTCTTTTAATTAATAAACCTAGCAAAATGAAATGAAGAGCGAGCAGACTGAATTAGTAATTGATCCCCGCAAATGTGTCCGAATAAGGATTAGGTGATTAGAATAAATTCATCCTATGCTGTATCCATTACGTTAAAACTTTGTAAATAGACATGAAAACCACGGTCAGTGATTTATACAAATAAATTGACCTTTTTCTTGTAACTAATTACAGGTTTGTTATAAAATCATATTTATATAGTAACTAATGTTTTTGATTAAAATATGATGTCATTCTAGGTTTAGGTAAAATGAACAAGTTACATTTAAACATCTTTACACTGAATATTAATACTGATGACTTTATGATTTCATTTGAACTCTTTTTAGAGATTTATGGATGATATGCTATCAATTAAATCCGGGGATTGGACACTTTTAAACCACGTTTCAGTTTTTGATGACTACCAGAAAAATCAGTTCACTTTCACGATAAATTAGCGATCCGTTAGCTGGAAGATTGTTTTATATGATTACCAGTGTAAAAACCGTTGAAAATTTTCGAATCCTGGATTTTTTGAGCAATCACGATTGCTTATTGCTTTCATTTGACTGTTTTGAATTCCTATCATTTTATTTTCCCACCAGCACCCTCTGCAGCATCACCGTCGACCGGCTCCTCACTATGCTGCTCCTCTAGCGAAAACCGTCTCCAGGTTGCGTCCATATCCTACACACACGCGCATACATACACACACCTACACACACACGCACACAAATACACACTCGCGCACACACGCACACAAATACACACTCGCGCACACACGCACACAAATACACACTCGCGCACACACGCACACAAATACACCCACGCACGCACACACATACACACACGCACGCACACACACACTGATGCCTGCACACAGACACAAACACACACGCTTACACACGCACACACACACACTCGTGATTACGAGAAACATAATTTGATTTCAATATGTCAAAATTCAAATTAATTTAATTTTTTTGTGACTAATTTGGTACGGATTGAAGTAGGAGAGGAGAAAATGTTTAATATGTGAACGTTGTTGATTCATAACATTGAAGTCTGAAATTTCAAAAAAAAAATGTTTAATAATGAAATCACCAGTTTCTATATTTAGTACAAAAGTATTTAAATGTAGTAACTAATTTGGGGTCAAGTTTTCGACTCAAATGTAGCCAGTAATTCGAGACGGAGTGAGTATACCTCTTTACAGAGGCAAAATTTAGTGTCATCTGGCCTTTTGTCTAAACAACTGAGCGAAACCACATCTCGATACACACTGCTGGCCAAACAAAATGCAACACCAAGAATGACCAGAGATATCACACCGTAATTTCTTTGGCAGATTTCGTGTTACGCAAAGATCAAACGATTAAAATTCGTTTCTTGTGACTTGTTGAAGATCACAAAATCAGCTGTTAGTGCAACCACTATTGTTGGATATAACCGCTGCCGCACGCCTCGGCATAGAATCAAAGAGGCTTTTGGTGCATCCTTGGGGAATAGTAGTCTATGCTTCTTCCATATATTGCCAAAGTTGATCTCGTGTTGCTGCGTGTGTTTATCACGGGCCAGTTGTGCAAGCATGGACCACATGTTTTCGATTGTCGATAGATCGGGAAAACAAGCAGGCTATATGCAGGAAGAAACGCAATCTGAAGGGCAAAAAATAACTCTTCAACATTGGGTGCTACTGCCACTTGTGGTTGCGCATTTTTCTGTTGGAGTATGGCTGATGGCATGCGCTGAACTTATGGGAGGACCATGGGTTCCAACGCCTCAGAGATGTAGCACTAGCTGTTCAGTGTACTGGCAATGCGTGCTAGAGGGGTGCGGCAGTGAAATCCAATAACACCCCAAACTATGATACTGGATGCCAGACCAGTGTGACGATTTATAACGCAACAGCTCAGAAGCCCCTCACCACGGTGTCTCCAAACTTGGATCCGATCATCATGATATTTAAGGCAGAAGCGGAATTCGTCAGTAAACACAATGTCGTTCAATTCTGTCCTCCATGTCCGCCATTCGTCGCATCATTGGCGGTTTCCAGTCAAGGATAAACGAAGCTACGGACGCCTTGTGGACAAGTGAGGGGTGCCGATCCCACAAAGGCGAAGCCGTAATCCCTTAAATATGATCCAGCATCCCCTTCTCCAAAGAACTAGAAACTCCAATGAAAAAAAAATATAAAAAGAAATAAAAAAACAAAAAACGCAGTTAACCCTCCATCGGGGAAATAATTTTATTTTCCCAATTTATTTAAATGAATAAAGCAGCTGTTATTAGATGTAACTTAAAATGGATCAAACGCAACCTTTAACTCTTTTGACCTCACTGTATTAATATATCCTTTCGGGATTACTAATTTCATATAGTTTACATCACTCCTACCTATTGACGTGATATAGATTAACCCTCAAAAAAAAAAAAAAAAAAAAAAAAAATCAAGTATTACACGAAGTAAAGTGGTGTAACCTTTCATTACAAAAGATGGGAGAGCATTTAGCAAAATGTTGAAAGATAAATGGTCAATGTGGAAGTTGGAATCTTTTGTTACATGACATCATCTAATCACGGGACGCGGGAGCGTCCCGCCCCGCCAAGGAAACCAAACGTCAGCAGCGAACAGAAGCAAATCCACCGCCAAAGACGAAAGAAAATAAATGTGACCAAGAACAAGATTACACGACAGAACAAGTTCGTTTTTTTTTGGGTTTCCCCCCCTCTGTATCTCAGCCCCATGAAGACCCCCGGAGTTGATTTTTGGTACACTCAATCTCTAGTGGCCCCTGACGCAGTAAACCAAAATACAATCCGCTGGACCATCAGGGGGAGGAGGTATTAAAGTTATAAAATCGCTGTTCAAAAAAGTTTTCGCTTTCTTTGACAGGGCTACAGCCCAGACGAAAAAAGGAATCAAGCTGAAATTTCGCACACACATTCCTTGTGCCCTACAGATGTGCCTTTTGGGCCATTTGACCCCCCCTTCCCTTCCCCCCTCGTTTTTACCCCCCAAATTGTACCTTCCCGGGGTTCTATCACAGCCCCCCGAGGGGCTACGGTAATGATTTTTTGTATACATATTCTTGGGGGGCCATTGAGTACATATACGAAAATTCAACTCCCAGGGACATCATGGGCCGGAGTAATTAAAGTTTGAAAATCACTAATTTTTCCTAAATTCTTATGTACTTACTCTCAGCTCATAGGGTTTGTTTATCTCGGACTGCAATTGCAAGGTTAGAACAGATCTAACAGTTATTCCAAAGTTGTCTTAGGAAATAAAATTCAATCAAGAATAAAACATATCCAACAGTTGCAACTAGACGTTAAATCGCGGATATCACAAATTTGCCACAGCGACTGCGCATGCGCGCAGACTTAGCTCATTGAGCTTTCTATTTTCAGATTCTATGTTGTTTGTTTATACTTAAGCAGAGAAACAAATAAATGAATGAGATTAGAATGCTGTCCCCCCCCCCCCCCAAAGTTTGCCGATACGAAATTTCCTTCCCCCCTGTTTTCCAGTTTTGATATATTTATGGAGCTAAGAAATTTTAAATGTAGCGCGAAACTGGGGTTAAACCATTACAATATTTTACGTGACAAATTATATGAAACTGTACGCATATGAATACGGCACATATAACTTTTTAATTGAAAGCGAAAAATAGTACTTTTTTATTGGTTTGCTTATTTTCTAAATTAATGGATTTTTCACAAACAACACATAATGAATTGAAAATATATGAAATACGTGTGTGGATATCCGTGCTTTGCAGTAATGTGTTAGCTGAAAAATATTTTGCAATTAATTTAAGGAACATGCGCATTCGCTATGGCAAATTTGGGATATCCGCGATTTGACATCGAGTAAAGTTGTATAGATCTTCTGACACATTCAAATTTAAACTATTTAATGGCTTAGTTTTTTTTTTTTTTTTGCTTGGTGATAACATGCGTTATTTCGTTTTTTAAATGAACTTGTAAACAAAACTAGGTATTAAACAAGACACAGACTTCTATCAAGAAAAAGATAAATCACCAAACAATTAAAATTATCCCATAAAACGTAAAATAATCCACGATTTAAGAAAAAATGTAATTAAACAAAAAGTGAAAAGCTAGATTAAAATAGCCCTCAAGCTGTAAAACATTTAAAGAACCTTCATGAAAATGTTGAATAATCTGTCAAATAAAGAAACTAATAGAATTTATTGCGAAGTTGTAAAATACTCAAAAACAATATAGTTTAGAATATAGTATTTTATTATCCAAGAAGTTTTCTTTGCAACAGAGAGGATACAAGGATTGCAATAAAATTTAAACCGCCCAATTCTCGCAAAATGAACATAGAATCTTAATAGTCAGAAAATAACTTGACGTAAAATTAGGCTAGCCATTATTGTTCCTTAAAAACACAAAACAGCGTTGTTTCTATTGCAAATTTTCTGACTTGAAGTTCTCAATTCAAAAAATACAGACAAAGTAATAATATCAATGCAAAAAGATGTGATATCTCCTCAAAAACAACCCTGTTGTAAAAATTTCCCCGCCAAGAAAACCTTTAACTTTTCCGCACAAAAAAGAAAACCTGCATCCTAAACCCAAAAACCCTCAGCCATAAAAAGTTATGATATCTAGTTTGCCCGCCAAGTATCTGCCAAACTATCATCCTCCCTCTTCTCCTTTTTCATCACAGCTACTTCCATTAGAACCTCCTCCCACCTTCAACTCGTCAGAAATATAGACAGATCTTTTAAATTGTTTATCTTGTTTGGCGGAAAGCTTTTCAAAGTGAAGTGGTTGCTTGGTGAGCAAAAAGCTTCCCGCAAAACAAGATAAACAATTTAAAAGATCTATCCATATTTCTGAGGAGTTGAAGGTGGGAGGAGGTTCTAATGGAAGTAGCTGTGATGAAAAAGGAGAAGAGGGAGGATGATAGTTTGGCAGATACTTGACGGGCAAACTAGATATCATAACTTTTTATGGCTGAGGGTTTTTGGGTTTAGGATGCAGGTTTTCTTTTTTGTGCGGAAAAGTTAAAGGTTTTCTTGGCGGGGAAATTTTTACAACAAGGTTGTTAATACTGTTCGTTCCACACATTTTAGAGTATCACACTGTCATCGGTTCGTGATGCTGCAAAAATGTATTCTTGAAGTTTTTGTTGAGATTTTAAAATTAGGGTTTGATTAAGTGTCTTTAACGTTGACCCCATAAAAAAAAATCACACGCGGTTTGCAGAACAAGCAGAGTTGCTGATTACATGTTTGTATTGTAACAAAAGGCTTATACATCAAGCGTTTATAACTGAAAAAAAATTGTATATTTTCCTTTACATTCATGTTTTTTACTCTTGGAAATATATGCAGTAGTTTTGAAAATATTATTTTTTTAAATCGGGTCCATCATTTGCGCTTACTCTGTATTTATTTTGAAATTTCGTAGGCATGCATTGAACATACTTTTCAAGCTCTCCCCCCCAGCTGCTCCTTCCCCTCCTTTGCGTGTGATTTATTACTGTATTCCTGAGCACTGATTTTATATTTCTTATATATTTATCCTATCAATCGGTTTGGCATTTATATATATATTTTTTAAAAAATGGTAAATATTTTCTCTCCTATTCGCGTAGCCGAAAATATGTTCTGTTTAAAATACTTTTTACGATCTAGCTGTTTTATGCTTGGCTTTCACGTAAAGCAAATGCGAAAAATAGCAAGCAATTTCCCGGCTGAATAAGTCCGGCTAAAATAAAAAGGCCAACGTTAAGGAGGTAAGACGTAAATTCGAATTTCTTTAAAATACTTCATAGGGGATAACGTATCTCAAAGTTTAACTGAAATCAACGTACTATAGTTCAATAAAGGACAACGGAAATATTAAAACACTCTTAGATTTCAGCTACTTACATCATTTCAAAAGTCAATTCTGTATTAATTATCAAGATATTGAACCTACACAAAGAACAATCTTACTTTTGTTGTCAATGAGATTATTTGAAGAATAATACTAATAGATGTAAGTTTGAATGTTTCATTACAATCTGCATTTATAATTTCTCGTTCGATAAAAAGGAAACCAAATATTTGAACTATTGTCATACATTCAAAACTTTCTGATAATTAGTAGAACGGATTGGGAGCCACAATTCGGTGCTTTTTTCAAGAAATGTACGTAAACTCACGAGAAAAAAAGGAAAAAGTTTAGATCCAAATAAGTTATTCTGATTTTTTTTTCGAAAGTACACTGAAAAAAAATAAATAAATAAATAAACGGAAGTAAGTGTGAAACTCTTTGGGAAAAGGGATTTCCTTTTGCGAAAAAAGCTTAATGAATGCCGATTTCATGCTGTTGTGAAAAATTTTTTAGCTGCTAGCTTTTTAGCAAAAAATACATTAAGCTTCTTTATTAGGTGTTTCTTTTTCAGCTTAGTTACTGCTCTTTCGGACTGACTGAGCCTCAATCAAGGGCGAAAGGCAGTCTCCGGGTATTATATGCTTGCAAATCCGTCTTAGCTTCTGCCATATTTGTTTTAAGAGCTTTGATGGTAAATCAAGGAGGTGGAAACCTATTACTATATATGCGTATATAAGTTTTTACTGAAGGTTCCTAAGTTAGTCCAGAAACACGACTGCTTTTGATTAGGAAGGTTTTCTGAATTTTCCAGAAAGATTCCAGTTTTATTTAAGGAAAGTTATTAACTTTTAGCCGAAAACTTTCCTGGTTTTTGCCACATATGTTACTGGTAGAGAGTAGGTGCATTTGATGTTTTTTTTCCTGGAACGTTTAAAGTTTTTTTGAGCAATCACGATTGCTTATTGTTCTCATTTGACTGTTTTTGGCGTCCTTTGATTTTTCCCACCGCCACCCTCCGCACCATCACCGTCGACGGGCTCCTCACGATGCTCCTCCTATAGCGAAATCCGTCTCCAGGTTGCATCCATGTCCTACACACACGCGCATACATACACAACTACACACACGCGCATACATACACAACTACACACACACAAACACATACACACACATAAACTTACGCACATATACACCTACACACACATACACAAACACATACACACGCATACATACAGACACCCACACATACACACACAAAAACATACACATACACAACTACCCACACATTCATGCCTGCACACAGACACAAACACATATGCCTACACACACACACACACACATACCCCCCCGTCACACACACACATTCATGCACACAACTACCCACGCTCTTATGACAGCACACAGACACAAACACATGCCTACACACACATACACATAACCCCTACACACAAACACATACCCCCACACACAAACACACACCTTCACATACACACACACTCGTGAATGCGAAAAACATAATTTGAATTCAAGATGTCAAAATTCAAATTATTTTTATTATTATTTTTTTTTACAGTTAGAGAACTCACTTTCTTTTCTTCGCTTTTTTATATGCATATTTACTTTTACAGTATTTTCAAATATTCGCAATTCTGACTGATTTCATAAATGTTTGATATATATTTGGAAAAATATATTGGGCTTCTGCCCTTTTTTTCGGAAGTAAGCCCTGGTTCTGATTCTGATTTATTGTCCCACCCTTAATGCAGAAGAGAAAAATCAATGTAACCTTGACTTGAGCATGTATTGCTATGCTCGGATTTCTGCAGTAGAGCATCAAATTATATTTTTAGGTAGTAGTTTGACTTACATCTTGCTGCAATTCCGTTAAATATTCCATAACTCAAGCTGGCTATTTAGATATTTTAATTTTCAATTTGTTCTGAGCGAACCGTAACATATATTGACTAGAAAATTCAAAAAAAAAAAGAGAGAATGCATAATCGATGGAACTGTTTTAGGGATGGCTTCGGTTGAAGACATCGAATTTAAAAATTTTCCCCCAGATAATTATGGAAGCCACTGTACGTTTCAGATGGCTGAAAAAAGTGGAAAATTGGAAACTTTAAGCAAAGCTACGGTGCGTCAAAGGGTGAAGGGATATAAAGCGCCTAAAGATCGTTTTTCTATAAAGTTGCCAGTGATCTGATGCTACACTGGATTTTAAAATGATGTGAACACCAAGTTTCTCAAGCATAAAACGTAAAGCAATGGGGCAAGATAATATAAAATAATTCAAACAGACAGTTTTATATCAAAAAATCTACAATTTTCTTTTTTGAGGCTTTGTATAACATAAACATGCACAACAATGTAGACTAGTAGCCTGTGCACACACTAGACTTTCTAATTTATGAGAAACATCGTCATGTATGGAGCGAACTAGGGTTTTCGATGCGTTTTAGTCAGTATTTTTTCCAGTGGGAAATGATGCAAGTTTTTAATTCTGAAATTGTTGCATATTGCTTTCCATTTGTCTAATTGAACCCTTATAAGCTCCAAACGTTTTTCATCGGATTTAAATCAAGAGAACCAGGTGGCATTAGAATTACTTGTATGCCATTACTTCGAAGCCATTCCCAGGTGCTATTTCTCACGTGGATGAACGCAATGTTCTGTGAGAACAGGATTGCAAGCATTCTAAATTCCAGGACGTGGAATCTTTCGCTCATTGCAAAAAAAAAAAAAAAAAAAAAAAAAAAAAAGCGCTGGTGCTATTTATTCATAAGTGGTCAGAATTTTATATTTTTGCATTGCAGTTCCTGATAACTGTTATCTACAAAATACACTTTTTGACATCTGTGTCGCTAGATCTCTTAGTTCAGTGACGACACATACAATTGGTACGACCCCGAATTGGTACGACCCATATGTCTACAATCGCAGAAGTTCACCTAAAATTGTGTTCTCATTGCTCTTTCATTCTTTCAACAATGACTTTTTTCCACTTTCGGATCAGTTTTTTTTGTGATAGCTATTTTTAAAACCTCTTGACCATGAAAATGTACGATTTTTCGTGATTTCCCCCGTATTTAAAATTAAAAAAAAAAATGCATCGTTTAATTTTCAAATATGTTTTTCCCGTCATAGCAAGCAGCATACTTTTTTTTTAAAGAATGCATTTGATTAGGAGCATAGACATACTTTTTTTTAAATGTTACACTATTGAGGAATTCAACCTACCTATCGTTGAAGTGATTTTTTACCTCGCTTCATTCTCTTAATTTAGCGCATTTATCAATGTGGGCTATTTTTCTAATCCTCCAAGCGTGCAATCAGACTGGGATCAGTAGCAATTTTCTAGATCGCGAATTGATCAAATTCATATACACAAACTCCGACATTGTTCGAACATTGTTTAATTTCGAGTTCCAACATATACATTTTATTGCGCTTCGTGTTAGAGGAAATCATCGTACTCGTCTCCTTATTTGCATTTTGTGATAGTATTTTATGATTCTTTGTCTTGATGTCACACAATTACTAATTGATCATTTCCTTTTGCAACGATGTGTGTTGATATATAAGTAAGTATTGCTATTTTTGATTAAAAGTTGACACTTTTGTTGAAAATGAGATTTTTCTAAAGTGTTACTTTATTTTTAAATCGCTAGGTCGTAAAGTTTTGGGCTAAGAGATAATTGCCCCGCTTACATACCTCTATCCGAGTGTATCTATTTTTCCTGTGTTTTCCGTTCATATAGGCTTCTGGAAATCATAATGCCATGCTCTTAAAGAAATAAATAACCTGTTTATGAAGCATGCACATGGGCATCGTGGAAGATTTAAACCAAAAGTTTGTGGTGAAACCGATAATATGTAAGGTAAAACACCAGTAGTGACCAGTGCTTCAGTAGTGGCCACTTCAAGTTTACTTATATACTTTGTAGAAAGAAATGAACAACAATAATCAGATTTTGTGTACCAACTTAATGTAACTATCATATTGAATCAATTTTATTCATCAGTTATTTAAATTTAAAGTAAATAATGTAAATTCTGCGGATGGGAGAATGTCAAATGGCCACTACTGAAATTTTCAGATTTTGGAGTAGCTACTTCTGGATCAAATTTCAGGTTTGGGAAAAAATGGATAAAAATTGAACAAATCGAAAATCTGGCATTTTTAGAAATCGGGACGATTTAGAAAGAGTCGGGCTATTATACGCTCATTGAATTTCAAGAGGGACAACTAATACTGTAGACCCACAATTTAAAAATATTCTTTACTGTTGCCACTACTAGTGCCTTTTAAATCTTGAAGTGGTCACTACTGAAGCACTGGCCACTACTGGTTTGTTTACCTTAGTGTTTTTAATTTCAATACATTAAGATGAGCCGTATTAAACATTATCCCGCATGTTCTATGAGTTGAATTTTTGAAACAACTTAGAAGCTTTGAAACAAATATATTTTTTCATGCTCTTTGACGATTAAGAACTAAATAAATGTGCGCAATCCTTTTTTTTTCAAAAATCAAAAGAAACATAATAGAAAATAAAGTAACACGTATGTAATTTCAAAACACTTTTATCTTTTCTTTTAGTTTGCTTATTTGAGCATTACTTGGAAAAAATATACTTTTGTAAAATGCATCTTTCTTTTTGCTTTTTCCATGGTAGAAAAAATAATTTTGAATTCTATTTCTAATTAATCTTTAGAAAACACGACTTATTTCATGTTTTAGAAGTTCAGATAGATAACCTTATCACAAAATAATATTATTTTTTGTTTATAAAAAATATACAAATTAATTTCTAAAAGTGAAGTTTTTTATCTTTATCTTATCGTGTTTTCCATTAATTAAGCATAAAACATTAACTTTAATAAAAGAGCACACATAAAGAAATGTTAACCCGTTTGATTTTCATAATGCTTCAGGCATTTTTATTTATAGGTAAAAAATTGAAAAGAATGTGAGCAAGATAAAAGTAAATTCAAAATAGAGACATTAAATTAATGTTCTGAAGAAAAACATTAAACATATTTTCTCTCATCCGATAAAAGCTACAATTTATTAAGAGTAAAAATAAATAATTTTCTTTCTCCAAGGATATGATGGCCTGATGCAGAATATTTAATAAAATTATTAATATTTAATGACATTGTTACTACATATTTCACGAGATAAATGTATGTTAAGCAAGCTGTATATCAATTTTGATTTAAACAAGTTTCATCATTTTACTTAAAACAGATAATAAAGACACCAAGATTATTGTTGAACATCGTAAAAGTACTTGGTAAACTTCTAAATCCTTGATTCCTCTGATCTTGTCTTGGTATGAATTGGCCAAATGAAATAAATTATACAATATCACTGATAAGAATCTTCAATGACGGATTCAATGAGGAAAAGGGGGTATTGTGGAGGTAACACACGGCATAATTTGGGAGTTGAAGTCCAAAAGCGCAATTGTAGGTCATATTTCTTGGCGTTAGAAGAAGGCGTAGGGCTCAGATTCCTTCACCAGAAATGTTGCTATATAAATGTTCCGAAAAAAAGAAAAAAAAAAAAAAAGAACTGCGTGTGATGAAACTTCAAAAAGGAAAGAAACGGGAAAAGAAAGAACTGAGAACTTCTCTTTGAATGTTTTTCAAAATTGAAGTCTTAAAAACGCAATTTTAGGCCATATTTCATGACTAAAGGGAAAGAAACAGGGTTTGGAACTTTTTGCCGAAATTGTTGGAAATTGGAGCCCTGGTCATCTTTGGTGTCCTTAAATGCAGGGAGAGGTAGGATTCAGAAACTCTTCTTCATTTTTTCAATTTTGAAGTTCTAGAAATGCAATGTTAGAGGATCTTCAGTGACGATCGGGCAAGGGCGCTGGGGCTTTACCTCGGGAAAATTTTCAGAATTGATGTCTTAAAAACGCAATTGTAGCCCCCCTTTAAAGACATTAAGCGAAGGTGTTGTGTTCAGACCTCTCCCCCAGAAATATGTCTATATTGAAGTCGCAAAATCCTAATGTTAGTTTTTTTGGATGCTAGAGAGAGAGGGGAGGTTCTGTAGTTTTTCAGCGGAAGTTTTTTGGAACTGGAATCTTAAAAACAAATTGTATTACAACTTTGGCAACGATATGGGTAGATACGGGATGCAAAAAATCCCCGCGGGAAGTTTTTTTGAAGTTGAAGCTCAAAAGATTTAAAATTTTAGACACTCTTTGATGATATGAAAGAGAGAGGGGGGGGGGGGGGTTCAGGACTCTCGCCCTGGAAAGTTTTTGGGATACAAATCCTGGAAAGCCCATTTGTAGGCGATTTTTTGTGATGTTTGGGGTCATATATCAGGAATTATTCAAATTTTCAAAACCTTTTGAGGGGGGGGGGGTACGGAAGGGCAATCTCTCCAATTGACACCCTTTCGATCCACCACTGGATAAAGCTTTTTTTTTCCACCAGAAGCCAACAAAAAATCGTGTTTTTTTAAAAAAAATTATATTTGTTAAATTCCTCTTTGATTAATTGGATTAAAATGGCCTTTACACGCGTAATATCATTGCCTGTGAATAGGTATTAAAGGGAAGTTCACCAACACTTTAGGTGTGAGGGGCAATGTATTAACCTCTGATACTCCCTCATAAAGATTCACAACCTAGAATTGTTAAAATTAGTTATCAGAATCGTATTTCAGAAAATAGACAACGAAAACTTAAGGTATTGATTTTTTTTTCAATTTATATAAAAATTATTATTTATTACTTTTACAATTTTTATTCCACATAAATAATTTAGTAAAAAGAAGAAATCGTTCAAAAATGCATTGTCTAAAACTTTTTTTCCTGCTCCCTGCTGCTAAACTTTTGCTACGTAAGTTCTTTGTTCCATCCAGAAAGATCCGGGAGTGTATTTAAATTAATAGTACTTTTAGTTGCATAAGAATGAAATCTCAAGTTGTGCTCGTGAAATTTTTTTGAGGACTTTTACGAAATTTTGTTTGTTCAAGAGTGAGACTTACGATGCTCTAGTGAAACGCCTTTGTCAAATGCAAAGCATACGAATAAGACGCACTGTACGGCTAAGCTTCCTGAAACTTCTGAATGTCATTGCTATTTCAAACCATAGAGACATTGCTTTCCATGGCGCATAATAGATAATAGTATCAGGGAAGAAATGTCCATAAGTTCGTACTGAAAATGCAAAGTTACCGTGGCGGTGACTGCTAATCTCTAGCTGAAATAGCTTGTATGGTACTTAACAAGGCATTGGAACCCTTGGCACTTCTCTCAAGGCACAATGAACCTCAATGACTCTCAGTTTAAGGGGAAATCACAAGCCGAACAATCTTAAGACAAATGTTTGGCAAGCAACGATGGACTTTGAGGTTGCAAAGCATACGTGTGGAGAACAACTGATAATGTATCTTTTTGTTTTCATACCGGAATTCCCGGACAGATGCTAAGGGATTGCAGAGTTGGACGTTGATAATTTTTAGACGCAAGAGTCACCAGGACAACTGGTACCCGACGAAATGTGAGCACTGAGTCTCCATAAAGTATCGTCGACAACTGGCCATTGCAACCGTGGTTCAACTTAAGAGCAGCTCTCCATAAGGCGTTGTTCCTAAAGCAGTAAACTTATAATCTCTTGCACACCGATCCAACTTCTTCTCACTATGATGTAATGAGGAAACACAGCGCACTCATGCTTGAAATAGGGCCGTATGTGAATAAAATCCTCCGACGTATACTGTATACTACAACCATTGAGAACCTACATTGAAATAAATGGACAGAGTGTGAATGCCCGTCAATTCATGTGCCAATGAGTCTCTCATAGCAGAGAAATTACGCAGAAAGATGAACTCTTCTACTCGTAGTGAGGGAAATCCGATAATAAAAACCCATACTGGGAAACCGATAGCAGTCTCAGGACGATTCCTATAGAAAGCACACCCACATGACCATTGGACCTATTAGCGGTTCCACGGTGTATCCACTATTTGATAGTCAGATGGTATATTTTTCCTGTCACAGGTTCCACTCTAGATTGAAATAGAGAAAATTCAATTGAAATAGATCTTCTTAGAAAGTACTGAAACAAATGAATCTAATTTTCCATTGGCTGAAGATTCTAATTATGTTTTAGTAGAAGCTAATTCGATGAAGTAAAATTATGCTCTAAAGTAAAAGGTAGACAGACGATGCAGAAATTGCTTTAGTCATCGAAAACAGGAAGTTCATGCGTAAAAAAAAAGCTTTCTGCAGTAGCTTAAAATATTGATCTGGTAAATTGTAATTGTATATTGTAGGTAACAATTTAATAATGCCAAATCTTATTGACACAAAAAAGGATGAATGTTTCCAGCGTGATGACGTAGCGAATTAATCCATTTTTTTCTGCATCGTAAGGAATACGAAAGGTTAAAGAGGCACCTGTCCGGACAGTACTCGGGAAATGAGGAAGATGATTCTATGACGCTGAATTGGTTAGCGCTGATGAAGATGAGCTTCTAGGTCTGCTGGAAGTATTTAATGATGCTTCCTATTTCAATACAAAATTAAGGAACTAAATGCACTACTGCAAAACACAAAATCAATAATGATGAGAGCATCCCAATAAAGCAGACTTTATTGTGGATCAGAAACAGAAAAAACAAACATAGGAGAGAAATGCATTAAATGTTAAAAACGACAGCATTGAGAAATGTTAAACATGGTTACTAAATGACATTTATGAAATTCCTGGCATTGAGATTGCTTTAAGACTGTCTGTCCGGTGAAAAATACAGTGTTTCCCTCGTATAACACGGTTAATTCGTTCCGTGTAATATCGAAACCGTGTTATACGAGACTTTTTTAAAAATAACATTTATACTTATTTTTAATACTAACTATGCATGTGCATGAGAAAAATAGGTTAAGATGTATCGTGTTATATCGAAACAGTGTTCCGTGTTATATCGAAACCGTGTTATACGAGACTTAGAAATAAATATAAATCAAAGGATGTGTACCGTGTTATATCGAAACCAAGTTTCATACAAACAAAGTAAAAAATTATTTGAGTTATCAACCATCAACAGAATGTATTAAACAAAAATGAAATTCCATCTTTTTAAAACATAACATTCGAGTTACAGTGGCTCCCAAAAGTCTTCGTACACCTACGACTTTCAACGAAATAGCCCCAATCCATTGGTTAGAATTAGTATTTCGGAATGGGTATTTAATTATAAGATCTATGATCAATTTTTAACAAAACTACACGAAATTTTTTAAAAATATATTAAAACTTAATTTTTTAGAAATCAAAAACCAAAAAGTGCCGGAAATTTTATCTCACAAAAGTCTTCGTACACTTTATAAAATGTCTATATATTATTGAATAATCTAACTTTTGATTAAGTTATTAATTAGTAGAATATCATACAGTATTCATAACACCTTTTAAACGTCTGGGAATAGATTTCATTCTTTTTCTTTTTTTTCCCGTAATTTCCGAGTAAGTGTTCAACCACACTTCGAGTCTTACTGTTTCTAGCTCTATTTTCAATCTAAAACCCTATTTTCATAATATAGCTTCCAGATATCTCTAAATACGTTACATTAAGTTAAAATCTGGAGATTGAGGGGATATTTTCTAAACTTTAGGCCAATTTTTGAGGCACTAGACGCAAACGTTGAAAACCGTGTGATTCTTATCGTTATCTTGATGAAAAACAAAGTTGTTTTCAATAACCAAATTTTTGGCTAAGAGTTCAAAATTGGTTTTTAAAATATTTAAAGGAACAGCATGATTCATTATTTCATCAAAAAATTACGAACTACCAAGTCCTGATACTGATATGCACCCTCACACTAGAAAACCTCCACCGTCCTGATTAACTGATCCAAATAAGTTCTTAAAATTAAGTTCCTATTTTTTTCTTCTACTTACAGTTGTACAACAATTTAACCAAAAATGTTAAATTTATTTTTATCTGTAAGTAGGACGGCGAAAAGTGTAAGCTTTCTGTTTTTCGCACGACCAAGAAAATTTCTGCGGGAATAGGTCCCATTTAATCCAGCTAATCAGAGTACTTGGCGAACAATTTTAGGCGAAAATTAAATGTAAAATGTTTCATTTAACTCTGCAGAAACTTTTACAGCACTCAAAATTGTATTTTTCATAAATATTTTAACTTTAAATCTCCAATCACGTTTTGTCAACTTTGCCGGTTGACCCTTTCTTACCTTGTTTTCGGTCCAATGCCTTTCTTTAAAGCATTTTATCAAGCACTTTACTATACAAACAAATAAAAAACTAATTTAGAGACATTTCAAACCAATTTATCACTACTGTGGGAAAAAATTCAAATTTTGAATGGTGTTTGTGGGTTTTTACGAATACCAGATATTTTACAGTAATAAGCACAATATTAAGGAATAAATAAACAAAAAATTAAAGCCAAATGACTCTTAATGGTCAACACAATGCAAAAATATTAATAAAATGGCATATGATAATTTTAATCATGAATTCATTCGAAAATATTTGAGTGTACAATGATTTTTGTGGCGTGTTCTTTCTCTGTCTCTTCGTTTTCTGGCCCATTTCAAAAAGAAGATTCGTCAATATTTTGAAAAAAACAATGGGTTGTATTTAGAATGACATAGGAATGATGTGAAAAAATATTGAACTTCATATTCGAATTCAGTTTCGAGTTACATTGGTTTTTCTAAAAAAATTTAAAGTGTACGAACACTTTTGGGAGCCACTGTACATCAAAATCGACTGGTATTTAAAATCAAGTTTCGTACCGTGTAATATCGAAACTGTGTTGTAGAAGTACCATGTTATACGAGGGACGAGTCTATTTTGTACGATGGATTTAAAGTTCATGTATTGGCAGACAGAGGTTTATGAAATATCAAGGAAAATAACTATTTCGACTTTAGACTGCATGTAAAACTTCAAAGTCATGCCATTTGCGTTATTCAACGCCCTAGTTACGTTTGAAAGGATAATAGACTCTGTGAAATGAGGTCTCAAATGGAAGAGTTCTCTTTGTTATTCCAACGACATCATTGTGTATGGATTTAATTTTAAGGCGCAGAAAGTTGCATTGAAGAAAAGTTTTGAAATGTGTCTAACAGGAGGGTCTAACACTTAATTTCGACTAAAAATAATAAAAAAAAAGAAAGAAATCATCCTTATCGGGACACTTAGTTGATGAACAAGAAATTTATCAATAGTCAACGAAAGTAAGATTTCCCAATGCCCAAAAACATTTCATCTGTTCATAGCTTTCTTGGACAGTTCTCGTATTACATACCATTTATAAAGCTATTGCATGCATCACAAACCTCTGAAACGGTTCACTGAAGAAAGACGCAAAATTGTCAAGGAATAAGCAGCGAATAAGCAAAAAGAATTTTCGCACCCCCCCCCCTGTCTGTACATTGTAGCCTTTTTTTTTGGCATTAAAAACTTTCAATAGCAGAAAAATACTCTTACATTATCGAAATACACTCTAACTGCTCAATTTACTGAACTATTTCTACCGCAACAAAAATAAGATAACGTGTATGGAACTATAAAAGAAGGCTGATAAAACCCATCTCGGGGCTATCCTGCCAGTGAAGATTTGTACTCCAACGAAAAACACATAAATACATTTCAAAATAAATACAATGTTTTAAAGTGTTTATGGATATGAAATTGCTTATAAAAAATACTTTAATTTCATTTTTTCTCTTTTCTGATTTACGTTAATAATAAAAATAAATCTTTTACTTTGTATTATTTATGGTGAGTAAATTAATTTTCCATAGATATTTAAAGCATTTAAAAATGCAACAACAATTTATCAATTCATAAAATTTATTTGTTTTTTAATAAAAATTTTGGCCACTGACAAGAAAAACAAACATAAAAACCAATGAAAACCAATTAAAAAGAAGCGTGCATAAAAATATTTCCTCTACTTCATTAAAATAAGCGTTTTATTCTTTAATATATTTCAGCCTCTTGTAACTTTGTTAAAGAAACTGCAAAGAAAAAAAAAAGATACATTATTTTTTACCTTAAGATATTTACTTTCATTTAACAACATCATTATGGTCACCCATAAACAACTCTTACTTTGATGGTTTTATTATTTGCAATAAATATCCTTTTCATTTCATTTTAAACAAAACCTACTTTCCAGCTTTATTAAAAAAAAGCTCCCGTAATGTTTTGCCCAAAAAAGAAACAGTTATAACACGTAAAATACCCTCATGAAAAATTCATACCATTTATTCTTTCTTTGTGCCTTCTTTTCATTTTGGATGTTACGTCCGGCCAACTCATTCATCTTTCCGGCTGAGGACAAAGTGCTGTCTTTAAGCGGCTCATAATTTATTTCTTTCATTTAAATAAAAGGTTTTGAGCTACATTTTTATTTTCTTGAATATTTTTCTTATCTTAGAAAAAGTACTTCAAGTTTGTAAATTGCGGTAGCAAAGAGATGTAAAGAAAGTTTTGTTTTCTGAAGGTACATTTAAATTACTCAGTATCAATCTTTCTTTTATTGTTAACCATGCGTTTGAAGAGCTTTGTTGATAGTAAGTTTTTTTCAGTTGTTTTCGAAAACGGGTCACCATTTATTGCATCATACAATTAATAGCATTAAAAAATAATTGTAGTTGTACTTGCCGAAAATGCAAGAGTTAAACACCGAGTGTTTATTGATCGGGTTCAGCCTGGGCTGCAGTTATACTAAAAGTATTTAGCATATTGGTTTTACTAAAAAATAACTAGTTTTTTCTTCTTTAATAATTCAGCTATTTCAGCTCTAATTATTTTTGTTTGAATCAGTAGCTATATTTTAATTTTTGCAATTTATTTGGTGTCATTAATTAGTTTAAAAAAGTTCTCGTTGTAATTTATTCCGTTTATTATTTTTTGTATTACCATTGTTTAAAAGTTACTTAGCCATTACCTTTTACTCTGAGAACATCAATAATCGACTAATCTTAGATTATGAGTTTCCTGTTTTTAACTTTTTATTAACTCAGATTTGGAGCGGAAAAGTTAAAGTCAATTTCCGAATTACATATATTCCAATAACCACATCTTGCGACCAAGTTTTCATTTGCTGAGAGCTACAGAATCTTTTTTAACCACAATTTAACTTAAATTTTTGTAAAAAAAGTTTCCCCTTTTCATTAAAAATGTTAAGGATATTTTGATGTCCCAATGATTCTCTCTAGAGACCGGTACCATAATGTAAAGTATTGCATTAAAACCTGAAACACTAAGGGCGTACTGGGGACCGATGCCATGTCAAATGATATTTCGGAACTAGATCCATAGAAAACTTCTTGATAGGTTTAAAATTTTCCCACATTCTGGAATGAACTCAGCGACATATCAAGCAAAAGTTTAGGTCAAAACATTTTGTCTGGACATCATTATGAAAGTTTAAAAAGAAAGAAAAAAAAAAAGCCTTTTGACACAGATCGTAAAAGTTTAGATGTTACAGTCAATAATTCTTGGTGTATTAAAAATACTTTTAAATTAAAAGAAAAACATTATTAATTAACCATTGGTAAGTTTCAGCCCCTTGCTTATGATCTTATGAGTTGATCGACAATTTTGTACTGTGTGTGACGCTTTCGATGAAAGGTCTTCTGATGTATCCTGTTCAGAAAAAGTTTCATCTCAGGTCAAAATTTATGCACAGGACAAACTGCACATATGTCATTAAATATCCTAATAGGTGTACCTGTTTCACCTTCTACGGTTGATTTAAACGCATCCCAATCATTGCCGACTGACCCCAGTTTTTTCTTTGAATTTGATTTAATTTTAAAACTTAAAAAAAAAGGAAGCAGCACTTAGTCATTTTACAACTCTATTACAACTGTTCTTAATATTAAGTGAGCAGCTCTTACACTGCAAATGTAACAAAGGAAAACGTGAAAACAAGAAAGAAAAGGTGTAAGAATAAGTACATGTCTTTCACGAGGTTCTTCTTTTTGGCTACAAAAGGATATGCCGTGGCTCATACTAGGGTTACGGAGCCGGAGGGAAAATGGCCGACCACGGCTCCAATTTCTTAATTTCAAAATCAGTCCGAATCTGACTTAACTCTGACTATGCAACGCTAGCAAAGTTATGGACTCAGAGGAAAAATGATCGTTTCCGACTTGGACTTTTGAAATCTTCAAGACTTCGACTCCAACTCCTTTTTCCCGCAACTAGTACGACTCAGACTCCGCAGTCCTGACTCATAAAGGGCTCTTACTTTTATCTAGAATAAGATATCACGAGTATGATTAGAGCTTTTCTCTTTTGAGCAGAAAAATACATCTTGTGTCTTATGCGAGGTTCTAATTTTTTGCCCAGAAAAGGACATCGAAACTTAACAATTTGCTTCAACACAAAGGATAATTCCAACACCAAACTTAATAAGAAATAAATGTTAATCCTTGTGTAGAAACTAAATGTCACTTCACAGTTCCAAAGCTCGAATTTTAAAACAATTCTCATACGCGTGAATCGGAGCTACGAGTTTTGTTACATTGTGTCTGCTGTATCTGAAAGCATTTTAGAATTGAAAGAGAGAAACATTGATATAGTATGTGTATCCCGTGAACAGGTATATGCAATTCATTTTGATTGTCTGGGGTAACGCTCTTTTTTAAAAGTTACCACGCTTGGTACACTTTAGGGTTTATTTTAAAGATAATCAATCAAGTAAATATCGATTTTTAATTTAAAATACAACAATTGATAAACGTGAAAAAAGAAATCTTAAAATGCAGAAAAATATCTAATGACAAAATTTAAAAAGGTCAAATCTTGTTACCGCTGATCAAGAATAAGCTAATGTCATAGTAATTTAAAAAGTCATTTGTCATAAAAACATTCTTACGGTACGAACGAAAACATAGAAATGATCACATATCATTTAAATAAAACTTTATTTAGTCACAGCAAGTTTAGCATAGAAATGATCTTGAAAAATACCCATTTCTATTAGTTCTACTAAAAAAAAAATCTACATTCTCTTTCCTTTTGAGATGAAATCGTTGCTGACGTTTGTCAAAGAAGGTTAGAGAGGGAAAGTTGACTTGTGTCGTTCCTTCTGACATTCCATGGAGCAGCAAAAGGAAACTGCTCTTTCATTTTGTTTTCCGATCATTATTTATACAATGTATCCGACCAGAATAAGACAGTTGAAAAATTAGTCTGTAAACGAAAGATCCAGCAGTTAATTTGAAAGACAAATAGGTTTCATGATTTTTCTAAATTGTTAATTTCCGCGTTCCATGTTTCTCGTTGTTTCTTGGAAAAACATGGAGCTAAAAAACGATTGTTTTCCTAAATAAATACAATTAAGAAGCAGAAAAATAAAGTGCTCAAGCATCAGGAAACCAAGACATACGAAGTAAACGCCGCGTAATGTGATTTGCACCTGCTTTTTTTTTTTTTTTTGACCATTTCAACTTGATGATCGCATACAAGTATAAATGTGTTAGTGCAAACTTAATTTTATGTAAATCTGTTACTTCTACTTCTCAGTATAAGTTTAAAACTAATAGAAACTACAAATACAACTACACCATTTTCCCAAACTTTGACTTCTCAACGAACTAATTATGCAGATTTTTAAAGTATAAAAATCTTCACGTAAAAGTTTTTCACTTGAAAAATATTTTCTTCCATTTAAGATGGTACTCCGACTATCGCGACAATATATCATATACTGTTTAGACGACTAGAGAAGAAAATTAAAACATACTAAAGTAATGAATATAAAAATGAATCCCGAAAATATTATTAATTTTCTGTAAAATACAAGACATAAAAGAAAATACTTTGGAATTAATAAGTTTGTCAACCAGAAAAGCAAATTTGGAAACTTTTATTCTTGATTGTTTAATGATTGCTGAGCATTTAAAAAAAAATGATTCCTGGTTTTCAAACTCATTATCACTTTAGGCTCTGGCATTATATTTTCAAAACAGTCTCAAGCTGACGTTCCATGACTACAAGGAAATGGCTTTAGGGGAGCACCAGTGATAGAGGGGTCCGACAAATTTGAGGCAATAACTCCCACCCTCACTTCAGATACATTTTTCCTTCGTTTTCTGTAAATTGTTTCGTGTATTGGCTATATCTGTTCTGTAGTATTTAAACAAAATCTGTATCATTTGTAAAGGAGGTGAAAAACAGATTCCACCCCTCATCAAATGAACCTAAGCAAAGAGGCTCAAAGAAGAAAAACAAAGAGGAGTGCCTGATATTCAAATTTTGAGCAGGACTTTGAAGTCGGGCAAAATGAAAGACTTCGATTTCTGTAATTAAAAACCTCCGACTCCTTTACAAACTTTTAAATAGTCAGACTAGAACTCAGACACGCAGAGTGTTACTGACGTTAAAAAAAAATGAGTAGCTACAACTAATCCATATACAAAGTACACTCAAAAAATAAATAAATAAATAAAATTAAAAAAAATAAATAAATGAAAATTAAAAAATCGACGCCCCTAGAAATTTTTAGAATGAAACGAAATTTTCTATATAAAAGGAGAGCACTGATATATAAAAGCGATTACAAAATAAAAGCAAAATCAGTTACTATAAATACTTAAAATCTCAAATGAATGAAGGTTTTAATACCTTGTTGCGTTACTTTTAGCGCATTGTGCACGAGGTGATACAGGCGAGCTAAGATGCATTGAAGTCTTCTATGGTATCCCACGTCGTCTCGTTACACAGTTACAGTAAACGCGCTAATAATTCGATCAAAGTTGCATGCTGTTCAACGGGATGTGGTGTGCTGCTGAAAACAAGGGAGGATTAGGGCTTTTTCACTATGTGGGCTCCTTTTGGAATAGTGTCGCTTTCGACGGGAAGGGATTGCAACTAAATTGAGCCAAATCGCCTCCAAAAACGAATCTAGATTCGATTTAGGCAAAAACTATACTTTTGTACGTGTGTGTTCCTTGGTGAATGCCTCAAGAATGCCTTTGCTTTTCAGCGGCACACCGCATCGATAACTTTTGTGACGATACACGGTCACCCCTATGACTGATCCACAACAACTTGACAGCCGGACGGTATGTTTGTGACATGCTCCAGTCACATGTGTTAGTCACTGTAGGGCATTTGGGAGCCATTTTTAACGACAACGATCAGTCACACACAGCAAGGGTGTCACAGGTCTTCTCCCAGCACATAATTACCTTCTCTGACCTGCTCTATCACCTGATTTGACACAGATAGAGCGTAACTGGGATCAGTTGGCATGCTAAGTAGGAGATTTTCGAGTTTGATAGAATTATTATTGCTTTTACCGCAACTGTATGAGGAGATGACGTAGGAGATCGTACAAGACTTGAATACTTCACAGCTCGCCATTATCAGCTCTTGTATCCACGGTAAAGATGGCTCAACAAGGTACTAAAACCTCCATTCATTTGGGATTTTTTTCCCTGCAATAAAGAGTAATTAAGCTTTCATTTTGTAAGTACTATTTTATAATAATGCCTTTATGTGTATGAAATTTCGTTTAATTCAAAAAACTCTTTCTTGGTGGATCGGTTTTTTTTTCTTGCAAAGTGTGTTCCAAAATAATCATGATAACACATTTTTTCTTCTATTTTTCCCTTTTAAAAATCTACGGTAATCACGAGACCCGGGAGCGTCCCGCCCCGCCAAGGAAACCAAACGTCAGTAGCCAACAGAAGCAAATCCACCGCCAAAGTCGAAAGAAAATAAAAGCGACCAAGAACAAGATTACACGACAGAATAAGTTGAGGTTTTTTGGGTTTTACACCTCTCTGTATCTCAGCCCCATGAAGACCAACGGAGTTGATTTTTGTTACACTCAATCTCTAGTGGCCCCTGACGCCGTAAACCAAAATACAATCCCCTGGACCATCAGGGAGAGGAGGTATTAAAGTTATAAAATCGCTGTTCAAAAAAGTTTTCGCTTTCTTTGACAGGGCTACAGCCCAGACGAAAAAAGGAATCAAGCTGAAATTTCGCACACACATTCCTTGTGCCCTACTGATGTGCCTTTTGTGCCATTTGACCCCCCCCTCCCCCTCCCCCCTCGTTTTTACTCCCCAAATTGTACTTTCCTGGGGTTCTATCACAGCCCCCCGGGGGCTACGGTAATGATTTTTTGTATATATATTCTTGGGGGGCCATTGAGTACATATACAAACTTTAAAACAAACATGGACAATATAATAAGTTGAATTTTTATGTGATAATTTACGTTAGACAACAATACTTCGATTTCCAGATTCATTTACTGAGAGTTAAGATAATTTTAATAACAGACGATACTTAACAAAAATAGCAGACGATACTTAAACAAAAATAAAATTGGATATAGAATAAAATATAGAATAGAATAATATAATTTTTTTGTAGAAAAGAATTAGATATGAATATTTAACCTGCATTTCATCTTTAAGAATTAAAGATGAAATGCGAATTATTAATTATTAAATAATCATTTAAGAAGAAAAGGTTGAATATTTCCTTGAACATTTGTGCAAGGTGGTATTAATTTTTGTAATCGACCTATATCAACTATTCAATCGATAGGTAAACTAAATTTTAATACTCTATTATAGTAAACTGCCAAATTATTAAATGCTGCGTTACTAAAGTATAAAAGCTGTAACTACATAATTAATAAAGGTAAAAGGGAGAACTCTCACAGATACCACATTAAAAGCTTAGTATTTGTCACTTACGTTGAAATATCCTTAGCCAACTACGCATAATATGCAGATACTACTTTTTTCTAATTTTTTTTTAATTATTTTGCGTTCACAAATCGCCAAAAACTTGAGATTTAGGTAAACTAAATTACTAATAACCACCCGGTGACAATAATTCAATTTCGATAGTATGTGCAGATATAACATCTGTACTTAGCACGGCAGTATACACATTCTTCCCCAGAAGATCCCGTTACAGTCAATTTCTTAACCCAACCGATTGGGTTATCCCAGATAAACATACAATACACACCTCCTAAAGACATATATACACACACATGTCGGCTTTACGTGTTTAAATCACAAAAATTTGAATGGACACTGTGTGATAAGCAAGGATACAAAATGCAGAATCAAAGAAAGTTCGCATTTTTCGAAGTCAACCATGTCAAATGCTCTTTTTAATGTTAAATTTCTTAGCAGAAGTACAAGAATGTAAAAAAAAGGGGGGGGGGTAACAAGTTGTCCCCTAAATTGGCTGGAAAGTTCTGAAGGAATCAATACATTATAAGTTCAAGTGGATTATCTTCCTTTTTTTTTTTTGTAAAACAATAAAAAATATATATACTTAAAATACAAGAATTTGGTGTTTCCCTACTTTACTTGCAGCCTTGAAATAGCTTCACATTACGGAAAACAGCTTTCCTCAGAATTTTAAATACGTAACACTTTGAGCTTATTAAATCAATAGAAAAGTTCCCTGAAAAAAAAAAAGAGATCAATGTAATGAAAAAAGTCTTCTTCCGTCAGATTTATTCAGAGAAAAGAAAAAGTATTAGAAAAAAGTAGCGTACCTTAGGTTTCTCTTTTTGCTTAAATGGAAAGTGGCAATGATATCATTAGAGAAATGTCTTCGAAGTTTTATACCTTTAATTACGTTACCCTCAGAATATTTAACTAATTTAGAAGGACATGAGAGACAGAGTACTTTATTTCTTACGTCTGCTTGACGAATGTAATATACCAGAGGAGAGAAATAAAACGAATCCAATAAATTAGACTGATGCTTTCTCGATTCATTTTAAGTGCGAAGATTTAAGAAAGGGAAGAAAGGAAATTTTCAAAAGGGTTGGAATAAATTTAGAAAATTAAGGATAATTTATAGATGCTAAATTGAAATATTTTTGTTCTTTGAAATTTGGCGACTGTAATTTAATGCGTTTTTTGAAAATGGGCAAGCAAATGAAAATTTGATCTTAATGGTTAAATGAATTGTGCGGGGATTTTCAAGTTTGGAAAGAAAGGCAACACTTGCTGTATCTACTGGGAGGAAAATATTGAAATGCAGTTTAAATGTACTGTTCCCTAATTTAAAAATTGATGCTGAAACTTAAGTTGTTTTTTTAGAAAGTTAACGTTTTTACAAAGAGATGTATTTTCTTTTTTTTTGTTTTAATGCTATGCTAAGCATGTAAAAATAGCTTGAGGAAATTATTTTTCAAAATTATGCAAGTTACAAAGCTTATGAACGAACGGAGATAAATGATTTAGGAGTGTATGAGAAAACAAACTCTAAAATGAAAATAGATAGTTTTGTGAAACCTATTTATGAAATGTGGGTCAGAATCGATTAAAATACTAAAATTTATAAAAACAGCTGTCGAAGCAATAGACAGATGAAAGTAATAATGCTCACGTTAATAGAAAATCCTCAGAGACGCATTTTTTATACTCCTGGGATGAGCACAGATGTGGTAACTGCAGATGAGCTAAAAATGAGGAATTCATGATTAAAGCTGTATGTCTTGTGTCGTTATTTGTGACTTGATAACTGACTGTTGAACTGACTGTAGTTGCTTTGTACATAACTGATATAACATACACACAAGTGCGTATTTTTTGTAAAAGGCTACTTCAGAAAAATAATTGTTTCGTGTGGTTCGATAAACTAGAAAAGTAGATCTCAAGTAGTAGTATCCCAAAAAGGCCATGGTCGGCCATATTAGAACTCCAGTGTTCTTGTTAGGACACAGGAAAATCGGGTGAAGGTTATAATTCTGTACTGCGTTTCTGCACATATGTGCACAAAATGAGCACAACAGTGAGCACTGCAATGATCAAAACAACAGAAAATAATGACTTATGAGTGCCTCAAATAGTATGACGATTGTTGTGTCTGCTTTACATTGAAGCACATGTGAAATGCTTTTTATATTTCCGCATTTATCAACTGTGATTTAATGTAATTTATGAAGAAAACATATTTTTTGAACTTGATAGCTTTAAAGCTTGATAGCACTTTTTGGCCTTTTTTTTTCTAGAGTTGTCCTTATTCGAAACACATGTTCATAATGCGGTCAAATCTCCTTTCGTTTTTGCAATTTAAACTACTCACAAACATGATTGAAACTTGAATTTACTCGTGAAATGTTTTCTTATCTTTTATGAGTCATCTGCTGATGTGTAAAATACTTAGCTAATTTATGATTATAAATGATTAATTAACTAGATAATGAATCTTAGGGTGGTCTTATCAGGTGCACTTTCCTTATATAGTTCATTTAACCGTAAGTGACTATTGCTATCATGTTTGGCACTATCAACTCAGATACAACTATGGCTTAGTAAAACGCTTTTAATTTATCACTCTATACAATACTGTAAAAATTATCTACGTTTAATTTGTCAAATAATTTGATTTCGATTTCTATAGCGGCAAACCTTAACTGTAGCAAAATCGCCCTTTTCATTTTAAGACGTGCTTTTCAATATTTAACGAAAGAAAAGGGTAATTTCCTTTTTATCCTTAAAAATCATTTTATGGGACCTATTCTACCATTTCAGGAAACAAATAGGCCAAACGTCCATCAGATCGATTTACAGTGCGTAACTCCAGCGGCTTACAACGCTTCAGCAGACAAAAGTCATGCGTTGTTTTCTTAAAGATATATTATTTGCTACTTCCCCAGGAAGAGTAACACAGGGGATTTAAGAACAGGATTTAGAAGCCAAGAAGCGTAAAATGGAAGAATATTTTTAAGCTGTAGGTTTGGAATTGTTTTTTTCCTCTTGATTTAACGTACTTTTCCCTTAGATTGCATTTTTACATTTTGGTACATTTAAGATATTTTATCTTGGTACATTTATATTTTTAAAAGTTTTATCCGACTTTCAAGGAGTTACTTAGTAAATTCAAGTGGCTCTTAGTAAATATAATAAGGAAATACAAGTTTTATACTGCTGAGAAATTCTGGATATTTTTGTTTTCGTATTTTATCTGAATCTAGAGAAATACAGAACGGTTTTTTTTCTAGAAAAAGCTAAATCATAGAATAAAGTATGACGTAGGGGACTGTGGGGCAAAGTAAAAAATAGCTAAGATCACTTACTTTTTTCAAAATGAAGAAATTGGACAGTTTCTTTAAAAATTACGGTGCATATAGATCAATGTATTTTATTATGAAACTTTCTTTGAATCAAAAATTTTAAATTTTTGTCCCTAAATTTGTACCTTCAAAAAAAAAAAAAAATTTTTTTTTTCAAGGGAGGTGAGAAAACAATTCAAAGAAATTATTTTCTTTTTATTTTATCATTTAAATATATTTTTCGTCAAATGAATGAATAAATAAAATAATGAAAAAGAAATGCATTGATAATGAAAGGAATAATTGATTAAAATAATTAATAAATGTGAAAAAACAAATGAGTGAATAAATATAAAAAATAGTTAATAAATGAATACATAAGTGATTTAATAAATGATTGAATAAATAAGTGAACTGAACTATTTCGCTTTGCCCCATCCACTTTGCAGCACATACACTTGACTAATTATAAAAAAATATTTAAAATAAAAATACGTTTAGTTTTAAATAAATAAATACAGCAGCGAATTTTAGTAGGTACCATTTAATATTTAAAATGTTAATTACAGGAACTTTATCATTTTATAATATCAAAATTAATTTTTGACTCACTGCAAAATATTGCAAAATGAGTATCAATTTTTGAAAATGGCTTGTATTATCATACGCTGTATTCTTTAAAGAAAACGTTTTCCTGACTATAATCTATTACATAAGATACTACATGGTTAAAATAATACCAGATAGGTTTCGTTAAAAACAAAGTAAATATTCCACCATTACAGTTGCCCCGCTATTTCATTTTGCCTCACATTCCCTTAATCGTTTTTAGATAATCGGAATCCATTTATTTTCTTAGTGTTGAATTTTTATCATATTAAAAATACAAATTCTTATAAGCAAAATAACCTTTATTTGAATTATTTTTCAATTTCGAACATGCGGCAGTATTATTTTGGGTATTAACGATTTCGCTACTGGTGCTCAATTAAGTTTAAGACATGTAATTGTAAAATGGTATTATGAGAAAAACAACAACAACTACAAACGGGGAGGAAATACAGGGGTAACTCGTTTTTACTGCCGTAATCAGCACTCAATATGTAACCGTGTCAGTCTTCTGAACTGCCTTTCGATTGGTTGAAGAAGTCTTAGATCAAAGATTCAAGTGAATGACGTATTTTCAACTCAACTAATGAATAAAGTCTTTGATGCTGCAGAAATATAGTACATGATTTGTGAGGTAAAGCTAGAAGACCAAATGCGATGTCACACTGTTTCTCATTCGACTTAAAATTTCCCATTTAAGACACTGATTTAATTTTTCTGATATATTTAAATACTATAACACAGCACGTTTCTTACCAGGTTAATGAAGTATACTAATACGTCTGATTACTTAAAATTTGGTAGTTACCTCTTTTGTCGGGGCAACTACAATCAAAATTCCTTCTTTTGTTTGCAAAATCTCTTATTGGGTCAGATACTTAAACTTCGCTACTTGAACCAAGAAATGGAATTAAAACTTGCATATTTCGTTGACTTAAAGTTATTATTCTTACAAAAAGCGTAATATTTTACTGTATGTATTATCAGTCGCAAGAGATTTAAGACATGATTGATGTTTATTTGAATAATTTTAACCTTGGAGAACACACATGTTCTTAAGACACGTGCCTTAGGTACATCAGGTATAGATCATTTTATTATTTTGACACATAATATTATAAATATATATTTTTGAAAATATTGAATTATTGTAGGTTTAAAATGTTTTAATGACAACCATAAATCATAGCGAGTTGATAATACAATTTGTTATTGAAAAAACTTCATTGATTAATTAATTTAGTTTTTTTTTAAAACCACGATGTTTAAGATAAATAAATACCTTTGTGCTGAGCAGTAAAGTAAGACAAACAACGTTAGAAAAAGCACACATTTGCCAATTACAGCAGACACGTGTTTCGGCGTTACTGGGAACGCCTTTTTCAATGCAAAAAATAATGAGCTTATGGATGAAAAGACATCCGACAAAAAAAGACATCTGACAAAAGCTTTTGTCGGATGTCTTTTCATCCATAAGCTCATTATTTTTTGCATTGAAAAAGGCGTTCCCTGTAACGCCGAAACACGTGTCTGCTGTAATTGGCAAATTTGTGCTTTTTCTAACGTTGTTTGTCTTACTTTACTTCACGATGTTTAAGTTATTTTAGATCTCACTTAAATGTAAGAAAAAAAGTTAAAACAGAAACAGTCATTTTCCATTTTAAGCAATGTAATAAAACACAAAAAGGATATAATCGTCTAATTATGTTCAAATCATTTTGACATCTGAATCAAGTCCTACAAAATAGCGGTAAAAAGATATCCACGTTTTAACTGAATGATTAGAAGAGAGAAACGTGTCCACGAATGTTCGCTATGAAACAATATATCTTAAAATATAAAAAATAGCTTTAAAATAAAAACTTAAATCATTTTTTCGAATAAATCCTACTAAGCTAAAAATAACTTCTTAATGGTCATTCTCCAGAAAACGTAACTTTTGAAGGCAAATATTTTTCAATTTCGAAACTTTTCGTTTTCTTCTTTTTTTTTCATTCCAATTATTTTACTCATAAATAAATAAATAAAAAAAAAATAATAAAAAATGCCTTGTTAACGGAATAAATTTTTTTTTTAATGTTTAAAAATCGAGGCCAATTTAATATCAACGTATAGTTTTGTTAATTGTGCAAACAATGAACTAGTTTGATGATTAGTGTTAATCTAATATTAAGCTCTCTTAATTAAAGTACTGCTTAATTAGTAGTTATCCTTTTAGTTCAAAAGTCTGTTAAAAAGTAGTATTTAGTAAATTTGAAAATATACTGGCAATTTATAATTGTGGTAGAATGCCTAAGATTGATGTATTTCCCCTCCATCAGTTATTTTCACCTCAGAAATAATGACATTTTTAAAGTCTGTCACTGAGTTGAGATTCACGGAAGTGAGGATCTTTCCATTAATATAGGAAAATTTTTTTTCTTTGTTGCTACAATCTGCATATATTAAGCATCTGAAAACATGTTCACTTCTTTTTTTACATTAATTGTTTACATCCCTGAAATACAAGTTCACGGAGGTGAGAAGTCATTAACCAAACTTAGTTTTTTAAACAAAATCTATCTTCTTGTTTTTCGACAAAAATCTCAGAACTTCTTTATGGCTGAAAATAAAAAAGGGGACTCGCTTGTATTATAGAAAAAAACATTGCCACATGTTAATGAGAAATGGCATCTCGTATTTCTATAACGGATGTGAGAATTTTTTTGTGTGACACGACTTCTTATCATAAGAAAACGAACTAAAACACAATATTAAAAAATTGAATATACTTAAACAATTAGTATTTGAGACACTTGTAAAAAGAATAATAAATAAATAAATAAATACTCTTAATTAAAGACGTTATTGAGCAACATAAACTGTCAAACAAGGTGTGTGACATGCCACGGAGGTGAGAATTCACATGTTGTGAACCAAAAATATATTAAAATAAAAATTATTATTAAAAAAATGTTGGCAGGTTTAAATAGATATATTTTTGATGAAATTAAAAAGCATTGTTAAATGAATTGTTTTTTAAAGTTTTTTCTGTAAAAGGCGTGTGACAGAAAAGTTACTTATTTTGAAGAATGACTCTTAAAAGAATGGATTGTTAGACGGGGAAAAAAGCATTATAAATTTTTGTTGATAAATTTTAGTTTGTGTCTGCCTTTTATAGAGAGAGAAAAATAAAACTATCTTCACTCATCAAGAGTTCTCAGCACAAAGTCAAAAGTATATTGTGATACTGAAATTAATTTGCCTTCGGTTATTTGAGTTGTCAAAAAAAAAAAAAAAAAAAAAAAAAATGTTTTGTGTATGACAAGTAAGTGAGATTTTAAAATATGTTAATATTAAACATTAATCCCCTAAAGCCATAAATCATATTAAGTTTCGAAAATGAAACAATTATGCTTACAACATTATGGAAATGAAACATCTTTTTTGTGTCCCCTCAAATCATTTGTTCAATAATCACAAAGTAATGAATATTTGATTAACATAAAATCATTTATACTTTGAAATGAAATAAGTATCGGAATACTTCAAAAAATAAAAAACAATCAATGGTGACAGATTACTATGCTCTTGAGATTTTTACATCGAATAAAATCCTCTAATAAAAATCTTACAAAGAAGAAATAAGCTGAGATAATCTTCTTGCTGAGTAGAATGAAATGCAAATGAATCAATTTTAATGTAAACAAACATGCCATTTGACTTAATGGGACATTTTTATTTCTTTAGTAATGCAAATAACTAATATAAATATAAAAGGCTCTAATATTTGGATGACTTTTCTTAATAAATTTAAAGATATTAAGTTATGAAAAATAAAATTTAGTACAGATACTTGTTGCAGAGAATATACATAACTAATTTTTTTTTTGCGTATAAAGCCTTCTCAAAAATGAGTTGGATTGAATTGATTCAAAGCAAAATGCTTTCAATTTTCAATGCCACATCCCATCCCAAAAAACTTAGCAACTTCCATTTTAGATATCCATGAAAAATTACGGGACTGCGATGGGGAAGAACGAACGTACCTACCCCCTGAGGATACTTTATAATAATCATTGTATTCTTTGATATTCTCATAATGCATGGGTCATTCAATAATTAAAGAGACAAACTGGCACGGAGAGAAGAGAAACCCATTTATTTCTACCAAAAAAAAAAAAAAAAAACGGATTTTTTCCTACTTTTAACATAATACCCTACAACATATTTATGCCCCTGTCCTAACGGGCTACCAGTGTTTTTATACAGGTTGCAAAGATCGCTTTGTCTTGGTGTCGAAGCATTTTTCTCACAAATTTCTTGACATCCTCGTTATTCTGAAATTTCTTACCACGTAATGACTAGTTCAAATGACCATACAAATAGAAATCTGAGAGTGCTGAAAGAGTGGTACAAGAGGAATGAGGTAGTGCTTCCTAGCCCATTTTATCGAGGGTTTCACGGGTTGGTTGAGCAACGTGAGGACGTGCGTTGTCTTGCTGGAGAATCACACATCCTCTCTGAGATCCACAGCATTTCTCTCTCAGGCTGACTTCCCCTTCCTCAAAAGCATATCTGAGAATTATTGGATGTTAATTGTACGCAACAATTCGAGTTTGAAGTAAAGAAGTTATAACTTTAATAGGCTGGTCAGAGCGGTGCTCGTCAGACACTGATTCTTGACCACCTTTGAGCTATTTCACCCACTTGAAAACATTTCCATGAATCATACAATTTTCCCCATACACCTTATTCATTATAGAGTTAACATTAGTTGGTTTTTCACTTTTGAGTACTTATTAATACATTCAAGTATTTTTGTGAGTTTGAGCTCATTAGATTTTGTGTAGCACGCTTGTAAACTCGTGAAAAAGCGAGGTGGAGAATTTGTTTTACTGGATTTTAGGTTGTCAAAAAATTGAAAATAAATAAATAAATAAATAAATAAATAAATAAATCAAAGGTTCATACTTCGTGTCAAAATACTTGTTTTTAATAAGTTACAGTTGCAGAGTTTAAATATCTATTTTCCAAAATATGTTGTCGTCCAAAGCGAGTTTTAAAATCGTTCAAGTGAAAAATAGCCGATTTTTAAAGCGCTGTAACTCAAGTTTGTCACCTTGCATTTTCTTTTCACTAATACCATTATAGAGAATATGCTTTTTTTTAAATCAAAATAAGTTTTTTATTTTGTTCTTTCAAATAAGAAAAAAGCATGAGCTCGAAATTGTGTCTCTCGTAACGAATTGCCATGGTTAAGCTAATGGTGTTAAAAATTTTGCCACACTGAAAATCTGAAGTTTTAGGAGCGTGAAGTACTTTTGGTTGCCAAAACTTTCTAGTATTTTTGTGAGTATGACTTCATTAACTTTTGGGTCCAGATTTTTATTAAGGGAGGGGCTTCATCAACCCTGTGGGGAGGGGGGGGGGGGAAATTCAACCCTTCACAGCCTTTAGTTTTGCGACAAATTGCCATCCCAGTATGGCATTTATACACTTGTAAGGACAGCTGCACCTCCCTCCCTCCACTCTGGAAGGATAATTCTGGCTGCACAAGTGACCAAAGTATTCCTTTATTTTACAGGTTCATTTTAATTTGTTTCTTTAAATTAAATCTGTTTACAATGCGGTTTATTGCAATAAGTATTAAAAACTCTCCATAAATTATCTTATAATGTAGAATATTTATCAGGCTTTGGGTTGTGAAATAATGCTTAATGTACGTAATTACTCGTAAGCTAAACAAGAAAGAAGCTATTGCATATGTAAATAACATTAACAAACACAATCACTATCATCATACCTGCAACACATGCCAACTTCATCATAACCTCCTTACAATAAGCAATATTAGTGCTGTGCATTGATAGATAATTCAGCAGTTCTCCCACCGTAGTTTTTCAAAAATATTTTTTCAGTTGGTAAGGCTTTAACAATTGTAAATTGCGGAAAATCTTCAGAGAGAAAGTAAAAAAAAAAAAAAAATGGTGAACGCAAACTTTCACATCAAAGTTAATTTAAGTCAAGTTTGTATACATTTTCTTTGTTTGACTTATTATTTTTTCCCCAATGGGAGGGGTTTAACCCCTAAAACCCTCCCCTTAGACACTGTCTTGGGTAGCACGCATGTAAAGTCTTGACATAACGCAGTGGAGAATTAAAGACTGAAATTAAAATACGCATTAAGTGCCAAAAACATTTTTTTCTCCGTCAAAATGAAGTAAATGCCAAGCATTTCACTGTGGTAAACGATTTATGTGCCTATCCCCCTAAAAGTAGTTAAAATAACGTTGTTAGGGTCCGCCAGTGCATGATGGCTATCTGCGATCCTGCTCCCCTCGCGCGTATAAGGCACGGGCGGGGGGATCGCAGATAGCCATGGCCAGTAGAGCGCCCGTGCGGTGTAGAGCACAGTAAGTGCCATTGAAGGTTATTAAAGGTTACTTATTTTGGTTGGTCCAAGTCCATAATGCTAAAAGATGGAAAACGCAGCAAATGCCACAATCCGGTTGCAATCTTATTTTTGATGCCCTGTAAAAATTTTTATTTGGCATTCACTGCGTTTTCCATTTTTAGTCTTCAATTTTTATTCTGGATTTTAGAATGTCATAAGTTCTGAACAAAAAATAGTTCAAGAACTCATACTTCGTACTTCTATTGTCATTATGTATGTTTTTAATGGTTAAAGTAGCAGAACGTAAATGTTTTCTAAAAGGTATTGTCATCCAAAGTGGATATCAAAATCGTTCAAGTCGAAAATAGAATATTTTCACCTTGTTTTGTAATTTGTCACCTTATTGTTTCTTGAATAGTTTGTCACCTTGGGTCTTCTTTTCGTTAGTACCACTAGAAAGGACAGCTTTTTTTTTAAAGGAAGTTTTTCATTTCGATGGTGTTCTTTGAGACAAGGGTGAAAAAAAAGCTTGAAATACTGCCTGTCGTTTACGAAGAAAGCTCGTTCTACAAGATATAACGGATGATGATTACCATGGAAACCAGTTTGCAGTAATTTTGCAACTATTATTAGTCGGAAATAGTGTTTTATTCTTCTTTTGCAAAGTTCGTTAGAAAATTAAATATGATAGAAACAGAAAAACATCTTGCTCTGGCTGATGTATTAGTCTGTTTACAGAACAAGATATTCTTGCTCGGCAGTAGGAATTCTAAAATCCGTTTTTTAAGTGTAAGTTTTCGAATAACAGCTAAAATGTGGCTAGTTTTTTTTTGTTTCTTTCCAAGAACTCAGCTGAAGAAAATGAGACACTCAACTACCTTTTCTGGCTTTTGGGAGGATCGATCCCATGGCCACACATTATTAGTACGACGCACTTAATAACTGACCTAATTGACATTCATCTTAGGTTGCCATAAATAAAGCAATGTGTAATGAAGGGCAAACTGAGTCGAAATCTATGCCACTATTATGTTAAAGTATTTTTAAAGGTTTTACTGCAATTTACCACGTTAAAGTTAGCATTTTGTTTTCTGATTTTAACAACAGTCAAATTGTAGTTCAGAACCCTGCAAGTTTTATTATATGTATTCATTAAAATTTGGATCACAATTTTCTTGAAGGAAATTTTTAGCCCATATAGATTTGAATTCTCAATATTCGCGATACTAGAACGAAGCTTTAACCAGTTGAACCAATAGACCTTCAATTCGGGATGTTATACTGCTGTGTGCAGGTAAAGGGCAGTAACTGCAAATTTTACGTTTTTCTGCATTTTTGTCACCTATTGTACGTTATCTTTATTGTATAAGCTCGCCGAATTGATTTCCGCTGAAAAAAGGGCGTAAAAAAGACGTCTAATTCCAACGTTTCCCTATTGTTAGTATTGAATCTAAAACGCGTTCTTCAAATATCTCGAAAACTCATTTCTGCAGATACTGCCGTTTACCTGCACACGGCACTATAGATTAAGGTATTGCGTCATAAGGAAAAATATTTCTGTTTTTTTGTTGACAAAACAGCAAAATTGTGAACTGTCTGTTTATTGTTCGTCGAATGCAGTCAAAATGTTTTCCATTATGTTTTAAGTAATAATTTAAAAAATAAGTGAGATAGCTGTGGCATTCTTACAAAAACATCTTTGAGAAATAACATATATGATTAAATAAGTAATATAAAAAAACTTTTTATAAAGATGTCTAAAATCTGAAGTCAAAGTATTCAGTAGTTTTATGCTATGCTTTGAAAATTATTTTACTGTGCTTAAAGGGACCGTATACCTATGCAAACTAAGCACCAGAAGTTTATTTTCACGTTAATAAACAGGAAAATGGTTGAACAAAGGTTAGAATATTGAATTATTTTGCAAGAGTTATTTTCATACACCTTTTCGATTGTATGAACGTATAAAATGAAATTTAACTCATTTATAATAATCTCTATTTCACCTATTGCACAAACGATTCAGCCGATTATTTTAAACTACTTATGCAATTTAAATGCCCTAAAAGCAATCTTATGAACCTAACTAAAATTATCTGTCAACTATAACCTGTGATCTTAATTGCCAAAGTAGGAATCTTTAAGATATTTTTGTAAAATTGAATACAGGCTTCAAAAAAAAAAAAAAAAAACCTTTTAAAAAGAAGTCGCTAATCAGGGAAGAACATATTTCCTACAAATACAAGGCAAAAGGTAAAACTGCTGAGATTCTTTTTCTTTCTTTTTTTAAACTCTGCAACGGTAAGATTTCTTCTTCCAGTTTAAAAAACATTGTACAAAATGTCTGGATTTTCACTAACTTACATTAAACCTAAGTATTATAAAGAGTAACTTTCGCTACTTCTTTCAAACAGGTCTTAAAGTTTTTTTTTTTTTAATCTGCTGTTCAGTAAGCTGTATTTTATGTGTGTATGTATGTGTGTGTGTACTCACATTCACATATGATGTGCAGAGATGCAAGATTTTTCCACAAAATTGATCACTAGCCATGTAGTATATGCCACCCTCGTATTTTTGTTAAACATGTGTAACTTTGGACAAAATTCTCGCTTAATTTGAATATTTATCACGGTATTCACCGCAAAGAACTTCTAATTTTCCTCCGTATTTTTCTTTCTGTCAAAACCTTCTGCTCTCCTTCTCCAGAGACACCAATATTTGATGACGGTGCATTATATGAAGTCGGAAATGATTTTTCTTCGTCTTATTACACTCGCTCAATCATTCTGTAGAAAACATATGCGTCGCATGTATGGGCAATCTAATGTTAATACGTTTTATGAAATAAGCAGTTTTTGAATTACAAAACAAGAAAAGGTAATATCTACATTACAACTCATAAATTACAGTTGCTTAAAATATTTACCTTTTCCGTCCTGTTTTAAAGTAATAAATTCAATTTAAAAAGAAATACTTAAGCAGAAATATGAATCACATCCACTAGTTTAACTGCTTCAAAATGAGGGTAATGACCAGGACCTTGCTTCGTTACAAATCTTAAATAAAAGATTAAATTTAAACAATTAGAGACAAAAACTGCAGTTTGTATTTTTTATTTATATTTTCTAAAAAAAAAATAATAATAATAATAATATTCCTTATTTTCTAAGTAAAGCTTTTTGTAAAACAGCAACAATGTCCTTTGTTTGAAGATGGGAGTCATAAGGAAATCAAAAACAATATTTTTTATTGTTTTACATGTCTCTCCATCATCACGTGTATGATTTTTTTAAAGAATAAATTTACACAGTGAACAGCCAAAAATCAATTAATAGGATCATCAATCATGAAAAGGGGCTCACAGCGATTAATTAAAGATTTTTTTTTCTATTCCGATGAAAGTTTAAGATCCAATAACTTTTAGCGTTGTAGAAAGACACTGATAAATGACGGAAAGAAAGAAAATCTAAATTTTTGTTATAACTTGTCTGCTTTACAAGCAGTCTTTTGAAACCGTTTGCAAACGCTGATGCTGCTGAGGCACGAGTTAAAACTTTTTGTTTTTAGAATTCCTTATTTTAGTCAGTACTCCCCCCTCCCCAAAATAGATAAATAAAAATAATTTCAAAGATTAAAATAGGTAATATAAAATTAAACATACACAGCTATAACGAAAAAAAATGAAGCAAAATCAAACACCGAATTGTTCTCAAACGGAAACCTGAGTCACAACCAATTGAAAGTTTGCGTAACTTAAACCTTGGTATATGGTAGCAACTGGGGTCTAATTTCCATTGAGATCACGGAAACTCAACTTATGCGCTTTTTTTTTTCAATTTTATGTTAATATTTTCAAATTTGTGTAAAGGTTGAATTCGACGAAATTTAGACTATTTACGCATTAAAACACTTTTTTAAAACTATAGGGCTGCCGCATTTCTTCCCTCAGAAATTTTGCTCTGCTTGTTACCAGAGATGCAACTACGTTTTTTTTTCAAAGAGTGACAAAACTCCTCGGCACATTAGTGGGGTAATATACATTTTGGGCGAGTGAAATATACAAAAGCATACTAGACCATGACAAGGATCAATTCCATAAATAAAACTGACTTTCTAAGGATGGGGAAGGGTTTCGGAATTCTTAGGATGGGGGGGGGGGGAGGGGGAGGAATCAGTTTTTAAGGACTTTTCTAAATCATTCTGTACAGCAGCGCCTACTAGGACTACTAGTGCTATTTATTGTCCTAAAGCAGAGGAGAGGTTCTCCTATCATTTGTACTGCTTATCTCCAAATTTTAATTTTGTCTATTACATCCCTTTGCTTCTCACTCCCTCATATGTCAATTTCAAGAAAGTGTCAGGGAACACGGTAAGTTAAGACAAACAGTTTTTGTAATAGCTTTGTGCTTATTTCTTACCCCTATCCTGACCAAGTGAGGAAATTCTCATTGCAAAAAGAATGTACTAATTTGAAATATTAGCAAAGTGAATTTACACTAAAAGTATTGGGACATTGTCGAAAATTTACATTTTTATGAACTCCTCAAAAAATGAGACTCCAGTTTTTCTGTAAGTTTTGTCACATACGGATAAAAGGTAGCTCCAGCTGTCTTTTTCCAATGAAAATGAAATCAACCATTCATTGAGGATACCAGTGACAAGTTTTTTGATCATCCTTCACCGTGAAAAGCTACGAATAATCTATAAAGTTCAGACAAAATTTGAATACTATGTGAATTATTTCATGGATTTTCGTGTAAGTATATGTGTATTTCGTGTATTCAGGGAGACATAAACTTTTCTTTTAAAATACCAGTTTTGTTTGCTGGTTTTTGACTCATTACCCGCAGAGTTGTCCGTCGTGGCTTACTAAACTTTCAGAAACTCTGACAGCATATACGAGAAATATAATACTAAAATTTGAAATAAAAATATTGTTGAAACAACAATGGCAATAAAAATATTATGTTTGTTTAAGTATGAAGGTTTAATTTAATAAAGTTTTCCTTTATAACCTTTATAATTTCAGATCCAAGTTGATGTGGCAACTCATTAAAAATCCATTTGAATATCTTAAAAATTTAGAAAGATATCAGGAATCTAATGAGCCGAATTTCAACTATCTCGGATAAACGATGAACTGTAAGGGGAATTGGAAACACGCTAGCAGTCGTTATCCGTTTTTAGGAAGTGATTCGAGATAAAAAAACAATTTGTTTGTGAACAATTATATATGTGATTCATCGTGCTTTCGAGAAACAATGAATTTGAGCTCATTAGAAAGTCGATATCTAAAATTTGAGATATTTAATTAAATATTTTTGATTTGTTGTCGAATCAACTTAGGTGGGAAGCTATGGAAGTTTTAAATTGCTCTTTTTCGCGCATCCACAGTGAAAAATGAATTTTTAAACCGAGATATTTCATCAATTTTTCAGTCTTTTTATTTCAAGTTTTCGTATTATACTCCTTTCGTATGCTGTCAATTTTTCTGAAAGTTTGGTACGTCAGAATGGAAAATTCTGCCTAATATGAACCAAAATCCTGCGAACAAATTCGGTATTTTTAAAAGAAATACTTATATATCTTTGTGAATATAAATGATAATCTCGCAGCAATCCATAAATAATTGTAGGGGAGACCGGGGCAAGATGACTACGTTAACAGTTTTTATTGTTTATTAATTTATTTTTAAGGATAGTAAAATTAACTTTACATGAGCTGTTAGAGTAGTCTTATGTAGCATTATATATATATATTACCATTTAATTTTTTTTAATGAAAAAAACTAAAGGATATTTTTATTTTTTCATAACTTTAACAAATTGTCATCTTGCTCCAGTACTGGGGCAAGATGACTTTGGCCCTCAAGCAAGATGACTCATTCTGAAAATGTTGAACGTATTTTATCTTTTGAAAATGTTACGTAGCTTAACAAATGATAACTGTGTTTTTACATCTTAAAAAGTATCAAAATTAAGCGTAAGGTAAAAATTTAAGCGCAATGTTGAAGTGTGCAGTTAACGTAATGTAAAAATAAAAATGCCATTTTCGTAATTGGAATATTCCTTTTGCCACCACTCTTATCATTTTTAGCACGAGATTCATTCTCCTGTTTGAGGGTCACAATATTCCTCTTTACAAGCAGGACAGCTTATAGCACCATACTTTGAGGTTGGTGCGACTGGATTGTTTGGCCTGAATTGTATAAACTTTGGCCTAGAGCAAGATGACGAGCTCGTCATCTTGCCCCGTGTTTTGATCCGTCATCGTGCCCCGGACTGCCTGTTTGAAATGATTCATCTTCATTGCCATTAAGGAAGGCGATTAATTGACATTTATTTATGGTAATAGGTAGTATTCAAACTAAGTTTCTCATAAATACTAAAGGGACGCGATACATCTTATCTGTAGCAGAGCTTATTTAAAAATGCATAAAAGTTATAACGTGGCAGTCATAAACAATCAGAGCTTCAGAACTAATACAAATATTGCGATTTCAGTGTCTCTATACTTTTGCTGAACGAGCGGCCGTTGGGAGAGCTTGTAGTATACAGTTGATGCTGTTACCTAGTAGAAAACGAAAAAAAAAAACATTCGTCATCTTGCCCGGCTCGTCATCTTGCCCCGGTTTCCCCTATGTAGTATATAAATTTATTTCTGAAATTAATTGCTTATTTCCATCTAGTATTTACAGGAAGGATACGCAAAAAACTTTTCTGGGTTTTTTAATTTGCATATGGTACCCGAAATGAATCGTTGATTAAATTTTCATTGTAAAATCAAACTAAAACATAAATGTTATGTGACAAAAGTTACAAAACATTCGACTTTTTATTTATCGAGAAATTCGTAAAAACATGAATTTTTTAAAGTGTCCCAATATTTTAATAATGTAGTGTAGCTGTATACATAACATGTAGAAAGACAAGTTTGTCGTTTGGTTTTCTTTTCTCTTTTTGCGAAGTTTAGTATATAGTGTTAGAAAATTGGCATAGTTTTTTTATGTTTTATATTTCAACCTTTCTTTAAGTAATAACTTAATATCTAACGAAAACGTGCATGAAAATTAACATGAACAATCCCATATTTTTAAAGATACGATTCTAAGGTTCATCTCCTAGTATCTCGTGAGATTTAATTGGTTTCAAATTTTGCACATTCATTAAAGGACTCCTAAAATTAAGAGAAATTAATTCTATGAGAAAATTTCAGTTTTAACTATGTTTTTCAAAAGGCAGTGTCATTACCTCTGTAAAGGCAATTTGGCCTTATTTATAACACGGGTCTCCAGTAAGGCCCGCGCCCTATACGCATACTATTTCAAGTTTGTTAATGTAACTTTTCCTCTAAAAATGAGACGTGAAAGTTCTGTATGCTTTGCTAAACATTTATAAACCCAAATGATCTAACTAAAGTCACATTTTATGTTTCACAAAAAAAAAAAAAAAAAAAAAGAATAAATGTAAAAAAAAATTAACAACATCTAGTGTTGAAACGTTTGTAGTGTTTTTTTTTTTTTAATTTCTAAAATGAATATTTTGAGGTTAAGAATAACATGAAAAAGACGATTGGTACTTGGATGATATCGCCGCCTCACAGCAATAGTAAGTGTTATCTCTGGAATCACATATTTTACTGTTGCTCTGAGGCGACGATATTATAACCACAAAAATCTCCCTTATATAAGAGTACTGAAAGGATTTTAATGCAATTTGCAGCTAACAAAACTTTAATGTAATTTCAAGACAAACAAGATGCTCCATAAAACCAATGCAATCATAAAAATTTTAAATTTTCTTACTACACGTTTTTTAAGAAGACACCAATCTCAATCTTGCTATTCCCTATAGAATTTGATATAATTGTCACTCTATTGCATTGAATTTCTCATAATATAAAATCCAAAAGAAAACATGGTGTTAACTTCCGAATATATATAATGCTGACAAAGAAAATTCGTGTCTAAAAGAAGAACACTAACAGCAATTTCTTCCAATTTTGAATAAAAACCGACTTTATAAAGCAGCGTAACAAATAAAAGAATACCTAATATCCGCAAACAAAACCAGTTCGAAGAAATGAGATTTGAAATTTGCATTATCTGATGTAAGTTTCATTTATCGAATCTAAACTACTTCATTGAAGTGTGAGCAAACTTTTTGGAAGCAAATATACATGTCAGGTACTTCTGAAAGCAACAAGGTTTTGCATATTTAATGCATGAATAAGGCAATAAGTAAGAGTTTTTTTTCGTATGCAAAGCTAACTTCAGCGTGAGTCAGTTGAGTCAAATGCATATTAGTTTAGAATCTTCTGTGTAAAAGATAGATTGAAAATGTATTTTTCAGGCAGAGTACCTGCGCTAAATGTGCATTGCCGAAGTTTTTTTTTCTTTTTTCGAATTCTAAAATTTTACATATTGTCAAGTTTTTCTTGTAGATTAGTTTTAGATCTTATTTATTTCTTCCTTTTTTACATGTAGAAAAAAATTATGAAATATGGAACAACTTATGGATTCTGAAATACTTATCTTTCTGAACGGATATATACACTGGTGTGCAAAAATTAAGGACGAAGTCGAAAAATTAGCATATCAGCTGAACCAAGAGGCAGAGCGGGCAGAAAGACCAATCAGGAGATTAAGTAAGGTGATGTACGGTAGCACATGCGCAGATATACAGGCAGACGTAATGGGGGAGTGTCTGAGTAGTATAAAGCATGTTGTCTGTGTAAGATCAGTATTTCTGGCAAAGAGATTGCACGCCGTATAGCAGTTAAAATCACACCGAGTTGCTGCCTCAGCGAGAAATGGCGAATAATCAATCTGTTGGACGACATCTGGATGCTTTTACCCGAGGTCGAATCATTGGGAAGTTGGAGGAAGGCCGCAGTGTGACAAGTGTAGCTGAAGAGTTCGGAATTGCTCACAGCATCGTTTCACGACTTTGGAAACAATTTCAAACTACAGGAACAGCTATCCGGGGGTTCAGTAGTGGTCGTCCACGAGGAACCACACCCGCAGATGACCGGTATATTGTCTTACAGGCCAGAAGAAACAGACGGAAGACAGCGGGAGAAATCGCTAGACACACGACACAGGCGACTGGACGACCGATATCGCGTTTTACCGTGGCCAGAAGACTGCACGGTGGTGGTCTGTTTGCACGACGTCCTATACGGTGTGTACCTTTAACGCCTGCCCATCGGAGAAGGCGTTCTCTGTGGTGCTGGGAACACCGGAATTGTAGAGACAATGAATGAGGACGAGTACTCTTTACAGATGAGAGCAGATTCAGTCTGAACAGCGATTCTCATCGCATACTCATCTGGAGAGAGCGGGGAAGCCGTAATCATCCCCCGAACATCATTGAAAGGGACAGGTATGGAGGTCGCGGTGTTCTCGAACGCATTTCTTGCATGAAATAAAATTTTCTGGTATAATTTATTGATGCAACTAAAGATTTGATTGGAGGTTAAAATGCAACAACTGCAAAACTATCTAAAAAGTTTCAAGACATTCACTTTTAGTACTAGTGAGTAGTGCTGTGAGATGAAATGTTTAATCGTGTCGCTTGAGTGTCATTCAGTTCTTCACGTTTATTTGTTGGATATACCACAGTTTGACGAGACATTTCGAACCTTATAGTTCATCACTGGTACATGAGTTCACAAGTTCACGTGTGATGACATCATCAAACCAATATTCAGTAAGAAGTGATCCTTTTGAAAAAAAAAAAAAAAAAACTTACGTATGTACTCGTACATACATAGATAACATAAATTTTGATTTTTATTGCACGAAAAAAGTGATCAAATAAAAAGTGGTGGAAATACTGGCTGACACTGATCATTCACTGAACGTAAGTGATCAACTACTTTGATAATGAAGCAGAAAAATAAACGAAACCATTGTTAATCCTGAAACATGTATTACCACATAGAAAATATTTCAATATTTTTCATACAATCTAAGGAAAACGGAATTGAACTTATAGAAACTTCCACTAAATGGTAAATTACTGGCAGTTCATTCTATTTATGTGTATTCAAAAGCAGTAGAAACAGGTATAATAGAAATTTAAAAATTTCATTTATATGGTAATGAGAAATAGTCAAAGAATAGGGATTATTGGAATAAGAGTATAATGAAAAGAAGCTATAATTAGTAAGAACTAAGTTTCAATAAGACACAGAAGTACTATAATTACTAGGGATATGGTAGCAACAATCAAGCTCTTGTAATTGGAGAATAGGTTAATATAAAACGTAAATCCGATGTTTCTCTCCGTTAGCCTTTTTTTTATGCATCGGGTGGTATTCACAAAACCGAACATGTAACGTTAGAAAACGTTAAACTCCACCCTCCCCATCGCACCTCTTTTTATAAAGAAGCAGTTACCAACTAAAAATAAGTACTACATAAAAAAAACTTTAGTTTTTTCTAAGCGTGTTATTTGAAAAATGAATACAGCTAAAAAAAAATGGAAAAAGTTTTTTAAAACCCAGTTATTGCAAAGCTATTAAAGCAATTCAGAAAAAAAATACTTAAACATTTAAAAAGTAGAGAGTAGAAAAGAAGAGAGAGATACCCAATTTTTTTTCTACGCATAAAATATATCTGAATTTAAAAATATTCTTTTAACAAACCTGATCGTTGGAATAAACTGAAATACAAGTCTAATATAGTAAAGAAAATCTTATTTATGTTCTTCACAGTAATCAAAATGTTTTCTTCTGTATGTAAAAAATTCCAGAAATAAGCAATCTCATTTATTCGATTACTGAAATAACACGTGAAGTAACACAGAACTACTGTTGGCATCCTGGGAATTAGAACTGCCCAGTTCTAGACAAATGCTTTTTTACCCGACTACGGCAAAGCAGTCCATGTATTTTTGTATTTACGTATTTTCCACCGCAGCGTCTAAACTATTCGTTCAATTTTGATAAATAAGGTGCCAATCAATTCGTTATGATAGCCCGGGGGGAGGGGGGGTCGTAACGGTAGGAGGAGACGATTTTTTTTATTTTAGCAGTGTTTGTATTTTCGTTTGTTCCACCGTAGCGCCTAAACTGTTCATCCGATTTTTATAAATAAGGTGTCAATCGAATCGTTATTATGGCCCGAGTAACATAATTAAATTTTCACCGACTTTAACGATAAGAGAAGTCGACTTTCCCTTGTAAATCTCGATTTTAACCGTTTTTTTGTAGCGCAGGTTTTAGATAAATTTATTATTTATTTACTCGACTAAGAGAACAAAAGGTAAGAACAAGTTTGGTGTTAATTTCTATTATACTCTTATTAAGTAAGATCAATCTTTTATTATAAAAAAAATTCTATCAGTTTGATATAATAGCAATGAATAAAATTTGTCATTATTGTATATCAAACTAAAATGCTTGCCTGTTAAGTGTGTGTTACTCCCGCTATTATTTTGTTTTCACATCTAAGGTTAAAATAAAAAATATTAAAATAAAAAAAAGATATCATCGTCTTATTGAGTAAAACAAGTCATTTGATGCGTTTGATATTCCTATTTATGTAGTTATATTGACATTCTCTGTCACTTTCACATTAATAACACTATAATCCAATTCAAATGCTATTGTCATGCGTTGTCAACTACAGTTTTGCTTTTTTTTTTTGTATCAACGTACGACTACGTTATTTGAATTGATTTATAATGTTATTAATTTGAAAGTGACAGAGGACTTCAATAGAACTAAATAAATAGGAATATCTAAGATATCAAATGACTGCTTTTACTTAATAAGGCGACGATGTAGAACAGCACCTACTTGTTTGTTACCTTTTAGGTTTTTTTTTGCCGTAGTCTGGTTTCTGTTATTTGAACTTTTTTTATTTAATTATTTTTCGTTTTAATTACAGGTATATCCTTTGTCTAATGATACACCATTAATAAAGACGTTGTTGCAATGTTTTATGATTCACACATTTACAAAATCTACGATACTTAAAAAAATATATCGTAACCGATCACTGAACGAGCATTTAAGGGTAATTTCGTTTTTAAAACTTTTAGCTACTTTAAAAATTGCAGCATTTGGTATATGACAGTTAAAACATTTTGGATGATATATGTAGTTAGTTTCAAAATGTTTTGAGAACTTTTACAGATCTGCGTCAGGGTTTTTGTAGGGTTGAAAAAAAAAATGCCCCAACCCAGTGAATGAACACCCTAACCGATGCATAAACGTGGCAATTTCTAGTCGTTTTTTATCTGGAATCGTATAGAGGGAAGTTGCTAATGCTAATTTGTCTAAAAAAATTTTAAAACTAATTTTTCAAAAACGTTACAAGCCGCTTAATCATTGGTCGGTCTGCCCTAAATAGTTTTAAGAAACACTTTACGGGGTGGGTTTGGGTGAAACACACGGGTGCATAAAAAAGAAAGTAGAAGGGAAAAAATGGTGCTTCATGAATTTGTCAGCCTTAAAAGTACGCAAAAAAAGTTGTTTAAATGAATATAATAAAGTTTGAAACCTTATCTCTGCAAATGCAATTTATTTTGCCTCGACGGTAATGAACATTTTATAGAAAACGAATAACATTTTGCTTTTTTCTTCGCTTAAAATGAGTAAATTTGCATCTCAGAGCAACGCTGCATATCAATTGATGTATCTGTATTTTTAAATTGGAAGTGAAAGAGAAATGCATTTTCCAACGTTCTCGATGCATTAAAATTACATTTGTCAATGCCAACACTTTCCATTATATATTTTTATTTTCAGAATTCAAAGTTTACTTTTAACCACCGTTTCTCCTCGATTCAATTAAATGAATTTTTAATTTTTTTTAATGCAACATAATAACATTAACATAAAGATGGAAATTACGTATTAAAGGGTTTTATAAAATAATCTTTTAAAAAAATTTTATTGTCTTAAAAACGGTTCGAATAAATTATTATTTGCTATGATGTACTATAATTATTTGTATTTTACGGGACCAAAAATGTGAAAATCTTGAGCAGAGCTATTCTTGGTTAATTCGAGTGCTTGTGCTATAACACCTTGTGACACGCACAAACATTTCTTGATAGGTGCATGTTCCTCCCGTTAACCTGTTTATTAAATTCATTACCTTAGATATTTCCGTCAACTATTTTTATAAAGAAAATATCTTACTAGAAAGTAGACGACAACGCACGTTTCAATTCTTTTAGCAGCCAAAACATACGGTCAATAGGGTGAGTCAAAACTAAGGATATTTTCACTAAGTTAATTCTAAAACCAATAAAATGTGTGTGTTGGTACTTTAAATGTGAGAAAAATAGTAAAAAAATAATATTTATGTCTTTAGTTCGCGCATGAGCTTCAAAGTTCGAACGAAATGTAACAATGGTCAATTTTAATTTTTTGAAATGAAAATCCTAAAAAAAAATTTGCTGTTTAATTTTTTTGTTCTAATACCGTTCAGATGCTTTCTTTTAACACTCTTTTCATGTATTTTCAAAGCTTTTTTACATTCTTTTACCGTTTTAGTTCGCATATAAGTAGTAAACGTTCATAAAATAAACCACAAAATCAAAAGTTTTAGCACATTGCAGTATTTTTTCTTTAATATAGTCCAGTTCCATTTTTTTTCAATAAATGTGCACTATGTAGATTTTTGATGACCCAACCAAAAAGGCTAGTTGTTTATAAGACTCATATATTTGTAAAATTACTTACATTTACAATTACTACCTAGTTTTAAACAAGTTTATACGTTTGGATCAAAGTTGAAGTAGGACTTTTGACTTCGTTTTGGCATTGATCGTGAGTAAAATGTTTCTCATGCAGATCCATGTCTTGCCTCTTCCATAAATACCAACCTACCGACTCAATAATTAGTTTCAGAACCATTTTAATAACCTGAATGTGAAAGGCCAACATTTATTGAATTATTGATGAAGCTTCTACTGTATTTGAAAAATTGTTATTGTAAGAACTCGATCTCGGAAAATGAAGTCTTAGAAATCGTCTTAAAAAGTGAGCAAAAGTATTTCATGGGTATTGCCAATGTAATACAGAAGGCAAAATGTGACACTGATCTCGCTCTATCAGAACTATAAGACCTTTCAATCATTAGCCTTCGTTAACGGAGTGCTGGGGTAGTATATAGGGTGTTTGAAAAAGAACTCCTCTATTTTAAAATGATATAACAGCAAAACCATGTGAGATAGAAAGGTTAAATAAATTGTATGTTGCACCAGTGCTTTGGATTTTTTGTACACCGGTTTTCGAAAAAAAAAAAATCAAAAATTCAGAGGGTGCTGTAGTCAAATGTTTTTTAATTGATGTATCAGAGAGGACTCTCCTACTTCGAAATGACAGAACTGCAAAACCGAGTAAGATAGAAAGGTGAAACAAGTGGTATGTTGCACCAGCATGTCCAAAATTTTTTATTCACCGGTTTTCAAAAATAGTTCGAAAGTAGAACATTAGAGAGCGCTGTCGTCAAATGTTTTTTAATTGGTATATGAAAGTATGCTAATTGAACAGATGTCAAATCTCATTGCCCACATCGAACATATTGCTTCGCTATGGTTACCTTTCATGGCTGTAACATTATGCAATTGAATGGTCATATAACTGCTGTGAAAAGTGACCATATCGAACACATGGCAATGATATTTGAGCTCTGTCAAAAAGGCACTTTCACCCACTAACTAAAAAACATTTAACTACAGCGCTCTCTGAAACTTTGAACTTTTTTTGAAAACGGGTGTATACAAAATTCCAGAGCCCTGGTGCAACATACAACTTATTTCACCTTTTTATCTCACATGGTTTTGCTGTTATGTCATTTCAAAGTGGGAGAGTTCTTTTTCAAACACCCTGTATTTTTCAAACTAAATTATTAATAAAATGAGATACTCTCCTTAATAATATTTTGAAAATTATGCTTTTATGGATGGATAAAATAAAAATTTAAAGAAGAATAAAACACTTTTTTGAAACATGCACCTGTGCATTGACAAAAAGTTACACTACCTACAAGTCATGGTCAGATGATCTCGTTAGAATCGGTATCCGGTGATTCAAAGAAATGCTTACTTTACCTATTTTGAGAACTTGATATTGGACATGGTAGGAGACTACAGTCAAAATATTAAACAATTGTAATACAGAAGGGTATACAAGACACAAGATTAGCTATCAAGAAACATTTTTATAAGTATAAGAGAATTTCGTGAACCAACATTAAGCATTGAAGCTCCCAAGTACGAAAGTTGACTGGTCGAAGTGTTTATTTTCTTGCCCTTTAATATGATGTGACAAATAAGGATATTTTGTCATTCCTTGAAATTATACATTCGTTTAAGTACGTATTCTTGATTTCCATATCACTCACGCTGTTGAAAGGATTGTTTAACTAATCAATGAATCTACAGAAATGAATTTGAAGCAGATGCAAGAGCTGAATTTGTATGACAAATTTTATACGCATAAACATCTATGCTAAACCTGTGTCGTAAGTCCAACCTCAAACCTTGATCCAAAGATAGAAAGATGCTTAAATTATAGATTAAGTGTAAATGTAAATCAAATTTCAAATATTTAAATTCTGTAAATAACGCTCCTTGAGTGAGTGGATATGAAAGCCAGGGTGAAATACGAAGTGCAACCACGTATTGGTGGTGGGTTCTGGGTTGTTGACGTAACACACTCCTGTTTGTGAAAATTGCAACATCACGAAGGACTTACGCGAGTGAGCTGAAAATTGCAGACCGATAGCGCATGCGCGTGCTGAGCAGCGCCCTCTGAACGGCGGATCGAACCCAATATAAATAGACGGCTGTGGCGAAGCGTGTATGATTATCGGTGGTTATATGCTAGAGTAAACGTTAACTGAATCTTTGCTATGCCTCTTCGACGAAAGAAAGCGAATATTGAGCGAATTTCGGAGTTTGAACGGGGCAGAACCGTCGGCCTTTGTGAAGCTGGATTGTCTTATCGTGCAGTAGCCGCTCGTGTGCAGCGTAACAGCAGCACAATTATGCGTGTTTGGAAGCAGTGGACGGACGAGGGTCGGACAGCTCGGAAACCTGGGAGTGGATCCCTAAATGTGACGTCAGCTCGCGATGACAGACCGCACAGCTTCTTCTAGACAATTGGCAGCACAGTGGTCAACAGCTACAGGTGTTTCATTGTGTGCTTCATCAATTCGGAGATGTCTGCTGCAGAAAGTGCTGCGCGCAAGGATTCCTTTATACAGGATTCCTCAAAACCATCGTCGCCTGCGGCTACAATGGGCCAATGTGCATAGGGGTTGGCGTGCTGATTGGCAGCAGGTCGTCTTTTCTGACGAATCCCACTTCAATTTGTGGCACCATGATGGCCGAATTCGTGTCAGGTGCTATGCCTGTGAACGGCACATTCCTGAGTGCATTATCGAACGCCGCAGTGAACGAACACCCGGAGTTATGGTCTGGGGCGCCATAGCATATCACGGACGATCACAACTGCTACGAATTGTGAGCAATTTGAACAGTACGCGATACATAAACGTTTTAATGCCCCAAGCTATTCCTTTCCTGCAAGGATTGCCAGGGGCTGTATTCCAGCAGGATAATGCCCGTTCACATGTCGCCAGGACTGTCAAATACTACCTTGGTTCGCAGCAGGTAGTTTTTTCTTTGGCCTGCATGTTCCCCGGATATGTCACCGATTGAACATGTGTGGGATTTCGATGGGCGGCGTCTCGCTCGTGATCCTCGTCCTGTTGCTTCGACAGACGAACTTTGGTTGCGCATACAAACAATATGGAATACTCTTCCGCATTCAAATATTCAAACTTTGTTTTACTCCATCCCGAGTCGTGTAGCAGCTCTTATTGCGGCGCGTGGTGGCCACACAAAATACTAATTTCTATCTCTTTTTATCTTTTGTTTGGTTTGAAAATTTAATCATTTATTTGTACCATTACCACTCAACTGTGTATTAAATTTCATTCAACTATGATGCTTCCTTCATGGTGTTGCAATTTTCACAAACAGGAGTGTACATTTGTCGCACGCTGTGCTGCACGCAGTAAGCGTGCGACACGATCCGAACTGATAATATGGCGACTTGTTGATATGGTGAATTTTGATTACTGTCATGTGTTTAGTGTGACACCCCCAAGGTTAGCACAAATCGATTGACGTAAGATTCATCGAAGTTGGCCAAGGCGCTTAGCCTCTAGAACGCCACACAGGAACAACTATAACATAGACTCATAAACCTTCCTTTTTGCGTCGCGTACGCGCAGTCGGGTAAAAAGGCTGAGCTGGAAGTCAATGGAAATTTTATAAATCGCAAAAGTATTGCTCACTCTAAGCGGGGTTTGCTCGTTAAAGATGAGTTATGCTCCCATAGACTTAACATTGTACCAACCAAGTATTTCGGATTGAATCGTTCAATCCGGGTTCTCGTAAAAACGGGGCCCGTTAAAAGCGAGTTCGACTGTAAAAATAAAGATTATTCTACCTTGTTTTAAAGCTTTTGATAAATATATATAATGAGTGTTTATATTGTTTCACTTATTATTGTGTTTTAACGGACTTGTGTGTAAAAACTAAGGGTGTGATGAATTTCCTTTCTTCGACAGAAACATTCCTGTGAAATTGTAAACATGCAAAAACATGAATCATCTAATTAAAACATTTATAATAAGAAACCAGAAGCACTTTCTGAAGCACTTTCTCGAAAAGATTCATAATTCTTGTTCAGCGCTGAATGCACTACATAGTTTGCAACAACTTTCAGTGTTGAGGAACAGGGTGTTATGAAGTTGCTGATATATCAAGCTCAATCCATCAGTTCCCATTTCATTTTTTTCTAAAGCAAATTCCGCAACAATCGATCTTTTTCTTCTCTGTTTATTTTATTAATAACATATTTCTAATAGTTTTCTGTATCTCTGAGACATTACTATTCAATTTGTGAACCCGGTTTTCCGTGTGGTTGCTTTTAGTGCTCCATGAAAATGATACAACGAGTGCTACAATTGTTCTACGTGATACTGCCAGACACACACATTAAATTATCTGCCGCACGATGTTTTTATGTACAATACATGTATATTTAGTACCACCCATTAGCCAGGGCTAAAGCAGAAATACATGAAATACACCGCCAGCTCAGTCATTTCCAGCCGAGGACTGCAGTTTCGTGCTTATCAGCCCGGCATAGGAAAGTGACTGAGCTGGAGATGGAAAACCTCTTCAGGAAGCCAAGAGTGTGACTGAGCCGGAGACGGAAAACCTCTTAAGGAAGCCATGAGTTGATAATTTACTGAATATACCATGCCTTGCCTTCGATCTTCGAGTTGAACCGAACCATTGCTTCGGTCACTCGTCTGGTCTGTGCTAATTATACTAGCTACCAGTTTGTTTGGCACTCTTGGCTTCCTTAAGAGGTTTTCCATCTCCAGCTCAGTCACTTTCCTATGCCGGGCTGATGAGTGCTAATGGGCACGAAACTGCAGTCCTCGGCTGGAAATGACTGAACTGGCGGTGTATTTCATGTACAATACATGTAGTTGGAGAGTATACATAACGTGCTTAGAATGTTTACGTGCTTACAAAGTTCATCGTTGACTGTTAAATAGTACTTCAGTTTCTCCTTTTTAGTTTGTTTCTGACGAAGAAAAAGTGGAATAATAATTATTGCTTTACGAAACATACAAACTGTGTTTTATAACTTCAAAATGCAATAACAAAACAAATACTCTGTTCTGAAAAATAAATAAATGAAAAGAGAAGAAAAACAGCACTTGTTGATGTTATATTTCACTCATCTCTAGTTTACAAAGTCATATCCAAAATGTCTTTTATTGAAATAGTTCTATTCAATTTTGAGAGCATTTTTTATGTTCCCAAACAACTTGTAAAATCCAGTGTCAACTCAGTAATTTTCAAAGATTCGATAGAAAGCTTACAGTAAAAAATGTTTTACACCTCCATGAGTAATTCAGTATCATGTGCAAAACATATACCAAAGTAAATCCGCCTCTTAAAGTACTTCAGTAAAGGTAACATTAAGAAATACAAGCTGAAATGAAAAATGATCAAAGAAGCTTTGTGCTACACTGTGATTAAAGTGAAAAACCAACGTAAATAAAAGATTAAATTTATGCTTTATTTCAGTTGGTTTTCCACTTCAATCAAATACAAGTTCATTCAAGAATTTACATATAAAACTATTTTTTTTCTACCTGGAAAGTAAAAAATCGTGTTTCCCCTGCATTTAATATTATGATCATCTCATTTACTTCATCCATTTTTCTTCCATTATAAAACGGTTACTAATCGAGACATTAATACAAAATCTAATTGGAAATTCATAACCGCGTAAAACAAGAAAGTAAAAGTTTGAAAAAATTCCAGCAATATCGTACACCTCACCCTGGAAATAGAAAAAATTGAAAAATCCGTCTAATAATTACATTTTACGCTGGAATTTGTGATATTTTTCGTGTAATTAAAACCTTATCTTTTTTACAAGCAGTAAAAAGTAGCGGCGTAAGAAGAGTGATGAAATAATTTTAAAAAAGTAAGAAAAAAAAAATAAATAAGTAAAAAAAACCGGAAGAAGAGAACTCATCTTATCTTAGTCTTAAGTACTCATTAGTTTCGAGTATCAAACAAAAAGTTTCGGCTTTTTTGTTTCTTTAATTATGAAGAATAAGTGAGAACTTTTCTTGAAAGCTTGTTGTAAATTAAGAGTTTTTTTGTTTAAGTAATTAGAGTCATTGTTTAACCTTTTATTATTTTATTATACTTCTTAAAGTAAGGAAGTGTTAAAATCAGAATTCACTTCTTTCGTTTTCAAGTACAAGGGTTTTTTTTAGTTAAAACTTAAAGAGATGTAATTTAAAAAATAGCAACCAGGAAAAAAAGAAAGATTTTTGTACTAGACATATATGAACATGATTTTCAAAAGGAATTTTTTACCATTCAATAAAGTAAATGGATACTTTAAAAAATTACCTGTGATAAAAAAATTGTATTTAATCATTCATGAATATTGCAAATATCATAGATATTTTAAATAAAATTTTAGGTTTCAGCAGATGTTTGTATTTATTCATTTTTTGTTACGCCTAAAATAATAATGGTAAGTTCTCAATTTTGTGGTGTTTTTTAGTCCTTATAACCAGCATTTCTCTGGGTCTCACAAGAAGGTTAATGGAAGTCGAAAAAAGTAAAATCATTGCTCAAAATATTAAATCACGTCACAATTTTGATTGAAATTAAATGATTTTGAAATTTCAAAGAGAAAAATCTTTTTATTTTATAACTAAACTTCTGTATACTTGTCAGTTAACAGATACCTTATACAATTTTAATGATGCGAAGCAATTGAAAATATCTTGGTATAATAGTTAAGCTTATCCGGATCATGGTCAGAAGTTTTGCTCAAATTCATATGTTTCCTCAGTCGTTATTTTGAAAATGAGGAGGTAGATCTGGTTTTGTAAAACATTACTGAAAACCACATAAAGTATTTTGGTCTTATTAAATAAGCAAATGAAAGGAAGGCGATATATATATATATATATAATAACCTACAGGGCGCGTTTGCAAAGGAAAGGCAAAGACCATTTTTATTCAGTTTTCAAGTATTAGCCGCTCAAATTACAACTTAGAGACGACCAATACCTCTTCTAAGCTGTCTTGCTTTGCAACTGCTAAGGAACAGAGCAGCTAGAGTAGGATTTCCTCCAAAGATCTTGGGTTCTTGGGATTTTGTTTGAAGTACTTGGACTTCTAAGGTTTAATTGATTGAAAGTATACATTTATTGAAAATTTTTACGGTATACCTTAATATTTAAAGTAAAATATCGTTTTTGGCCCAGTAATCTTGAATGTTCGTTTCTTTTAAGCACAACGTCTCACTATACAAAAAAATTCCATTATGACGAAAACAAAGCGAACTCGACGAAAACAAAGCGAACTCTAGCCCTGGATATTATTTCTTTGTACTATCTGTATAATTGTATTAAATTATTATTATTATTGCTATTATTAATAGCATCAGCATCATCATCATAAATGTCATTATCATTATTATTATTATTAATGTAATCATCATCATCATTTTTATTTTGCAATAGACGAAAGGAATCTATTATTTTAAGAAGTTGGTCCTAAAAATAGCTATTGGGGGGGGGGAGGTCAAGGATTAATGATAGACCAGCTACAATAGTAGCAATTGTTCAAAAAAAAGTAAATATATTGGAAAAGTTACGACACTTCCAGACTTACGTTGGAGAGACCCTTACAGTGTCTTGGATTTTTTGCCTAAATCTTGGGAATGTTATGAAAATAACCATGGGTTGGCGAAATCGTTTGATGGCAATCCTGGCAAGGAGTAGGTTCAAAATGCTACCTGCAATCATCCGCTTATTTTACTTTTTTTTATTTTATTTATTTATTTATTTATTTTTGTGGTTTTTAAGTGTCAATGAGCCGGCATGGCGTTTTGATCAATGGGAACGGGCTCCATGAGTGCTATAGGGAAATATGTTTTGATTAAGATTCCCGGCACAAGAATACACGAAAAAAACTCAGTTTTGTATAATGTGCCTATGGAGGTTTTCAGACATTTTGAACACAAATCAATCAAGTACCCACTAGCTTCGAAGTGGTAATTCAAGGAAAATTCAATCAAGGAACAATCAACTTTTGTCTTCGTCTTTTTATTTTAAGAATGTACTTCAGCCATCTTTAATGCTCAGTTTAAGTTATAAAATTAGCCTGACGTTTTTGAAAGATGTAATACGAAAGGGATAAGGTGAACTTTGAATACGAAAATCTTAAAACACTTTTAGAATATGTTTTGAACACCAGCACCCTTTTTTACACCACTTTAAAGCAAGGTTTTTGCAACAGGTTCCGATTCACTTCTGGAAATGTATTTAGCTTGTATTATTTTATGAATACTGCTGGCTACGCCTTTGAGAAATTTTTTTGATCACTATTCCTTTTTGGAAACACCTGCAGCACATAATTGGTGGACAGCCTTTAAAAAATTTGTCAATTTTTTTTCTAAAACTCTTGAAGTTAAAGTTTTTACGCTGAATTAACCGCAATTTGCGGATTTAGCAACTGTCAGGAACCAGGAAAGAATGGTCTTTGGTCAGAGAAGGCAACTCTTTAGAAAGTCGTTTGAGATGACAATGAATAGTGATGGATTTTCAAACGATTTCTTTTAGTATTGTATTATCTTATAGTTGAAGAAAGTTGTTAACGTTTTGTTCGAGGCAAGTATTTCTTTTATACGAATAGTCTTCAAAGCTAAAAGTTGTGAAGTTTTTTTTAAATCTTTCAACAATAAAACAACTGAATTGGAGGATAAATGACACACTAGTCTCCTCATTAACTGTGTCGTTTCCATTATACATTTGTGAAGTACTATTTAGTATTTAGATATGGGACTAAACGCGAAATCTTTTTCCGTCTTGCGGCAACCCTCCCCCCCCCCACACACATCCCTCAGTTGTAAAAAAAAAAAAAACGATGATATTTGAAGTGTGTCTCTATATGTTTCCCCTTTTCCTTTTCACATGTGTCTCGTATTTGTTTTCAAATGTGTCCTTAATCAGTTCCCAAATGTTGTTCCCAAATTTAAATTCAGCAAATATCATGAGAGAAACATGCCAAGAGCACTTTTGTTTATAACGAAACAGAATCAGAACTAATTTCAGTATCCTTTCTTCGTATCGAAACACAATGGAAAACTATTTCACTCCACATTCTGGCAACTGGAACACTGTTTTCTGAATAAAAGTGTTCAAAATTTGAGTACGAGTTCCTTTCGACAAAAATGTATCAATACATCATATGAAACACGAAGCATTAGTGTCAATATTTAAATTATCAATTATAACTGAAATTGAGTTTCTAAAAGTCGTTTAATTGAGCTTCTTATTATGCTAGAAGATTCACCGATCAACAAGTTCAAAGATAATTGCTTTTCTGTGCCAGTAAAATTATTTTCCTATTTCATTCGAATAGGTTTATTGGTTCATGCTGCTGATGTGTTAATCTACTTATAAACTATTCATAAGGTCGTCCAATCCAATCAATTTGATGCTTTTCAATTTTGGATTCGTATTTGAAACATTGTTAGTCTCCGTTTGATAGCTTTTAATTCCTTTGGAATAGATGATAGCACAATATTCAACGAAATCCTACGCTTCATTTATTCCACCATTTTGGTAAATTGAATTCATCTCAAGTCGTCAATGCGTTTCTAGTTCCATTAATCAAAGTAGAACATTCGATTCGTTTTTGAGCTTCAAATTGAATTGAAATCTGAAACCAGTATTGCTCGTGCAGAGAAAGCGGGTACCTAAAATTAATATTTGATTTTATTTTTTTTAAATCTAGAATATACTTCAGTCATTTGGAAGAAAAGTACCATAATACGAAGAAATAAATTTCACAGGAGAATTTTAATTCTTCAGGAAGTTTGCTGTGCTCTCCAGTGGTTAATATTAGAACAAAAAATATGTCATTGTTTTCCAAAGAAAATAACGTCATTTGAAGCCCTTTAAGCGAAAAAAAAAAAAAAAGAAAATTAAAAATTTCACATTGTAGCACTCTTTTTCCAAACGAGCAATATACACTGCTTGACAATTGCTAAGGAACAAGTGATTTATGCAAATTTGTACCTTAACCACCTGGCCAATGGAAATAAATTCAAGTTCAGATGGCGTGGTAGAACAAGACTCGTTATCTGTATAAAAGACAGCGCTTACACGCTCAAGATTCGTACGAAAATTCACGCTGTTTGGCTTTTGACAAAAATAGTGCCGGATGTTAAAAAAGGGTTTTTGTCTGAAATTCTGTTTGGTTCTTCAAATACTTAAGAGTAAAATATCAGCAAGTCATCATTTGAGTATCTACGATCGTGGACGAGCGGTTGGACGACTGGAAGCAGGTCAAAGTGTCACCACTGAGGCTGCTGCAATGGGTGCATCAAAAAGTGCCATATCCCGATTAAAGACGGCCGCTGAAGGTGGAAATGTTTTGCAAAAGCATGCCGGGGGTCTTGGTAGGAACAGCACACCCTCAGAGGACCACTATGTAGCCCTTGTGGCAAAAAGGAACAGAAATTTCACTCTTGGACAGATAGCTGCAAATCTAACAACCGCTACCGGTACTCATGTTTCTGCAAGAATCATCTCACGGCGGTTAAATAATGTCGGTTTATATACACGGAAGCCCGTACGTTGCATCCAAGTTCATTCATGCCATCGTCGAGAGAGATTACACTGGTGTAAGGAACATGTTGCTGGGATCATCAAAATTGGTCTAGAGTGATGTTCTCTGACGAATCTCGTTTTAGTGTGACAAATGATTCTGGTCACCAACTACTGTGGAGAGAGCGTGGAACACGTCATGCACAAAAAATTGTTTGCGCACGTGATCGGTACATCCCAGGCGTCAAGGTGTGGGCAAGCATCATGCACAATGGCAGAACACCGCTTCACATTTTTGAATAAGAAAGCTATACGTCGCAAATGTATTGAAGAGATGTTATGCTGGACCATGTTCGTCTTTTTAGGGGGGATGTAGGTACAGACTTTCTCTTTACGGACGACGATACACGGTCACACTGGAGCATTGAAGTGTCAGACACACTGCAAAGTGAAAACATTCTCCGTATGCAGTGGCCTGCTTACTTTCCCGACTTTAATCCAATTGAACTTGCCTGGGAGGCTATTGGAAGACGTGTTATGCGAAGATCCGTCTCGCCCAAAACTGTACAAGAACTGAAATCTGCATTGAGAGAGGAGTGAGAAAACATCCCCCAAGCATTCCTCAATAATTAGTGGGGAGTATAGAAAACAGATGTAAATTGTGCATCAGTGTCCCTGGTAATCATACATCATATTAAAGTACTCATGTTTCCATCATTCTGACTTAGATCATTTTTTTGTGGTTGTATGAAAATTATTTAAGTAGGATTATTTTTCTATTTTTAAGGTTTTACTTCATTGATGCAGTAATATCTTTACTATTTTGTACTTATAATAAAGGCACGTCCTCCCTACTTACTATATATTTCTTTCTGTTTCTTTAATCATTATCTATTCTGAACCATTCCAAAAAACGAAATTGTTCCTTAGCAATTGTCAAGCAGTGTATTTATTTACAGAACACTAGACAGATAAATAATCAGTTTTAAAATGAAATATATTTTAAAGAAACAACGGTATACACAAATTACAATTAATGTTTCATCTAAATAAAATATAAACTTTCAATACATATTTTTTTTCTGTGCGTTAAAGACACCAAAATATGTATTCTGAACGCCTATCGTTTAGCATTTTTTTATACACTAAAGAATAACACTTATGTCATGTCTTTCCAAAAGTCAATCATTTTTTCAATGCATTATAATCTTTTTGATAACTTGACTATAGCTAAAAGTTGATATCATACAATCATAATCCTTCTTGAAGGCATTAGAGTTTTAAATATATCTGAATGTAATAAACAAAACATTCATAAAAAGGAAGGTGAAATATATTCAAGCAAAAAGATTTCATTTAAAAAGAAAGAAAGAAATTAATGAACAATCGATGAAGATAGAGGGTGGACAATTTATGCAGGAGTAATTACTTTATCTTGCTATCTCGTGCTTGGCATGGGAAAAAGAATCTCGAATTATTCTAAAAGCAACGTTAATGAGAGTACCTCATCATACTCTTAAGCATACTAATTATTTTTTATGAGAGAAGAAATCTTAGCTTTAAAAGTTTTTTAGTGCTTGTTTAAAAGATATGGTACTTTTCAGTAAAATTTTCTAGAAAAAATCTTGAACTAATTAGAGCCATTCTTCAGCTTTCAGCTATCTTGAACAGGCATCCTGAAATGCGAGCAAAGATATAATGACTATAGTTTGTTCGGTTTATAAAACGTTTTGTTTTTTTGTAGCATTTTTCACCTAAGTTAAGTGGCATGTTAGGTGTTTTGCGGTATCGCTATGTCGGTCGTTTTGACGTATTTTTGTCGTACTCAAAGAATTGTATCTATAATTAAGTAAACTCAATAAATGTTAATGGATCTACATTGATTTATAACTACATTATCTCTGTATTGATATAGATATATAGTATTTATCTATCTCTCTATATTAATCAATCTATACCTTCTCATAATTTATAGGAAATTTCTTCTATATCAAATAATTATTTATATCTTTCTCTTTGTCTATCTATCTCTCCAAATTCTTCTATCTCCATATTTTTCTATCTATCTCTATAAGAATGAAACGATTAGAGTGTTACAATATTGTTTTACTGCTAAATGTGTAGCAAAACTCACAACATTCATCTACCCCAACTAGCTTCAGTTTAAATTTTGATTGTACTCTTTTATTGACCATATACGGTAGTCTGATGGGGAGAGGGGCGGCGGGTGAGCTCACATTAGTGTTCAAAGAGGTTCGCAGAGTCTGAAAAGTTGAAAACCCTTGCTCTATCAAATTCTCCGGTGTTCTAATGAGGACACTGATAACAATAAAGTCACAAAACTACATCAAGAAAGGGGGTGGCTTTATTGATCTGTATAGCTTTACTTAGCGCATCCACATTTGTTGATATTTGTTAGATGAAACAAAATTGTGCTATATAACTGAACAGTAATATTGTACAATTAAGAAACAAAGTAATTTTTTTTTTGTCCAATGGGTGCTGCGTTTTTAAGCTAAAATAATAATAATAATAGTAATAATAAAAAAATAAAAAATAAATTTGCCAATTACATGATTTAAAAGAAGTAGTTTTAGTAGAAAGTTTTAACTTAGTAGTAGCTTTAATTGGTTACTTGATGTCGACAAATGTTTAAAACTGCTGTTCTGCATAAGCATCCATTTTACGTTTTCAATTGGAACAAAAGCAAACTTAATGTTATTTATGATTACAACTAGAAATTTAAAAAAAAAATGCGTCGATTTTTTTTAAAATTCAACGTTTAATTAATGTGAAGAAACTGGTGCGCAGAATATCAGTGGAGAAAGCGTTTTCAATAACGTAGGATGAGAAACAAAAAAAAAAAAAAAAAAAAAAAAGAAGAGAGTACAATAATCCAGAGGACTCTCTAAAGAAAAGAGTAATTAATTACCTCCCTGTTTATTCCCTTAAAAAGAGTTTTCCAGCCAGAATTTATTAATGAATGACGATGTCAAAATAAATAATGTGTAGTACAACAAGCATTATTTAAGAGGTATAAAATACAATGCTGTTTGTTATAAGAGAACTGCTTTTTGTCTCACATGAAAGGCTTGAATGACGAAAGAATCGACCAGTACTCGCACTCAAAGAGTTCGTTTTAAATGGGATTTCGTAAATTTACGGGTAAAGTTCAGCAGTTTCTATAGTGCTTATCCGATGGAAGGTTATTTAGTCTAATTTTTGTGCTTATTTCTCTCGATTTTCATCATGGTGCATTATTTTCTTATTTAGTAGTTATTCCTAGCAATCATTATGTATTTTAAAATTAATTGTCGGTATGTATTGCCTTTTAATATTTGTAAACAATTTCCTAAGAAATAGTTTTAATTGCAATATTCTATCCAGTTTGGGCGAAACGATATAATTATTGGCGTTTTAAGCGAGTCCATGACTATGTTTTACTTTAAATAAATCAAAGAGTTAATAAAAATTATGTTTTATCTCAGTACATTTCATGTCTTTATAAATGCTTATTGCGTTTAAGCACGTTTGAATAAAATCTGAATAAAGTCAACACAAAAATTACAAATGTCAAACGCGCAATACGTGATCACCTTATCATATATATTATTTCTCAAATGTGTTTTTTTTGTGACAACACCGTAACTGTTTCCTTTCTTGATCAAACTAAGTAAATAAGGCATCATTTTAAAGATTTCTTTTCACCACTCTCGGCAAAATATAAAGAGACCAATGCCCATTTTGGTTAATTTGTCATAAAACTTACCGATTCTGTTTTTTTATTACTCATTGCTTCACTGCACAGCGTCACAAAACGGAGACACACTGGCTCAGTTGGATACAACGTTGCGTTGAAATTGTGACGGACGGGACTGCAAATGGGGTCGTTTCCAAAGTTAAAAGCATTTTCTTTCTGAAAGAGCATGCTTAAAAATAGGATTTGACCATTTTTTAAATAATTTGACAAAGTCTTTTATTTAAAAAAAATATTTAAATCGGTGCTTATACTCAGTTTTATTTTTTACGAATCTGCGCATGACATCACAAATCATGAACTGCCTTTCACTGTTGCCATTAGTGCAGAGTACAATATTTAATTCACTTCTTTATTCATATGATCGATAGCAAACGTATAGCGCGATATTTAATTCGCTTCTGAATTATCATAACCTGACAGCAAGCGTAAGCATTCAGCGTGCCAGTGGAATGCGAAAGAATACATCATTCGTGACGTCACGCATTGTTTGAGACATTAAAAAAAAAAAAAAAAAAAACTTTTGGGAAATTAAAAATAATTTCTGGGTCCATGTTATTTTTATTTATTTATTTATTTTTAATTTTTATCATTATTATTTTTTTTTTGTTCATTCTATCAACTTTAGTGACTAAAAGTAGTACTTTTGACTGAAAGAAACAACTCCATTCCCATGGGCTGAAAAATATCGTTTAAATGATTTATTTTCCTCAGCAGAATTTCAATGAATATTTAGAATATATGCAATCTAAACTCATTGCAGGATTCTGAGCTACAGTTCTCTTGTTGTTAAAATCTGAGATCGAGACATTAATTTGAATATAGTATATCGCAGTTTAAGTTTTTATAAATATTTTCCCAAAGTAGAAGCGTCAATTTCAGTTTATTTTTTTGCTTTGTCATACTTTTTTTTTGCGTATAGCAACCCGAGATGGAGACTCAATGGCTCATTCGACAGGAGCATCCTGCTAATAACGCCAACGGATGGATCCTCCAATCGGACAGAAAATGAAGTTTGCTAATGACTAATTTTCTTCAGCATAGAAATCAGAAAAAACCCCGTATTTTCACGGTAAATTGCAGTAATGTATATGATACTCTGCAAAGGTGTTTTTCATGGATGCGTCATAAGCACCTTAATACTTCATCAAACTTCAAGTATAAGACATCATGTTAAAGAGTTTTGATCCGTTACTATCGGAAAGTAACTAAACAAGTCTTATTTTTGCTGTTATTCGAAAAAAAAAAACCCTATAAATGAATTTTAGAATTCGCTCTATCGAGCGTGAATGCTTTGCATGGGTCAGCTAGTAACAGTTATTGCTCTAAATCAAAAATATGAAGTGAAATCAACCTGAGCTTTGAAATAAATTTCTATAAAACCCTTAATTTTAATAAAGAGTGATATTTTTTGTTACATGATTTTACATGATTGAACTATTACTTTTCTAATAATGCACGTTAAAGTGAGTTTTTTTTAATTTTTTAAAGCAGTGAGCTGGAGCTAACTGAACGTATAAGCAAGATGAAACAAAGTATTGCGATAATAAAATAGCAAAATAAGGACGCGAAATAAGAATAATGAAACGCTCAAACGACTATAAACTGTTGTAGATTTGATCAAAAGACAAAATAAATGGAAAATCGGTGTTAAAAGCAGATTTCAGTATTAATATTCAAATTTTTCGTATCCAAAGGTTATGTGCCGTTCGTATTTGAAAAGTATTTACCCTATGGGCACATGCAAATTGTCAATTTTTTAAGAACAATGCAATTTACATATTAAATATTGTTAAAATGTTGTTAAGATTTTCATACTAAAATGCGAGTAAATTTTAAAATTTTCACTGACAAGCACTCCTTTTTTAATCACATATTTTAAATTTAATTTTGTGTTCCAAATTCTACTTTGTTTGATTCAATGGTTTCTTTGCAATTAAATTAAGAAAAATCCGTATAGTAGAAAAAAAAAAGATAATTTTTTCGTTATAATATCTATAACTTCGTGAGTTACGGCAAAGTATTTTTTTCAATATCACTCTATAAAAAAAAAGCCTCAATCGATAGGCAAGTTAATTTTTTATAGAACGAATAATAAATTAAAGGAACAAGGGAAGAAAGTGATGATTTGAGCTATGAAATGTGAGCTGAACGCATATAAAATTAAATATAGAGCATTCAATGTATTAGATTTACTTCAAAAAAAAAAAGTTTCAGGATTGAATATTTTATACCTTGCGTAAACTATATTATATTTATCGTTATTTAAGCATTTTTTGAGGCATGGTACATATTGTTTGATGGCTTCTGCAAAGAAATCCCGTCCAATGCACGATAACTGAAGAAGACTGAGGAAATGAATAGTATCATCAATTTAAGAGTTATTTTTTTATGAGACTCACAACATGAAAGTTACAAGGTGAAAGTTCTGAAAGAAAAAAAAAAGAATAATCCTACACCTCCCACCTGAACATTTTCAGAAGACTGCCCGTTAGTTTTGCTTCATGCGGTCTAACATTGTTGAATATATTTAGTGTTCAATTGAGGGGGAATCGAATGCAGAACACCCCTCCCCCATGATTTAATTTATATTCTTTAATAATATACATTATAACTGTGAATGATTTCTGAAGTTTGACCAATATTCTGGATTTACTATTTCACGATGCCGCCAGTTCAATTTGAAATTAGTGTTATATTAATTAGCAGGCTTCAAAAAAAAAGGAGGAGATTCTGAACTCGTCGGATTTAATTTTCCTTTGTACAATGTTCCATTAATTCTCGAAGACACCTGTACCCAGGGGCGTGCACAGGGAGGGAGGAGGTACACCTGTTGGCCCGGGTCCCAGCCTGGAGGGGGCCCAATTTTTTTTGTAACTAACGGTGAAATATAGGGGTAAACAATATGGAGAGGGGCCCGGAAAAGTCATTTGTGATGGACTCCAAAATTTCTGTGCACGCCCCTGCCTGTACCGATAAGGAAAAGTCTTTTTTTTTGTTTGAAACTGCATAGTTCTTCGACGGTCTAATGTTAATCAAGTTCAGGTTTGTTGAAATTGAAGGAACTCTTCAAATATCATACTCACATTTAAATCGATTTGTACTTTATTAACTTTGTATATCGTCTCGCTTAGTGAACCGGTTTTTATGCTTTTTTTTGTTTAGTAGTGGTTTTGTTTAGGCCCCCCCCCCCCGTGGTCTAACTTAGGTTCCAAATCTTTGATTTACCCTATTTGTTCTTTAGGGAAAAGTTAAGGGTAAAACAATAAATTTCATGCAATTTCCCTCACAAACGATTAAATATAAAACCCATTCATAAACAAAGGCCATAAAGCAAAGGTTTATACTTTCTTTACCTATAAATAAAGAAGGTACTAAAAATATATATTATTAGGAGTAATGATAATGAAAAGAGTAATGACACTTTTATCACGTGTTACCTGATTACCTGACACTAATTGCGAAACATAAATTACAATTTACAATATTACAATTCTAAAATTTACAATTTTACAAATGTAAACTTAAAGTGATTTCTTTTTTTTTTTTAGTGACTCGTGCATTTGCTTTCGGAAAGCAAACTTTGATAAAGTTGAACAATTGATGAAGACATTTTTTTTTTGTACATTGTTACGCATTTGAAAAAGCCTTTCTTCACAGTCGTCGGAAGTCTCCGAGACGCTCGCCGTGTTATTTACACCACTAAAAAGCAAAAAATAAATTATTTTTAAATTAAAAAAAACCGCCTTCAAAAAATACCCACGAACTAAAAAGCAAAAAATAACTGATTACACTTACATTCTATTTCCTACCCAAACATAGAAATGAAATTTATTTTACAATTCCAGTACAAAAATCAACTAAACTAAACAACGAATTATAAAATAAACACTGATTTAAATTACTATACGATGAATAATTTTAAATACTTAACTAATTATATACGACCTCTTAATTTTTAATAACCTTTTGAAGTCGTGATCACCTATAAACAACTACATAACGTAACTGACAACCCACCGAATCCTGAACTAAACACTTATTAACCTATACACGAAATTAGTCTTTAAAACTAAACCTACTCAGTTACGTTATGTAGTTGTTTATAGGAGGTCCCGACTTCAAAAGCTTATTAAAAATTAAGAGATCGTACATAATTAGTTAAGTATTTAAAATAATTCATCGTATAGTAATTTAAATCAGTGTTTATTTTATAATTCGGTGTTTAGTTTAGTTGATTTTTGTACTGGAATCGTAAAATAAATTTCATTTCCATGTTTGGGTAGGAAATGGAATGTAAGTGTAATCAGTTATTTTTTGCTTTTTAGTTCCTGGGTATTTTTTGAAGGCTGTTTTTTTTTAAATTTAAAAGTAATTTATTTTTAACTAGAAGTGCTTAAAAATGACCAGAAAAACTCAAAAGAAGGAAATTCTTTCTTTGTTGTATTTAAAAGAACTTATTTCGGAGAAGAGATTTTTATTTATGTGTATGTGTGATTGTATTAACTATAAACCAGACTTTCGTTTATCATTTAATTCGCATTGAATATTTAAAGAACTTATAGAAACTTTCATTCAAAACAACTCTTTTAAAACTAAATTTGGTTTTTTATTACGTCAGCTTATTCTTTCGTGTTTGAACTTGGCTTAGGTTGGTTATGGTTGATACATTTTTCAATTTTTTTAAACAGTTTGAAAATAAAGTACGCCAACAAAGGTATCCAAAACATTAATTTGAGGAAAAATATCGGTACTTGTTACATCAAATTTTATCTTAATGCGCAGAATTTGAAACAAAAATTAGAAGAATCAAAATACAAAATGTGTATTAACTATACCCGGTCTCTCCAACTCCTAATTAATCAAGATGTTTTTCAAACATACCGAATAATTAAAATGGTTCTTAGAACATTCAATTAGTCAAATTTCTTTCTGACGGTATTTTTTCTTAACGAAAGAAAAAAAAATAAATGCAAGTAGAAATGTTTTCTCCATCAATTATAAAACCTGTATTCAAGTAGTAAATATTCGTTAATGAGATTACCTTACCTGAAAACATATTTAAAAAAAAAACTTTTAAGCTAAGCTTTACATTTCCTCATTAGGTGATATTTTAAAACATATATATTCCGCGTGTTTTTTTTTTTTTTTTTTTTTTTTTGTAGACAAAAAAAAGTTTTCGCAGAATTCTAATTTTAATGTAGGTATTTAATCAGAATAATTGTATTAGAGTTGGGCACATTTTCCGATTTCAGACTAAGCTAGTTTACTTTCATTTCATAGCTTATGTTTCAGAAATTCTGAAAATTAAATATTTTTACGAAGAAGTTTTAGATAAAAAACCACTGAAATAATAGATGCAGACTCAAATCAGTTTTTTTATCATTAAAATAAATTACTTCTTTTCAAAGGTTAAGTTGTGAGTTCAGCATATTTTAAGTGTTGTACTCTTCTTATTTCACTCACTATTTTTTTGGGTGGAAGTTTTATTTCCCAGCTTTATTTTATACAACCTCAAGTGGTTTATTTATTCCATGTTTAGAGGAAACACTTTAATATTAGGGGATGTTTTCGTCATATTAAACTTTAAATGAACTTTTTTTGAGCAATCACGATTGCTTATTGTTCTCACTTGACCTTTTTTGGCGTCCGTGCCTTTTTCAGCTTGGACCAGACCTGCAGCAGCACCGTCCACCGGCGGCGGCGCGGCTGGTCCTGAGCACTGTCCCCCGAAATCCACTTTTGCTGGGCGGTGGCGTCCATGTCCCACACACACGAACGCCTACACACACACACACACACACACACACACACACACACACACACGAACGCCTACACACACACGAACGCCTACACACACACACGAACGCCTACACACACACACGAACGCCTACACACACACACGAACGCCTACACACACACACGAACGCCTACACACACACACGAACGCCTACACACACACACGCACGCCTACACACACACACGCACGCCTACACACACACGCGAACGCCTACACACACACGAACGCCTACACACACACGAACGCCTACACACACACACACGAACACCTACACGCACACACACACACGAACGCCTACACACACACACACACGAACACCTACACGCACACGCACGTACACAACACTCACTCACACACATGCATACATACACTTACGCACCCACACACATGCGCCTACACAAACACACACGCTCGTGATTGCGAAAAACATAATTTGAATTCAAGATGCCAAAAATTCAAATTAATTTTTGTTTTAAAGTTTAAATTTACAGAGCGCTTTTAAGAAAAAATATTTTTTTACTTGTTGAATCCATTGAAAAGTATGTATGATAAAATCAATAAATAAGAACCGTAAAAACATAATGCCATTAAACACCTCCATTTTTAAAATGTCTGACATTATAATAAACTTCGTCGCTAATCAAGCGGGAATCACATTGCAGTTTTAATGTTTTTACAATGTTATGTGTTTTATTTAAAATTGATTTGGTTTCCAAATTTTGCATGTCGAAATCAAACTTTCAGGAAGTTGTTTATTTACAGATTGAATTGGTTCTACAGTCAGTGATCCCCACTAGATTTCCGCTGAAGTGTCAGTTAAATTTTTCAATTAAAAAAATCTGCGTTACTTTTGTAACATAAATTTCATTACTCTCCAGCCTGAAGGCTAAGACGTACAATATACCGAGCAAATATTGTTTTACAGGGTACCAAGTCATTTGGAGAGTTTGAAACCAATGGAAGAATCAAAATACTCCTTTTATAAAATTACTTTTCGTTTAAAATTTAAAGAATGAAGAATTTTGATGCAATATACCAGCCAGCCCGGTTATCCCATCCAGAGTTTCGTTTTTATTAGAACTCATCAGTCTGGATTAGTGAATAACTAAGCTTTGCCTTCGATTCACGAGTCGAACCGCGCGCACCATGCTGCGGACACTATATCTCGCTGGTAAGATAAATTTTCTTATCTAAAAGTTTGTGGGCACTCCCAGCTTCAATAAGATGACATCTGCATTCCAGCTCGGTTAATCACTAATCCAGACTGACGGGTTATAATGATAACGAAACTGCAGTCTCTGGATATGATAACCGGGCTGCCTGGTATATTGCGCGTAATTCAGCCTTAGCCTTGGCTTATGGGCGGCAACTTACTGCTAAAGAATCTTGAGTTTTTTCTATTTCAAAGATTACTACTTTGTGACAGATACCATACTGATCCTTAGTAACTCTGAAAAGATCAATTTAATATTTTAATGAGGTTAGATTGAAAGACTTAACTTTACTGGTCACTTTTGCCATTTTATTTCATAGATTGGCCCAGGGCTTCGATGCGTGGTGATGCCCACTTTACAGGTCATTATTTGCCGTTTTAATTCAATAGTTGTCTGTTGTGTTAATAATAACACCATACTAGTCTGAAGCTAATTGTAATGAACCCGACGATTATTAATTTTTTTTTATCTTCATCCACTGAACTTTTCTGACCACCTTTTTATTCGTTTACTGGAGTTTTCAAAGTTAAGCCAGAACTTCTTTTTCGTCAATTTCTCTGACATAGAACCCCTATCACTATAGGGGCCTTACTACGACCAATATACGGTGTGCATCTTTAATTATAATAATTATACCATTATAGAATTATTTATGAAAGGTTTATTACTATATGACGCAAGACGGAGCTTTTTTTTTTTCAGTGAGGTTAAATCTACTCACTACTAAATTGAGTAATCATTTAAATCGCAGTTTTTGGAATGCGACGTTATAGATGTATTTCTCCTCACTTCAAATATATCCAATCGTTCAACGTTAACCGCTGTATTTCACACAACATAAACATTTATGGAAGACCGAATATTTCCTGTAAGCTACCGGTGACAGTTGACATTCTCCGACTTCAGTCTTACATGGTAATGTTATGTATATATTTTCGCTCTTTTTTGTTAATTAAAGTGAAAATAAAATAAATAAAATTGAAGTAAAGCTGCAGAAAAATGCACCCGAATCGTAATTAAGAGCATAAACAAGGGCAAAGACAGAAAAGCTAAGTTTATTTCGTGTTCTGAAGAAGATGCTTGTAAGTAAGAGCATTAACTTTACAGAAACATTCGTCCTTATGTATTTGCAGTAATGCATTTTTGAATAAATAAATGAAATGCCTCTAAAATGTAATTTTAGTAAGATTTTATCGAAAGTAGATTATTTGGTTATTTCTCAGTTCCTTAATAATGAATAAAATATTGCTTTGATGCATCTTTTCCTATCACTTTTTCGTGCTTTATCAAGTCAAAAGCTTTTTTAAAGTAAGAAATGAATTTTCAACTGCCATTCAACAAGCAATATACCTTTTTTTTTCGTATGAAATAAAAGCTTTGCATTTGAATTTTCATATTTTGAGCATCAATTTCAAAAGTTAATTATATGTACGCTGTTTTAAGAAATTAAAAATTGAGATAACTTTTTAAAAATACTGAAACATTTCATTTACAAACCAACACAATAAATGCTACAGTAGTTGACACAAGTACATCATCAACAAGGTCAAAACATACAAATTGAGCGACAATGTAATAATAGATTCTACTAAAGTACTAAACAATAAAAGATTTACTTACAGAACAAACAGACAAATTATATCAGAAAACAAGTCAAAATAGTAGAGTAGAGGAATGTGGGGCAAGGTGAAATAGTGGGAAAAAGAGAAATGGTGAAATATTTACTCCGATTTTAGCGCCGTCTGTCTGGTAACATTTTAACTATGTAGTAACACATGTAGTATATTCCAGTCAAGAAAAAGTTACCTCTGAAAATCAAAGTATATGATAATAAAAGCCATTTCCAAAAATTGATACTTCTTTTGTAATATTTTGTTGTAAGTCAAAAATTATTTTTGTTATTATTACATGATAAAGTTATTGTTATTAACGTTTGAAATCTTGATTGAGATCTACTAATATTCGGTGCAGTATTTATTTGCTTAATATTATGCTTATTTGTGTTTTGAATAATTTGTACAATTATGCAAGTGCACGCGGGACAATGTGGATGGGGCAAAGTGAAATAGCTTATTTCGTTTACTTATTCAATTCTTTATCAAATCACTTGCGTATTTACCGTAAACCCGTACAACTTTAGACGACTTTATGTGTTTTTTTTTTTTCATATTTTCATTATTATTTGCCAAAAAAAAAAAGGTTGAGAATTTTATCATACACTACCATACATCTCAGCTGTAGAGTGACGCTTCGAAAAAAATTCTAAGTTACACACAAAGGGAGGGGGAATTTTTTGTATAGTGGTATAAAGTTTGCATATGGTGGTGACAACTTTAGACCACCTCATCTTTTCCTTGATATGCACCGCTATACCGCTCCGGTCTAAAGTTACAATGCATAGATCGTTCTGTTCCAATCCTGTACACTGAAAAAATTAAAAAAAAAAAATGTATTTACTTTTTCCGATTCATAATTTTTTTAAAAACTTTTTGAGTCAATTTCAGGTTCTCTTAAATAAAATCATTCGTGAAAAATACAATATTTTATTCAAATACATAAATATGAACGTTAGATAGTATGAAAAAGCAATTATAGTAGGTACCTACTCCTGGATTTTATTTCATTATTTTTTTTTACAGGGGCAATTTCCTTTATCATTTTTTACAGGGACTTGATACATTTTTTCCCCCAAGTAGGTGGGTTTCTTCGTTGTCGCAATAATTTGTTTCTTTTTGTACCAAATGAAATCGGGGGAATGAGGCCAACACCAAAATTTTCCCTCTTTTGCCTTCCTTGTTGAACTTTGGTTGCTCCTGATTTCTTTCATCACCTTTTCCATCAGTTCAGGCGAATAGTTGAGGTAAGGACGGCCGCCTATCTTCTTTCTTTTCCCTGGATTCATGTCTAAAACCAAAGAAATTCAAATACCAAAAAACTGCTCAAGACAATACAAAATTATTCACAAAATATTGATAAACGATAGTAAAAATGGGTGGTCTAAATTTGCAACTCGAATTCTCGTATTTAGTTTATTTCGAAACGACAAGTAAACAAAGCAACATCAGGATTCGCCGATAAGGCTAAATTATCTTAAATACCTAAGTAATGAAGTAATATACTTACCTCTTCGGAGAATTCAATCGGCAAATATAGGTTTCGAATGAGACTTAGAGAGCAGAAGCAAAAAATTCAAAAAACATCCCAACACAAATGAATTTTTGCACGAGAATGATAACACTGGAGCTTGGGGTAAACAACAGGAATTTTGCTGGACAACACTTGCGAGCCTACTGAATTTTTGTAAAGACTTTAGCTTTGCTCTAACGAAATTTACATGGCACATACTACCAGATTTCTTCACTGGTCTAAAGTTGCAACACTGATCTAACGTAGTATTGTTTTACGGTATTTATGGATTATTTCATTTGAATTCCTTTATTTTATAATTCCATTATTTATTCATTCATTTACTATTTAATTCATTTATTTTTTTCTATATTGATTAATTTTTTTTTTATTTTAATCTTTTCTATTTTTTACAAAATTTATTAAGGACAATTTTTTTTATTTATCAAAAATAACTTTGATAATCAAATAAAAATTATTTCACTACAAAAAAATTTCATTTTTCACTTTGCCCCATGAATAAAAAAAGTGAAAATTTTCCACCTATTTTTGAAGGTAAAAAGTTACAGCCCAAATAATAACGAATGTTTCAGTGCAAGTTTTATTATAAATATATTGTTCTTTCTTTATAAACCGTAAATTTTAGAAAGAAATTTCAATATGTTCATTTTAAAAAAAGAAAGTGATTTTAACCATTTCACTGTGCCGCACATTCCCCTATGTTTTTTTAAGTTATAAGTATTTTTAAAAAATGCGAATTTAATAATTGAAAAATATTTTTTTTTTGTTAGTACATAATAATACATAATATTTTTTAATTTTATAAAAAAAATATCTTATTTGTAAAGTTAATTATGTACAGGTGAATGTATTTCAAGTATATAAATGGCCATTCATTAAATACGTAAGGATGATTTTGGCAATTTTTGACCCCCCTCCCCCCATGCAAGGGTACGTAAGATTTTTTCAAACCCCTTCCTCCCTATTCTTGCGTAAGATTCCATTTCGTTTTCAAAATAATAAAATAACGAATCTGACATTACTGGAATCGTTATTAATTTCACAATTTTTAATTAAACCTTTTTGTGTAAAGAAATACTTACTAAAAAGTGGGAATTTCTACTGCATGTTTTATCGACATTTTTTTTGTATATGATGCGATACTAAAAAAAAAAAACCTGCCATACGTAGTACGATTTTTGTTATATTTTGCACTATTCATTCTTTGTAAAACAAATAAAAAAAAGCTCTTCCTAATCCTAATTAATATAAAATATCGACTTTGAAAATATTACGTAAGAATGGATTTGCCCCCTCCCCCAAGTAAGAGATGTAGAGATTTTTCCCCATCTCCCAGGAACCCTTACGTAATTAATGAATGGCCCCTAATGTGTGAGAAGAAAAAAAAAATCTATGGGGAAAGTTATGAGAAAAGGTGGCAAAACTGTGTTAATTTAATGATTTTGTCGAGATAAAACACATGCATTCTTGAGATGGAAAAACACTTGCTTGCGATGAAACTGCAGGCTCCGAAGTATGAATGTTTTTGGGGTATTTTTAGCATGATGAAATCAGAGACTTCCTACGTGATTCTGAAAGTACCTTTTATTTCTTAAAGGGGGATGTTAGGTTACCTTGCTACTAGAAAAGCATATTTTTTTTTCCTTCGGACGAATATTCTGTGAAATTTTCATTACATTTTACGGAGAACTGAGTCTTTGTCAGCGACTCCACGGACACCTTTGAAAAAAAAATCAATGCGAGTTCGTCGTAAATCATCTTTGGATCATCAGAAATTTAAAAAAAAAACAAACAAACTGATTTTATTAGTTAAAAACGTTCTAGAGGGTGTTTCCTTTATTGTTTTTCATTTTTTACAGCTCTTAGAAGTCAAAATACCGGTGTTTCATCAAACAATTAAGAACATTTTCTATTTTAAAAATACGTTAAAATAAAAATAATAAATAATCGACCCGGTTTCTGGGAAATAACTTGTTAACTAATAAAATCAGCTTGATGTTCTGATATCAGCTGATCCATTGATAAGTTATGAAAGGCAGCGTAATGAACCATTTTTGTCGTCTTGAGACCGCTGCGGAGAGTCTTTATCGATGGCTCATTTTATCATAAAAAATAATAAAAATTTTGCAGAATATTATTCAAATGTTAATTTGTTACCAAATAAACATAAAAATAAATAAACATAAAAACAAATAATTGTGTCGTCAGAGTAAATTGTCAAAAATATATCCCCCCCTTTTGCATGAAACTAATTTTACTCCCCCTAAAATTCATTTTATTTTCTTAGCAGCGTAAAGTCTGTAGAGGAAGACCGCCTAAATTGGACCACTGCTTAAATTGGACCGGGGGCTTAAAATCTAGCGTAGAGTTCTGTGCTACACTCTGCCGCTGGAAATACAAGGATTTGTGCCTGAAACCTTTGAGGATGAAGTTTCATCGCATTTCGATCTGCATAGTTTGAGTTACAATGTGATTTGTGTTGAAAATGTTTTCGATCTTATTTTGAGAAATTGTATTTAGTAGAATTAATACTAAAATTTGTGAACTGAAAGTTGTGTACATTAAATATTTATTTTACTTTGAAAGAAAAAGGTATTTTGGAAATGCTTGTGATGAAATTTGCATAGTTATAATATATGTAAAGTTTTATTGTTGTTATTATTATTTAATGGCAAAGTACAGGAAAATTAAAAATTTAAGAAAAAAATCAGTAATAAACGGATATTTAAAAATAAATAAATAAATAAATAAAATAAAAAATAAATGCATAAATACATAAATAATGAAAATATATACAAATCAATAAAATATCTCTCCGATTTTCCTTGTATTGAAATGAACTGTTCATCTATCCATTGCTTTATTGTTGCAAATCACTTTTGCCTAATTTGATTATTCAATCAATGCAAGTCTTTATGTATCTGTATAGAATCTTCCATTTGCTACACTTAAATTTTGAGCAGGCAAAACAACCCACAATCATTTATATTACACACTGAGGAGAATGTAAACTATTGATTCAAAACATGTGCGAGCATTTTTGTTCAGTAGTTCGCTGTAGCCTCAAAAATTTCATCGTTTAAACAAATAGCTATTGAGCTTATAAATTAAAATTTTTATCCGTAGATACATATATTTGTTGTTTAATTAGTAATGTCTGAACAATCTTTGTTGCCTTTCAAAGCAATTAATAATTTTTGGAACTAAAATCTCCATAGTCGAAATGTCTCATTTTCCCCAACTGTCTGAAAAATGAGGCTACTTCGTATCAGTTCAAACACAGGAAATTACCTTTATGTCAAACATGAAACATGGTGATGATTAGAAGTGAAAATACACATTAGTCGATTATCTCGCTGTTAAAAATTTTGAAACAGCGAAATCATTTAGGCAAATGTCGCTTTATCCTCTTTTTTGACATATTTTCTCACCGTGTTACAACAAAGATAGAGCTGGATTTCAATGCTCTGTCACAGCTTATTCTGCTGCATTTGAACTTCTAAACTATATATTGATGCAAATCAGGGTAATTAATTACTTTCTGGAGCAAAATCATTAGGTAGTTTAGCTCTATTTTTACCTATTAATATACATGCCTCTAGATGTGAAGGAACTATAAGTCCTTTTTTAAAACCTATAGCTCTCTCAAGCACTGCAATACTATTTTTCGACTTATGCAAAACTCGTCTTTTCTTAGAAGGGTTGTGAAAAATAATGGGCGAAATAAAAAAAAAGTTTTATATTTAAAAAGACAAAGGTAAAAATCAAACACGTTCTGGCACAAGGGAAAGACAGTGAAGTACAGAACCACGCTTTTCAGTATTTATAATATAGTTTTTGTATTCATTATAAACACGTTGAGCGTCCTCGCGATGGTTGGGAAATACACACCGACGCACATTAAACTAACTAATCCTGTTTTTGCGCCAGTAGTTTAAAAGTTAAAATGTAAGGAAATTGACGATTTCAAGGTTACAAGAGTTTCAAAATAATTAAGGTTCTACTGTAGCTCTCGAGCTTCTACTTTTATAATTGAGCATGTCCTTCAAAGAGAATAAAATATGACAAACAATGCATAATAATGTAAATATTCTAGTTTAAATTAAAACGCTGTAATTTTGAAGAGAACGCAACACTCAGATCAGAAATGAAAAGCTTAAAATTTTAAAATATAGCCAGGCACGGCCTGAACTTAAATATTTTTGGATGACGTATAATCTCAGTTTGTCGGATGGAACTTACATATTTGCCGAATAATGAAATACTGGTGCATGCACACAATAGCCGCGTTCACAACACACTTTTCTACCCCGTAAATCTCCGCCCCGGCTCCGCAAAAAACCGATTGAAAAATTCCCCGTTTCCATGTAAAAAGAGGTTTCCCATTGTCCTAGAGAAAGCGGTTTTTGCCCAGCTTCCTTAGCGGCTACACCCAGCAAGTAGACGAAACTGCGCGTTCCCTCCAGAAGCAAACAGGAGGAGAAAAATTCCACATATACCCCGCAAATAATAGGAATGCGGTGAAAAGTAGGCTTTTTCCGGGGTCGAAAGTGTCCATGGAAACGGCCCTATTTAGTACGCGCAATTAAGTACAATATCTAATGAAATTTGGATATTCGAGCATTCAAAAATTGCAACAGTATAATAATGTCTCCAAATTTTCCGAATCGCCAGACAAATTTTGCTCAATATGGCAATTTTTGGGAGGTCATGGAGACTTCCCGTGACCTCCCATCGAGTGCCTTTGAATATAGTTTCTAAAATTTTTTTTATGTTCACAAGTTTCAATGGTACTAGTGCATTTTTCTTGAAGTAAAACTTTAATTTTCTGCTGAGGCAAATGTAAAACTTTTAAAACACAAAGGCTTCGTGTTTGTATCTCAAGATGATTATTTTTCATTAGTTTTTTTGGAGTGCTTCATTGATGATTTTTTAAATTATTTTTATTTTAGTTTTGATTGATAAGTATGAAAGCTGGCTTCAGAGTTCTGAGAATTTTGAGTCGTTCAGACATCAGAGTATTATACTTCCAGAGTGGCAAATTCTTCAGCAAAAAGTATCAGTAAACTTGATATTGTTTGTATGTCTCTCGGTCACGTTGTTATTTTATTTATTTACATTTTATTCATTCGAATTATGTACAGAATATAAAAGTTACTGACGCTATAACGTACAGTTTATCAATAAAATGGTCAAATGCAAATTGTTAGAGAATTTAAAACTTATCATAACAAAGAAAAAAAAACAGAAGAAAGAAGTCATTCGCAATACGCTAAAAATGTACTAGAAAACATGAGGATTTAAATGTTAAGTACTGACATCCTATATAACAAAATACAATCGTAAGCAAAGTCTAATGTTCTAATAACTTTAAATACGATCAAGAAAGGAATTGATTTCTTTTTAAATCTAATTTGAGTTTCAGAAAATGCTTAAAAACTATCATACGTACAGTAAAATTTTCAGAATCAAAACAACTACTCGGATTTTTGCTATAAAGCAATCGCTACAACGTAGCAACTAAAAAAAATTGCAAAGTCAACATCAACGATTATTGGAATACGAATTATGATTTCAAAAAAAAGTGTTATTTTACATACATTCTCGATGATAAAGAAAACTTCATTTTGAGGAAAAGGGAATGAATAATATAACTAGCACTTACCTTTAACTTGGATTGCAGCTTAGCAGTCCTGCCTCAGAGCACCCGAAATATCAACAAACATGGCTATCGATACCTTGAATTCATTAGTTTCTCTCTGAAACTTCCCGTATAAAAATAAACACCTTTTGAGCATCGTTTTGCGCAACCTAAAACAATTTTACAGTTTTTTTCATGTTTTTTAGTAGAGCAGTATTAAACTATAGGAAAAAACAGTATATTGATATAAACACCGCAATTATTTTTTGCAGTGTATGCAAGACCTTTTTGTTTTAGATATGGTATTATAGTTCTTCTAATGAAGATAAATGCGATAAAAATTGCTATCTTAGAATGCAATCAGACAACTTACATACCACTTCCATTTGGTTTCTTATACAGATTTTAACTTCCTTTATTTTCTTCTGCCATTCTGTACATCCCATATATTTTTTCTAGATATAATACTGGACCGTGATATTTCGTGCAAGGCCTATAGAGATATATGTTCTTGTCCACCTTAAACTGAGCAAAACTAATGCTGCATTTTTTCTTCATTTTTACCTTTTTATCTTTAGTGTCTAAATTCATAGGTGATATTGCAATGACTTGAAAACAGATCTTTAGATGACGAAAACTACAGAAAAATCAGGTGATTTTTAAACTCAACTGAAAACTCGCAAATTAAATTACCCGCTCAGAGACGTTTTCAAAAAGTCAAAATATGTCTACATTATTTTAATGTAATTAATTCACATTACAGGCATTTTTTATGCTATTAATAGAAAATCATAGAATTCTTTTCTATCCAAATAAGTGTTATTCTTTTCAAAATTTCAACGTAAAAAAATAATATGTTTACAACTCCAAAAAAGGAGTTATTCTTTGTTATTAAGACTTCAATGAAAAATTGAACATCCATCAGCTCTTCCACACTTAAATAAAAACAAATTTAAACTTAACTGAAGGGTGCTGTTTTTTACGCGAAGAACTATAAATTATTGGAAAAGGCTTACAATGCGAATATAATATGATAAACTTTTGAATATTTATTGTCCATCAAGTAGCCGCTCTTCCTCAATTTCAATACTCTGAATGATGAGGGATATTAAAGAATTTTGTTATAAAAGGAGTCGTAGTTACATGCCTATCTATTTCCTTCATAAAATTATACTTAAAAATACTCGACTTACGATCCTCAAAAGTAATAAAACTAATTTATATGTTATAGTAAAAGAAAAACGAAGTAAAACACTACTCCATAAGACTCATAATGAGGGCTTATTCTATCCCCAATTCTAATTAGTTTCTTTGCCAATTTAGGAGAAAAAATACATTAAAATGTTTTAATTTTTTTCTTTTATTAATTATGAAAATTAGGAACACCATTTCTTACGAAAGCCTTTTCTTAAGGAATGTTTTGAACAAAAGTTATCTTTTTACTTTTGATTACTTAATTTCGTTTAATAGTAGGACAACAACATAAAAGTATAAAGTACTGGAATTATTTTCGACTTTTTGCATTTGTGAACTTAATTTTTAAGATAGCTTTACAAATAAAATAACAGGTACTGAAAGCCAAACTGAATGTTCACTTGTTTTCTACACTGTTTATGTTGTTCATAGGAAAATCATCATGTTACAAATAATATAAAGGAAAACTACATTGAAAGAACAAATTTAAAAAAAAAGAGGAAAAAAAAAAGAAGGCAAGTGTTTTGGTCATTTAAAGAATTGCCCTTTCACTGAAAGAAGGAGTGGGCTCATTGATGTAAGGTTAATTCACAAAAGCAACAAAATAAAACTCAAAATTTCAAAACGAAAATAAAGGGAAGTATGAAGAATTATAGCAGAAAAATGTAAACGTAACACTTGTTAAAGCTAAAAATAAGAAATAAATCATCTCCTGAGTGCTCTCTAAGTAACAAATTGCTATCTATGAACTACAAAGGAGCTTAATACCGTTGTGGGTACAAAATACAAAGGAATTTAATTTTTGCTTAAACGCAATAAAATATTAAATACTACAGTAAAGTGGGGCTACTTGAACCCATGAGAAAAGTGTTTAAAATCCATCCTAGTCCTATTAAAAAACTTTTTCTATGACAGGTAGCAGTACTAGGTAGAGGCTGGAGCATGAAACAAAATTCTCTGCTATTCCCGTCTTTTCCTGATTGAGGTTGTGGTTGCAAGTTGTCTAAACAGTTGTTTTGTGTCTGCAAACTTTCACATTTAAGTTCATGGAAACATCTGATATCATCAAGGTCAAGATAGTGTGATGTTTGCATTCTATTTCTTAATGAAATAATGGTGTTTTAAGGTTATAGCTATATAGTTAACACAATAACTAATGTAAGTTAGTAAAAGTGCAATGGTTGCCTTAAAATGGGGCTACTTGAACCCAGCGTTCAAACAACCCCAAACCACATTTCATCACTAAATTCTGTTAAGTAAGGTTTGTAATCTTTTAAAATAAAGAGGTTTGTTACTATTTATACCCGCTTTTTGCAGATCTGAAGATAAAAAGGGTCCGAAAATGAAAGAGAACCCCTTGAAGTAGGAAATAATGCGGATTATTAAGAGGAAATATTACATTTGTGTCCAGATTCAATTAATTCCGGAGAAATGTCTTAGAAAGTGGCAACAACTCATTGTGACTTAAGTATATTAACTCTAAAAAGGAAATTAAAAGATAGTTCACAAAACAAGCCTCGGCATCCTGCAGTATTTAGCAGCTATGCAGAGCAGCTATTAAATAATATCAGAGAATACAAATACACCCAAACCATTAAATTGATGGTTTTATGTTTTTTCTAATGTTTAAATAATGAGCATTTCAATTGGTTTTAGCTGTAGTTAGATTATGTTTCTATTTGAGAAATTATGTTTGTCAAAAAATGTGTTTTTTGTATACGTTGGTTTTATATTAATTTATGTAAATAATTTGCAATTTATATAAATAGTTTGCTCACTAGAATGTACGTTTTGAGTTTATTTTTCAAAATCAATGGTCCTTTTTGTAACACCACCTGTTCTATAGCATTTTCTAATGGATTTGCTGAGTGGGACCAAGTAGCCCCAGCGCGGGGCTACTTGAACCCAATGTTTAAAAATAGAAAAAAAGTTAAAAAAGAGTTAAAAAAAGTTAAAGAGTGAAGAAAAAAGTTTTAGGTGTTAGCAGTACATCTAAAAAGTAGTAAAAACAAGATTATCACTTCACATTATGGGTTTTGCAAAGCATTCAGTGTAAAACTCGCAAAAAGTATGAAAGTTCGGGTCCAAGTAGCCCCACTTTACGGTGCTGCTATTTTTAATTGAATCCATCAGTTAATCGAAAGCAACTCTTAGAACATGTAAGATGCGTTAGTACACTTAAATATTTTCTTAATTTCATTTCCAGAAACAATCACATTATCTCTGCACAAACACAAATCACACAACATACATAACACATTAATAATATTGAAAACATTGGGGATGCAGAACGCAATCTACATCTCCAAAAAAATTCACAATTCTCCATTTTATCCATTTTAGATAGCTTTTATAATACACTATATTATTGAATACGTACATAATACTTCTTTTAGTGTAATATTCTGTTTTTCTGTAAAATCTACATCTTAATTTCAATTATAAAAGGCCTTCTTGTGAACTTTCAGAGCTCTGCTTTCAATTCCTTTTTCAATATTTACTAGAGTCCATCAATCATGGGAGGTACAAAGAAACCTGTTAAAAAGGTCAACAGCACAATACCAGTCCGAAAAGTTGAAGAAATTCTAAGATGTATGTCAAAAAGGTTTTTATAAAATGTATCTATCGTCTGAAAAAGAAAGACCGTTTAAAGTATGATTGATGTCTTTATGTTGAAATATTTCCCCTTTTTGGATAACAAATGGAGTTTTGCTCTCTTGTTACATTTAACTTTTCATTTCCATTATCTTTACAATCATAATCAACCTTATTTTTAGTTGCATTGAATTTAAAAAAAAAAAAAAAAAGCTTTTTTCTACGTTGTGTTCGTAACTACGTTCTTTTCAGACTCGAATCATTTTATTTTGTCATTGGTGTCCCACAAAATGCAAATTTAAAAGCACAATAATGAAAGAGATACATACTATGAAAATGCATACATTCTTATACTAATATATATCTCCGATTTAATAGTGGAAAACAATGTTTGGCATATGATAACCTGTACTCCAACTATGTGACCAAATATTTTTACATATTGTGGTACAACATCAATTTGTTGAGCATTGCGTTCAGTGACATTTGGACCAGCTAATTTCACGATAACAACAAAACCAGTTGAAGAGACCATTTGGTTTACATTACACATAAACCTGTTTTTGTGCGGTCTTTTTCTTGTAGTTTTTTTTTTTTTTTTTTTGCGAATTTTTTTTTTTGTGTGTGTGCGGTATATGAAAATTATTTATAAAACGAGTGTGAGGTAGTACGGTGACGACAGGGGCATCCCGATGGGAAGTCACTGTGACCTTCCAAAAATGTTCTTATTCGGGAAATTCGGCAAAATTATCATCACTTGGTTTATTTTATTTATTTATTTATTATTTTTTTTGATTTAAATCTAATATTTTAGGTTATTTTCTACATGAGACTTTTTTTATGCGGTCCCTATCCACCGCATAAAAAAAATATTTCAAAATTGTGTTGCGAAAGCAACTTTTTATAGCTACTCGTGAAGATTCGAACAATTTTTTCATGCGATTTTTATGCGGTCCCTATCTACCGCATAAAAACACATTTGGGTGTATTTAGTCTACAATACTATAATACGCGTAAAAAATATTGATGTTATCTTTACATGAACTTTTTGTTTTCTAAATTAATTATTCATATTTAAAGTTCGAAAATTTTTCTTCTAAATTTTGATACTTTAATGATGTGTGACTATTGGTTATATCATTTTTACGCCAGAACACACCAGTTACGTAAGCTAACAATTGTGCGAGTTTTGTGGAAAAAAAGAGCATCAAACTTAGATTTTAAATCAATAGTACGTTTCCGGAAATTTTGAGTTGATTGGGCTCGATAGGTAGATGGTGGAGGATTGAGTATTGCAGCAACATGAGGAATTTGCATTCAGGACAGTGAAAAGAAGCGAGCCTTCCACTTCTACTGCATTAAGTTTGAATTTCAGCAATCTTATTCATGCAGCTGAGAGCCCTTTAAAACTGAAATACTTCGAAAAAGAAAGTGCTACTGTTTTGTAAGTGAAAGCTGAAGCGGCATAAAATGTGATTTATAGTTACGGGCAGGTAAAAAGATCACATGCTTTAAACCTCCAGAAAACAACGCATTGAAATATTTGATGTTTTTATGGTGAAATGGAAATGTCAGCATTATTTGCTCTAATATAAAAGATCAAAAAGCGAAGTAGGTAAACGAAACAAATTAACGAGTAAAAGTAAGCAAATATAAGATTGATCTTTATATTGGACTTTTCAAAATAGTTTTTGATTTACTTTGAAACTAGCTTTTATGAGTGCTTCAAAGCAATATATATAATTTACACAACTGAATTTGCAACAAGCAGGAAAATACTTATTTCCGCAAGAGAAGTTTTCTGAAGGTAAGTGCTTAAAAAATATATAATTTATTTTTTATTAATACAAGTATTTAAGTAATTTTATATTTATCTCTTCGTAAATGTTCAAATGTAAATTGAAAACGAAGATTTTCTTTACGTTTCAAAATGAACGTGGCATTGAATATTTTGAATTTTATTGATGAAAATTTTTTTTAGCTCTATCTTCGCATATTTCTCGGTATAATGTAAGTCCAATATTCCTCTGTTTTGCAATTTATTGTACCGATTGCTGTATTTATTATATCTTTGTGCTAATGTTTTTGCAATATGAATATTTTCGGTCGAAAATGAGCTGATGTGTGTATCACACTCCTTTTACGCTAATTTAATGATAATAATAATGCCTAGGACTAAGCAAAGAAACAATTTAAATATTTTTGCCCCAAGTTCGTTGCGAACAGAAGCAAAAAAAGAAACAAAAAAAAAAAAAAAAAATCGTTTCATACAGAATTATTTTCCCAATTTTGGACATTTTTATGTGATTCAATGGTAAACTCTCTAAACATCGCCAATAGTGGCCAAAATGAAACCAAAAAGCTTGGCGATATGTCGCCAAGTGTTTGCCAAATTATAACACCACTAGAGATATTAACAATAATTTACTCCAAAAAGGTGTAAAAGACCCCCTTAGGAACATCCGAAAGCAACCAAAAGGAGAGGTGCACAACTAGATCCCACTAGGATTCTACGTACCAAATTTCAACTTTCTAGGACATACCGTTTTTGAGTTATACGAGATACATACGCACATACATACGTACATACAGACGTCACGAGAAAACTCGATATAATTAATTCGGGGATCGTCAAAATGGATATTTCAAGTGTCTATACGTTCTTAGGCATATATCCACTTGTGGTTGGGTTAAAAAAAAACACAACATTCATTCGAGGGCGAGCAAAATGAAAATTAAGGCCTATTTTTGGGTCACATTTTTTTCGCGAATACAACACTTCCTATAATTCGTAAAAGGAAGTAAAAAGGGACTTTTAAATTCTTCAATTCTTTATTCATTGTCTATTTGAACACATAATAGAATACCTCAAAACATAAATTATAAATCGTAGCCCATTTGATAGATATTGCACTTTGAGTGTAAGGCAGACGCCCTATAAACATAGTTTACACAGATTTGCGTCTCGTCCGCAGAACGTAACTTGGCAGATCGTAATTACATCTCAACTTCTGTGCGTTTTGGCCTTAAATCTTGAATTTAAACAACAGCGTTAGCGAGTCGTGCTTTTTACAATTTCTTGCACCTTCTTTTTTATAAAATGGAGGAAAAATGAAGACCTCGGACAACAAGATAACAGCTCGACTTCTTTTTTGAAAAGTTTCAGGAATAATAGGAAACGCTAAAACAAATTCAATTTTAAATATTTAGACGTTTTGTTTAATATTGTGTTAGACTTTGCCTCTGTAGGAGCAAGTCCGATGCCATTTTACCAATATGTAGTGTTACGTATGTGCAATAAAATTGTATGCATTAGCGTTACGTCGTTCTTGATTCCAATACATCACTCGTTTGGAAGACGATTGCCACAATACGAAGAAATGAATGTTTAACACTTCAGGCAATTTGCTGTAAGAGAGTGTAAGTTTGCTGTGGTTTCCAGTGGTCAAATTTGGAACAAAAAATCTGCCATTATTTCCCAAAGAAGATAACATCATTTGAAGCCCTTCAAGCGAAAAACACGAATCGTATTGTGGCACTCTTTTTTCAAAGGAACAACATATACTATTCCAAAAGATTTCGGCATATTGTTTCTAGTAAGAAAACATTGCAAAATTTATGATGAAAAATACTTTCGTTTAAAACAATACTGTAAAATAGGCAACATGTTAATCACGTTCTCCCTGAGCATAGCCTGGTACTACTCCTGCTTTGATTCAAGTATCGTATTGAGTGCTGGTTGGAGATGTCACATTCTTGTGAAAAATAAGAGCTAATACTTTTATTTATTTATTGAATGCAAAACAAAAAACCGACAAAAAATAGAGCGGGCCCTTTCTTTTCGTCGAGATCTTTAATTTACCAATCTTCGTAATTCGACTTGCTAAATTACAGAACTGAATCACATTGCGGCAATTAAAGGCAGAATACATTTTCTAACTCGGAGAAAAAGTGAATTTCGGATTAAGTCTTGAATTATTGATTAAAGCTGGTATTGGAAGGTTAAATATATTATATACATATAAAGCGTTTTTATATGCATTTCTTTTGAAACACTAAATTAAAAGATAACTCGAAAACTCTTAAGTTATGAGAGAAATACAAAAAATAAATACATTTGCGGAGAAAAGAAATAATCGCAACGAGAATAAATTAAGGAAGAATAGTTTTATTTCATGTTCTGAATGGAAGTTTTGGAATGTAAGAATATTAAATTTACGAGAATATACATCTCCCTTTGCATATTTTGCGCAATAGATTTTTTGAATAAAATGGGTTGGGAATATTTCTGAAACGTAATTATATTGACTCAAAGAAACAGAATTATAGTCGGGAACGTATTATTTATTTCTTGTTTCGTCGCCTTAGATGAATCCTTTCATGATGGATCTTCGTATATCCCTTTCTAATATATTCTTGAGTTGAAAGCAATTTTAAGGCAAGAAATAAATTTTCAACATTTGCTAAACTGGAACATTATGTATTCTTTAAAATGAAAAATCTTGCAAATAAAATATTTTATTTTGATGCATGAAAAACATAATATTTCTGCACACAATGGTAAATTATTTTTTCAGAACAATTCGGAGAAGGATTGCATTATTATTTATATATTTTTGAAACTTCTAGAAGAAAAAAAAAGTAAATATAATTTCTGAATCTTATTATAAAATTTAGAGCTGCAAGTTAAGGAATAAAATAATGTTCTTAAATAAAAGTGAAAAAAAGTAATTTTTCTTAGGAAATTTAGAAAACAGGAAGGAAACGTTAATAAAATGCTTAATAGGATATTTTGCTTTAAAAATGTGCAAAAAGCATCAATGTGAAAGTACAGCTGCAATGCTATTGAAAATCTACGGATTAAGTGCGTGAGCAAGCAAAATAACTAGTCAACATATTTTAGTACCTTTATTTTTTTTATTATTGTACCTTTAACTCTATTAAGTTAGTAAAAAGTAGATTTTTTTTGTAAGGACAAACGTAGTCAAAAAAATATTTATACGAAACTACACTTAAGTTTATTTCTCTAAGTTACCAACCTATAAACAGGGCTAAGGCAGAAATACAATTTGTCAGTGCTGATTCTATATTTGCCACCAGTTTGTTTGGCACTCTTGGCTTCTTTAAGAGGATTTACACCTCCAGCGCAGTCACTTCTTGAGCCGGGCTGATGAGTGCTAATAAGCACGAAACTGCAGTTCTCGGCTGGAATGACTGAGCTGGCGGTTATATTTCCTGTACACATAAGTTGTTTTCGCTTAAAGATGAAGTACTTAAAAAATGTACTATCCTGGGCACAGGTACGTTCTAAAAAACGCCATTGAAGCTTTGAAGATAACCAGTTAGATATGTTTTCGAATCTGCAAAATCTCACGAAATTTTCTACAGAAATTTCTTTCTAATCAATATTAACCTTAAACTGTTTTGTTCATTTGATGTTGTGGTGGTCATGTAACATTTAATCAAAAGATCAGTCGCAATGGTTAAGCAAAAAGTTATTATTAAGAAGGTACCGGTTTGAATGTAAAAGTTCTTGGCAACTTCGATCCACTACTTCTTAACCTCACTCATATTTTTTTGTGTTTTTGTTACTATTTGCAGCAAAAAAGCACACGGAAAATAAATATTTATTGGAAACTAGGGTGACTTGACCCAATGTTTTGTTTCCCCCCCCCATTTTTTTTGTAGAATAGTTTGAACGAAATAAAAAATATACACAAATAGGTTACATTATTATGGCTAAAAATAATAGCATAATTCTAAGTAGAAATGGTAGAAAAAATATGATTTCTCAAGTCTGCATATGCGTGAAGTGTCCCTAGAGTTAGGAAGACTTGACCCAACACTTAGAGAGACATGCACCCCCCTTTCATGAATCTAAGAATACTCATAGATATTAAAATCAAAAACGCAGGTTTGATGGGGTTTTTGTTTACATGAGTGATACTTGAAGTAAATATACAAAATGTTCACTCTTCATGTGAATTGTAACATTTTTTAAAAAATAATCTTACTCCATATCAGCAGGAGGACTCGTACTATATATTGAAATAAAAAACGCAGGTTTGATGGTGTTTTTTGTTTAAATACGTGATACAGTAAAACCTGTAAAATTGACCACCCTTGTAAGTTGACCACCTGTCTATGTTGACCACCTGTCTATGTTGACCGCTTTTGTCAGGAACAGAATTAGTCCTATCTCATATAATGAAGGACAACCTCTGTAACTTGACCACCTCTCTATCTTGACCACCTGTCTATCTTGACCACTAATGCTCGCCAAATTTGGTTTGAAGTATTGTAAAAAACTCTTTGTAAGTTGAGCACTTGGTTTATTTTTTTAAACTTTCTTCAGCCAATTATTTTATTTTATTATCTATTTATTTATTTATTATTATTATTTTCATAGCTTTCCAAGAATGTATTTAATGCTTTCATGACAGAACAGCATTTTACTAACTAAACAGCAGCATAAAGCTTAATGCTGCTCTTTATTCTCAAAACTTGGTTTTCGTTTGTTGTTCTATTTGAGATAGCTTTTTGTACTCTGATCAATGAAAATAGGTGTCAATAGAAAAGTTCAAAGTCTTTCCTTTCAGTTGCAATATGTTGTGACAACACAGGAATTGTTCTAAAAAGAGCAGGCCCGGATCTATACATTTTGATTCCCCTGCAACAAAATATGTAAGGCCCCTCCCTAATGGCCAGCAGTGTCCATTAGTAAAGTGAATAACTCTTATTAGTGCTAGTTTTTTTTTCTATTTTTCTTCAATTTCTACGGCCGTTAGCCCCTTTAAGGACGCGGGCCTCTCGCACTGCGGGTACGCAGATCTGGGCTTGTTAATGAGTAAAGTTACATGTTTCTGGTGCAAGGGATTAAGAGATAGGACATTTTGAACTGGGAGAGTTGAGCTTGTTGCTCTTTGTGCTATAAGTTTTACATAAAAAGGCTTCAAAAAGAAAGTTAGCTGAACTTGAGATTAATAAAAAATATGAAATAATAAAATTAACTGAAAATGGAAAAAGCCAGAGAATATTAGCTGGCATATGTGGAATTTCTAAAACTAAAGTGTCTAATATAGTTAAAAACAAGGAAAAACGAACAAAATTATTTGAATAGTATTTTTAATTATTGTTTCACTTTCAGGTTAAACAATGAAAGTGAGTTGAACAGAAAGAGTAAGGGTGAATTCCTCAAAAAATTAATACATGGTGCAAGAAATGACAAAAAATAAATAAATAAGTAAATAAAATATTACCGCCCTTTATAAGTTGACCACCTGTCTAAGTTGATCGCCAAAGTACTGCACCGCGAGTGGTCAACTTACACAGGTTTCACTGTACTTAAAGTGAATATACAAAATGTTCACTCTTTTGGTGTAGTGTTACATTTTTAGAAAACGTAACTTAATCCATATCAGCAAGAAAGCAAAAGTCGAATTCAAAACTTTATCAGATCAGACCTAAGCAATATTTCAGTTACTTTACTAAGTAACAACTCATTGAGCTCAAAGATTATTAGTGTTTTAGTTATTTGTCAAATAAAAGGAATTTTTAAACCAAAATATTAGTAATTCATTAAAAAAAAAGGTCAGGCCTCCATATTCACAATATTAGAGTTATTGCTTACATAAAATCAAATCTTTAGGCCAAAATTACAATATTTTACCTATTCAAAAATAAAAATTCATTGAAAAACATCAAATTAGTCTTTGGGTCAAGTCTCTCTAGTTTGCTTGGGATCAAAGCTCCCTAGTCAGCTTTATTTTGTTTACTTTAAAGTTTTAGTAACTTAGATTAAAGTTATATAAAACTACTGCATATCAATAGATAGCTAGAAAAGTGACTAAAACATGTATACGTTTAAAATTAATTTCCCTCAAAACTGGAGTTTAAAATAAAAATTAAAAAAAAAACCTCCAAAATCTTCAAACTTTACTTTTAAGGTGAATTATCATTTACCACTGATAACTGTGAGTTGGTTTGTCCCTGCAAAATACTGTTGTGCGACTGGCCAACCAATAATATGATTAAAATTTTCTCTAAATATCCTTTTCATGAAAAAAATTCTATTGGGACAAGTTTCCCTTTGGGTCAAACCTTCCTAGTTTCCCCTAGTTATCCAAATTTTTATATAGGTTTAAGTTTTGTCCTCCATGTAGAGTAACTATGAGACGTATGAGAAATGTAATGTAAAATATGCAATTTTATTAAAAGTAGAAGAAATAAACTTTGTAACGGTTCAAAAGCTCCCCATTTTTATTTCAAAATATCGAAAAATATCTGCAATTTATTATACTGCGTGGACTATTACAATATAGAAGAGCTATAAATCAACATTCTCGCTACCAAATGGCAAACTTTGGAATTACTGAATGAAGTAGTTGTTGTGTGCAGTGTTGCGTACTTATTCTGTAAAACAAAATGAAGAAAACTGACTTCATAATCTTGCCAAAAAAATGCATTATTTATTCATTCAAGAATTTCTTACAAAGTCAAGAAATATTAAAATTTATTAGCTAGTGCAAAGTTAACCCAAGGTGTAAAAGTGATGACTGCCTCAAAGATAAAAATTTCGTGCGTTCAGTGTGCTTTTTCAGGTTCGTGTATTCTGCATGACGACGTTATTATTTTTGAGCATAGTGCATGAATATGCTGAACTTGTTTTGAATAACACTGTTTGCATCTGAGAAGGAGTGAAGATTGTATTTGTTGTAGTATGTTTTCAAGCCGTTTTATTTCGGTTTCTAGGTCTTCAGATTATTCAAAAAATCCGTGCTGTGAAATCGTGAAACCACATTAACAATTTTCTACGCTTTTTAGAAACTATTAATTTTTTTTAATTGCATGTGCAGTCGTCGAGACAAAAAGCATAATGTAATGAGAAAACACATTACATTAGTTAAAATTGTCAAATTAAAAATTTAAGTTATTAGTTAGGTAGTTTTGATTATTCAGTGTGAAATGAGTTGCTTCTCAGTTAACACTTGAATAGTTTTTTTTTTGGACTTACAATAACTTCTAAGAGAATTCAGACTTACAAAAACTTCTAAATAAAAAAATCATATCATTTTATAAAATATCACTCATAATCTTGCGGAGAGGCAAAGGGTTTTCATTTTTTTGAAAATATACTTTAAATTTATTGTGGAAGCTTGCTTATTTTGTTTCCACTGAAAATAAAGCATGGAAAAACTTCAACCTCCACCCTTCTCTATAGTTAGTAGGGAATCCAAAGCGCGTTTCTTCAAATATCTCAAACTCATCTCTGCAGATACTGCCCATTACCCTCCCACGGCAGCATACGTATTTCCTTTTAATAGCGTTTTCAGTGTTTTATGTTTTACCAAAGAGAAATTTGATTTCAATTACATATCACATCTAATCTCTGCGGCATGAACCGAGAATAACACAAATATTAAAAAGGTATGAAACCTAATGTATCCATTATACTTCTAAAACAATGTAAAGCGCTTGCCCAAAACAAACTTAGACTTTTAGCCTTTTTTTCTTTGCTGTTACTCTTGAAAATACAGATTCTAGACCACTAAATCTTTGATTAAACGCTAGAAGCCGCTCCGAAGTAATGAATCTTGTACGTCATGTAGGCAGATTAAAAGAAAATGAAGGCAAAAGACGTTTTGCGGAATATAGCTAAAATTTGCATATCTTCTTTCTTTCATTAAAATAAACGTTCCACTAATTTGCATTTTATGGTATTTTAAACAAGAAAGGCTATATTTGAGCTATAAAATGTTGGACTAGTCGAACCTCTTTCATTGTATCGGCATAACGTCAAAGATATAAATGATGCTACGTCGTTAATAAAATTGATTTAATGTGGGGTTTAGAAAAGAATAGCTATTTCGCATGAGTCATTTCCATCAATGTGATTTACGAGAGTAGAAATACTACCTACATTTTGAAATACAGTTACTCTCTTTTATGAAATATTGCCAACTAATGTTAGGTATCTAAAGCTGAAAATTGTAATAGTGATTTTTGAAGTGTTTAAACATTTTATTGCAACGCAAATTTAAAAAGTGTAGTGTAAAATTCAGTGAAATAATTCTTATTTTTTTAACACTAATAGGTATTTTATGAGGTTTTGTTTTTAATGTTGGACTCAATTTTACTAACAACATACTTTATTTATTATTTTTGACTTAAACACTAATTAGTTTTAAATGTAGTGTCTTTTATTATAAAATGCCATTAAGAAAATTACAAATTTAGCGGAGGTATATTTTTAAAAACTTTAAATGGTTTTAGAGCAGAGTTTCTACTTAATAAGATCACAAAGGAGATTAGGGTAACATAATTTTCGTGCATTATTAATGAATTATGCGCAAATGGAAATGAAATCGCTGTTTTGTACATTACAGTGTTTGTTTAGAAGAAAGTACAGTACAATCTCGTTTATCCGGACTAACTAGGGCAAACGGCAATTCGAATGATCAAAATTTTGGATAATCCGGATAATATACGGGTAAATAAGCAAGGTAAATCATTAAATAAGCGAACTTATTGTTCATTACGACAAAAAAAGGAAAAAATAAATAAACAAATAACTAAAAATTTCCTCATTTTTTAGCCAAACTACATGTAGGACATTTGAAAATATAAAACAAACTTTACCCATAATTTCCAAAAGAATCGGTCCACTCTCATCGGGTACAAACATGTGTAACTCTTGAATATTGCACGGCCAAACACTTTAACGTTATACTGCTTTGGGAAGCTAAAGTGTAATTATCTGAACATTTTTCTGTTTGCATTTTTGTCATTTATGGTAATTTAGTTCATAGCACGAGTTTGCTTATTTGATAGCCGCTAAAAATCACGCACGAAATAAGATGTTCACTTCCAACATTTCCCTATTGTTAATGCGGAATTAAAAACGCGACTCTTTAATATCTCAAAAAATCATCTCTCTGCAGATACTGTGATTTACTTTCCTACGGCTGTATAGTTCAGCTGCAGTGTCTTCTGTTTGATTGCCTTAATTTATTGTGCAATATGCGCAGGAGCTGTATTTTTAATCTAAATAAAATGCACTAATAGTTACGTTCTTGCTAGCATAATTTAAAATTATCTATGATAACTTTTTGGCTGCAGTTTTGATCCAAATAATCCGGAGATCCGGATAAACGAGGCTCTACTGCATTACAATAACAATATATTGTTAAACCCACCGCATAAATATTTAAATATGTTAGAGCAAGAATTAGTAAATGGAGGGAGCAAGTGCAATCATTGGCTTAGCAAAAGCTAAACAACGATGAATGGTTGACATGTTTTGCGTGAAACTATAAAAATAAACCAGATTTCTTCCAATGCTTTACGTTAAAATCTAGCACGTGACTTGGGATCTTTGCTTCACAAATGAAAGTCTTTACACCCTCTTTTTTATCCCTTCTCAATGTGTTGATCGGCTTTTGATTCTGTGTTGGTTGGCTTTGATAACTTAAGTTGCGATGGGCGAAGGATTAAACGATTCTGCTATTTGTTAAAATAGGGTGGAAGAAAGTGTGTTTTTGATTCAACAATAACGTAGGTGGTTATTGTGCCTGTGCCAATATAAAGCATTTTCTTACTTCTATCCTAGAGCAAGTGAACTCTCTCAAGATTAAGCAATCATATTATTTGATCCATACTATGAACTATTTAATGTAAGTATATTGCGTAGTTTAAAAATAAAAATAAATTAAACTTTTTAATACATAAGATGTTAACATAAATTACTTTTGACGGATGACAGTTTTACGTACTAAATTGAACAGACTAACGAATAAATACCTGTGTACTTGAAAATTAAATTAATCTGTCAACCAACGCTTTGATGAACAAAACTTGCAAATAAAAGCAGACACGTGTTTCAGATTTACAATTAACACCCTTTTCAATGCAAAGATGTGTGAGCTTTTGGATAAAAAATCAGCCGAGGAAAGCCTGTTTTTCCTCGGCTTTTGCTTTCCTTGGATGACTTTTCCTCCAAAAGCTAACACTTCTTTGCATTGAAAAAGGTGTTAATTGTAACCCTGAAACACGTGTCTACACTTATTTGCAATTTTTGTACATCAAAACGTTGGTTAATTCATTCATTTAAATTGAAGTGGTACGTTGGTAGTGGTGGGTGTCATTGTAAGGTAGCAAAGCAATAGATTGAAATTAAGCAAATAATTCAGATGATTAAATCACATTTTCCATGAAAAGAAAAACACTTTTACATTTCAAATCCGTAAATGTAGGTCATTTATTTGCTTTATTTGTTGCAGAAAGCATTATTTTTTTTGTATAGAGCAAGTGTAATCACTCAACATAAAAAAACACATAAATGTCTTAAATAACTGAAATAAAATTGTTACTAGAGGCTCCAAACGCTCAAATTTTAGTTTGTAAGTAGGATTGGTTCGGGTAAGTGTGACCCCTTTTGATAATGGTCCGTTTTTGAAACCTTATACGAAAGTTATCAACAAAAATATTTAAACTTATTGTCCTTTTTTATCTTGGACATTATTAATAAATGGACATTAATTATAATGCTTTAAATATTCTTGAAGATTTTATTTTTTTGAAAATCAAATGAGTACCAAATAAGCTCTTGGGGATCAACACTTTTGCTCTTTTGAAGAAGTCGAAAATTGGATCGTTTCGTGGATTACATCAAAATACGCACCGTTTTTTCGAGTAAGCATGTGGAAATTGCCAGAAATATGGGGAAAAGTAGTGGTCAACGATGGACAATATTTCGAAAACTGAACATGAAACTATTTTTTCACAATAAAGCGTCAAACTTGTAAAAGAAATCCTTTAAAACTTATTTGTCCACCAGATACATATTTTACTTTTACATATAAAGGTGTGATTAATAAACGTAATATAATTGCTTAACATAAATTTTGGTAAATTAGCCAAAACTGGAAGTTGAAAAAAAAATGGTAACACTAAATGGCTGCGTCAATTTAAAAATGTGCGAAATGTGCTTGAAATACGTGTGTGCAAACAGAATATAGGAATGCAATACCAATGGTTATATGAACTTTTATTTATTATTCACTAAATACGTTCTGATGTAAAGTACTAAATATTATTTTCCAGCCGCATTGAAACTGATTTTTGATTACTGGATTCCAAGTTTATGTTGGTTTTAAGTTGAACAATCTCCTTTCTTTGAAAAATTTATAGTCAACAAAAAAGTAGTTTGTGTTTCATGTTTTAAAAATTCGAATGAATTGCTTCCTCCTTCGTAAGAAAAGGTGTATAATCTCTTTTTTGCTTGAAACATTATTTTTAGCTCTACTAGTGGGCAGTTCTACGAAAATGTCAACCTGAGCATCAAAATTTTAATATTGACAAACTTATAAGTATTGTATATCATTAAAAAGCTTGAAATATATATTTTTAAAGTGTACCAAGTTAAGTTTTAATTTTTAATTTTTCGTTTTAAAAATAAGCTGTAACGGACGTCTTTGTCTTTTCCGGGGTTTTCGAGGAAATTCGGTATGTTGTAATCAACGTTTTTCCTTAAAAAGAAAAAATTCTAACTGAAAGAAAAAAGGCTAGTGTATTTTGTTATACTCATATTTTATAGTTTTATACTGGAAGCTTATATCAAAAAATATCTTTGCAGAGTTTCGTTCAGAAACAACCTTAAAATCAATTTATTAATGTCAGTCAGTTACCCTAAAAAATCAACTTTTTACCATCAGCATGAAAATTATTGGTGGACATTTTCCAAAATTCATACTCTTTGTCTACTTCCTCGGTAATTGACTGACCGATTTGATACGGTAACTGACTGACATTCTGTTTAATTTTAAAATGGCTGCAATGCATTTAATATAATACTCCTGAAAGCAAAATTATTTTATTTTTAGCCTTTTAAGTCATATCAATCAACCCAACTCTTTTAATTTTAAGATTGACAACACATTTTGTTGATTGTATTCATTATTCATTCTTACAGAACTTAGTAATGCTTGGGCCTATATTTCAAAAATAATTGCCTGCTATTCCAAAAATTCATCTATTCAAAACAAAAGAGGATATTATTTTACAGTCAATACAGCCAAAAGACAAATTTACAATGTCACAACTTTCACAGGGGGGGGGGAGAAATACAGAAATATGGGAAGCGACTGCTAGTAAAAAATATTTCTATGGAGTTTCTTGTGATCTACAATATTTTGTAGAAAGAGTGATAGATGATAATACGGGAAAGGCTAAGGCGACATTCTTGAAAAAAGGACTTGTTCAATCACATAAGTGGCTAAGATGATATAGAGGAAATAGAAAAAAGTTTACTTTTTATTGCTCAATAATTATACAGAAATGTGATCTATTTTTAAATACTGGGAAAAAAAATTATGAAGGGACAAGAGGTTATCGATAGAAAAAAAAATCTTATTTTAATTGCTTATCTGTAGCTTAAAGTTTTATTTAGAAGCTCAAAAGGCTATTAGACCTTCGGTCATTTATAGATGCTATACTACAAAATACTAGGTAGCCCAAAATTGTTATTTTAAAGTTAAAAATAAATCTTTGTGTACGTATTTTATCGCCTTACTTTTAAACATCGTAATTTGAATATTAAAAAAAATATTTTCTAGCAATTTTCTATATGGTCTTTTATTTTTGAGATCTTCATAGGCTGAAGGGACCCCTGGTCTTGCCCTAATGGCAAGAAAGCTCTGCTTTTGTGTTCACTTATTTGTATGTTTTACTGCATACTTCTGAATTTTTTATATTAGGATGTAGGAAATTTTAAAATGTCAGTCACCAAGCTGTTCTAACTGCAATTTTTTTATTTTAGTAATATTTATGAAATCAAATGCCATATGCCGAAATGTTATTCATTATTTCTTCACCACAATTTAAATTTATGAATAATCCTTCTGCTTTCAAAGGAGATACTTTTATTCAATCTATATTACTTTTCACGCAGGCTGCAATCATGTCAGTCAGTTACCATGCTTTTAACATTTTTTTCAAATCATCTGAAATGCATTTTAGAAATTCAACTATAGAGGAAACCCGGGCAACGTGAATACCTTAAGCTTTTCTTGATTATTATCGTTTAGTTATTACTTTGGAAATTGAAACAACTGTTTATAATCATTCTTCATTTAATGAACTTACGTAATGCAGTAACAGTTGTCCTTAATATTGATTACACTATTAGATATAAGTCCAATTTTCCACAATGGCATAAATATCCACTTTGCCCAATACCCCGGGTAAAGTGGATTCGGTACCAGGGCAAAGCGAACACCAACATTATGTGCCATAAAACTAAACATTAAAAATGAAATAACCATCGAAAACTAAAGGAACATATCCGAAAAACATTTTTTGCTACAATGCTAATCATTGTAGTTATTACAAACAAAGAAATAGAAATTAAAAATAAAAACAAGCATCGAAAATTAAAGGCTCATATTAAAAAAACATTTTTTACAATACTAATTATTATAACAAACAGAGAAGAACTAAAAAAAGTCAGTATCCAAAATTTAGGAGCATATTAAAAAAAAAAAAAAAAAAAAAAAAAAAACATTTTTCTGCTACAATACTAATCATTGCAGTTATCACAAAGAAAATCATTACTATTTTAGAATGCTGAACACTTTTTATGACACTACTAAGTACAAATACACATTGTATCCGTTGCCGATCATCATCTTCAATGAAAATTTCATCACAGAAAATGCCCCTTACATCATCAAATTTCATTACTCCCTTCTTCTTATCGTTCTCTTATGCAGTCCTATGCTTTGTACCAGAGGTCTTTTTGGTAGTGTTCTTTTTAAAAGTCTTTTGAGAAGCTTTAGTCGAAACATCATCTAGTTACTTCATGACAGTCTTTTTTGATTTTTCAATTTTTTGTTTCTGATTGTCCTTTACTGGAGTACTTGTCAGGATTGTAAAACTCTGTAGTTTTAGCTTACGTGTTGTTATTGGTTTAGCAGGGTGAGAAATAGGCTGTTAAACCGAAGGACTGTAGTAGTTCTTATCACATCCAGGTTTGGGTGAAGCGGAGGGAATATCATTGCTTTGGACTTATTCTGTTGTTTCAGGTCCCATGGGAGTATAAGGACGGTCTTCAATGGTAGCATTGTCTTGAGATCTTAAAATTGAAGGACTTCCGGGTTTGGATGAAGTTACTTGTCATGACCGGGCAAAGTGAATATGGTATCCACTTTGCCCAATCCACTTTTCCCTTCAGGTACATTTTTGAGGTTACTAAATACTACTAAAAAATCAGAGCATCTAAACTTGTCGTCTACGGACAGTTGAAAGCTACATAATCGTACATCAAATCCTAGTCATAACTAAGAACATGTCACAAGTAGTATTAAAGTTATAAATGAAACACTAACCTCTGTAAACTAATATTGTGTTCCCCAAAACATACTTCGTTCGGTCACTGGCGTCACGTGACGCGAACTCGTCCCGACGTGTATGCCGCACACGGAGCAGCAACAGGCGACCGTTGCTATGACAACACGGCTGCTGGCCAACTAATTATTTGGGAGTTATAGGCAAAATTCGCTTTGCCCGGGGTATTCACTTTAGCCGGGTTTCCCCTACCATTCAATTTAGCTTGGGGAAACCAGTAAACTAAGAGAAAATGTTTTTATTTATTTATTTATTTTAATGGCTATTCTGTGTTGCATGTTTGTAATATCAGTCAGTTGCCAATATGTCAGTCGGTTACAACTTGTCGTAAATAATACAAATATTTATTTGGAAAATACAGTGGCCGCCGCTTATATGAACCACGTTTGTTCTAAATAGTTTTGATTCCATAAAGGGGCTGAAAATTTGGTTCAATAAAGCGGTTGGTTCAATTAACCACTGATTTAATTAACCGGTGTCCACGGTATTAAATTTAACAAATGTATTTTCATTGCTTACCTTTTGTGTAAACTCATAAGTTTTGCTGCTTAATTTTGAACATTTGCATTACTAGATTTAGAAAATTTCAGAAATGTCAGTCAGTCACCGGGATGTCAATCAGTTACCAAGCTGCTCTAAGTACTATAACTCTTTATTGTAGCAATATTTTGCAACTCAAATACCATAGCCCGAAAGTTTATTCATTGTTCTTTGATCCTGAGCTGAATTTAATAAAAATACATTTACTTTTAGAAAAATCTCTTATTGAATCAGTATTACTTTTCACACAAGTTGCATTCATGTCAGTAAGTTACCATGCTTTTAGCATTTTTTTCTAAAATCACACGATATGTATTTTGGAAATTCAACTATACCGTGAAATTCAGCGTAAAAAGTAGAATAATAGATTAGAAAATATCTTTTTTTTAATTAAAATTCTGTGGTTTATGCTTTAAAATACTCATCGTTTTGCTCTGCGAATGTCAGCCAGTTACCCGAGGAGTTGCCCTAGTACAAATAATTTGAAACATATTTTCTATTTATTTGTTTAGAGGTTTTGCCAAAGGCCTGTCACCCATCGTTTTTCGTCCACATTAAAGTCAAGAAATGTTATCGAAAATAATTGAGTACTGTAAATTTTTATTACTTGAGTACAATCTTGATCAAATCTTTTCTTTTTTTCTTTCAGAGTACGTGAGAACCAATTAAAAGCACTATCAATCATTCCTGAGACCATAAGAAAAAATAATCCGTAAGTGTCTGATCGAGCACTTTTATAGTTTTTCATCTTTTTTTCCACTTTTTACCCAGCTTTAATTGAACGTTCGATGATGAGATTACTTGTTCTAAGAAATTTGACAACTTAGAGAAATATTTCCTTTGTAAGAATTGTTTTACGGTTTAAAGTACGAAGCCGATCAAATGTACCGACCCAAAAATCTGACCCAAGAACAAATAATTTATTTTAAATCAGAACTAAACGTAAGACGGATGTTAAATTATGGTAGATGAATACACATACTTTTAAACTTGATATTTTGTAATTATTTACTTTAGACCATTTTCAGAATATCTCTAATTTTTTCGGTAAACAAGTACGTTAACTTACCTTTATTAACTGTATTTAATCTAGATCGTACCCTCATTATACTATACTCTCTTCTGAGGAAAATAGGAATAGTAAAAATGTTTTCTTTATATGAATGGATACGACTGCTTTCCAAGGACTTAGTAATTAGCTAGAAAAGCATATGAAAGTATCCTTTAATAGAGTATCGACATTTTTGAAGCATGCAGTTTTCAAAGAAAGTAAAAATTGCTTAAAGCTTTACAAGAAAAAATAAACCCATATTTCCAAAAGGTGTAGTTCGTTTTAAGGCAAAAAAAAAATCCCGTTAGAATGTAAAACAAGCTTCAAAAAAAAAAAAAAAAATATCTTGTACCGTTACTTTTTTCTGAATTTGAATAGGCTATACCTTGAGTTTTTTTAAACTTAAGTTTTGAAAATTAAATTTAGACTTTTGCACTCTTCGAAACGCAAGCTCTTATTTCAAGATATTAATTTCTTCGAATTTAACAATATGTCTTTTTGAAAAATGTTTCGAATAAACTTTTCGTTAAATTGACGAAAATTTCGTGAGATTTGAGCGTCAGTTTTAGACCTATTAAGAAAAGAATGGCCGTAGGAAACGAAATTTGACTTGTCATTGAAGAATCCTGGGAAGTTAGCGTTTCATTTCTTGAAGTGTAGATACTTCAAAATAATCTGTTGTTTATTTTAAAAAAAATAAAGACACGTTAATTTATATATAAAAAAATTTCATATTCGCTTTATAATAATTTGAAATAATGATAGCAAGAACGGAGCAATAAATGCTCTGAATACTCACTTTTTTTAAATAAAAGTACAATAGGATGGACTGAAAAAATTATATTTTCTATGAGTAACTTCTACTGTAAAGATAAGTTGTGTCCAAAATGTGAGGAAAATGTTTAAAAAATTAATACTTCTGTTTTCAGATCGTGAATGAACTTCAAAGTTTTAAAAATAGGTTAAAATGGTCAAGTTAATTTTTTTTTATGAACGTCCAAATGTTTAAAGTTTCTGTTCTACGATCATTCAAATGCTTCTTTTAATAATATTTGACTTTCCGTCCATCTAAATGTACTTAGTACAATTCCTACATACGTGGTAAAATAAAAGGCTGTCTCAGTTAATCAGAATGAGCGAGGTTGTACGGTACTGATTTTATTAGCACGGAAACACGGGCTACTAATTTTGAATTACTGTCAAATAACAGTATTGAGTTTTAGTAATTTGTATGAAAGCAGTGACATATTCAGGTCTTGCAAGTTTAGACCTAAGCATTTAACAATCAAAGATTTTTTTAAATTTTAGTATCATTATGTATGATACTCAAATTTTCAATCAAATTTAATACGATTAATTAAAAATACGAAATACGAAGATAAAAGGGTAGAAAATACTTTTAAAAAGCATCATTGGAAATAACTCTTAATTAAATGCATTCTTTGAGCCTTCAACCCTGTAAACTAATACGTATGATAGTTTTGATTCATATAAGAGCTTAACGTTTGTAACTAATTAATAAATGAAATTAAAATTCCTTTGAGCATTTGCTTAAACTTCCCTATTTAAACCTCTTAATGAGACTAAAAGAGAAGTATCCTAATGACAAGATCTTGTTCCACGCTATTCTTTTAAAACTAAAATAAATAAATAGTTTTTACTTTTCCTACATTATGTCAGAAAAACTATGTAGCGAAATATATAAAGATATTTATATTCTTTGTACTGGTTTGAAAAATGCGCGTGCAGGAAAATTTAATGATATAATATAGCTAAAATGGACAACTTTTTAATGTTAATTGGATCATTAAAAATGTTGCTTTTGACAACAAAGCAACGACATTTTCACTATTAATATATGTGGGCTTAATAATAATGGGGTTGTTTCCTTCAGTTAAAAGTAGTACTTTTTGTCACTGAAATTGATAGAATAAGTGAAAAAAGTAACATGGACCCAGAAAATACTTTCATTTTCCCAACAGATTTTTTAATTAATTTTTTTAAGTGTCCGATTCTTCAAACAAGGCGTGGTCTTGATGACGTCACAAATGATGCTCTTTGGTGCACCTTTCTATCGCGTTTCCACGTTATGATAATCAATAAACGAATTAAAATTGCGCTCTACGCTTGCTATCAACCATATCGTTGCCAATACACGTGAGTAAAAATGCGAATTCAAATTTTTTTTTAGTGAATGGCAACACTGAATGGCCTTTCATCATTTGTGATGTCATCTGCAGAAGTACAAACAATGAAAGCATACCGATTTAAGTAATTTTTTAAAAATATTAAACATAAACAAATTATTTAAAAAATGGTCAGATCCTATGTTTTTAAGCATGCTCTTTCAGAAAAAAATACTTTTAAAATTTTGGAAACGACTCCGTACGCTACTAGAATTTAATCACGGGATGATATATGTTTTGGAATATTTATTTAGCGATAAAATTTTAAATGTTTTTATAAAGTTATCTCTTTTGTTTTGTGAAGTTCATCAATACACAAACAAATTTGTTCTTTAATTGGTAAAGGTAATTGAAACACGTTTCTTGATTACATCCATTACAGTTTCATTTGAAGAATAATTTTTGAGCTTCATTTTCATTTTCGTCCTTTTAAAGTTAAATTCATTAAAAAGAAAAATAATTTCTTTGAAATAGATCTTAACTCCAGAATAACATGGACGGAAAGAAAGAGGGAAAAAACATTTCAATACTTCCGTAATCAGCACTTTTAGTTTCCTAAAGATTAATTCTAGAAACGCAAATCATTCTTACATTTAACAATAAGGACTCTTACAGCTGTAACAAAGGAATTTATATTTGCACTTTCACTTCTCTAACGTTATACAAGTATTATTAGCCAATTCTGCAAATAATCTTTTCAAATAATATTAAATTATACACATCATTAAAAAAATGTGTCTTCTTCTTTAAGATAATGACATGTTTTGGATTACTTAAATGTAGTTTGGATAAATTAGCTCGGTCAGACTACGGTCTTACCATAGCAAAAGTTTTCATTTTCCAATTTTCCATAAAACTACTGACAGCTCATCTCAGATAGCATTAAATGTGAGATACAACTAAATGTTTCCTAAAGAAAGCTATTTTTCAGGATTAAACAACTTTTCTGACATGAAATTTTGTGGCGGATTAAAAAATGTAGATGTCGTCACACTTTGTGCATCCCTTCTAAAGGTTTAACAGCTTCTTTGAGTTTCGAAACATATTACAGAATTTTAAATTAAAACTTTCATGTTCGTCGGGCAATTGAGGACTTTCGGCTCCTGAGTAAGTACCCCAAGCATCATTTTTCAAACAACTTTTCCTTATCTCGAAAGTCATTTATCTCGATGTTCTTTTTTAGATAATAGCTTTAGTAGGATTCCTGGGTCAAACAAACTGAACTCAGTCGAGATTAAATGCTTCACAATTTTGTTTATATATTTATACTTGTTTAAAATTTGGAGATGACTTCGTCTGAAAGAGTGGAAAATTCTTCAACATTCCGAGAGAAATTTTATAAACATGAAACAAATACCCATGCAATTTATTTCTTTTTAAAATATAAAAAAGGGAAATTATATCCGTCAGTTTTGCTTAGCTGGCTATTTTTATCAGTTTCCTTAATATAGGATGTCAACAAATAAATTAGGTATAACTCATTTCGAATATCTAATTTCATGAATATATGTCATTATAATTTCTCTAAACCCTTTTTTGTTAAAAAGGTTTGCTAAAAGGCTGATCGTGTTCACTATATACCCCCGTCTTTTTACAGAAGTGTACTATTTGACGCAAGAACATTTGGAAACGGTTTTACTGTCACGTCCAATTATTGCTAGTACATTAATTTATGAAAGATTACTAAACTCAAAAGATAAGTTACCTATGCAATGATCTGCCATATATTTTTTCTCCAGCACTCAAGACAATGCGTGATAAATTTACACAATTCCTTTAGCTTCAACCTGATGATAATGTTGTATATACCTAAGTGTAATTTATAAAGTTTGATAGCAATGTATTTTTAACTGGCTGGTATGTATTACAGATTGTTTTTTATCCCTTAGTAATCTGAACTTTCCTTGCAAATGATGCTTGCATAAGAGCCGAATTTTTTCCTTCGATAATTTTTGTTTAAGGTGAATTCCAGGAAAAGGTGACATGAGATTTGAATTTTTAAACTTAATATTCTGTCACTTGCCACATACCATTCTCTTCAGAAGTAAATGAACTTCTTGAATCTTAACCTGCTTTTGACAAATAGTTTGATGATTTCCAGAAAATCAAAGGCAAAATCAAGTTTTCTCTTTGTATTTTTACAGAGCAGAAAATCTCTTTTCTATTACATACTGTAATTTCAATGACCTTGTTATCAGCATATAATATTTAGGTTAACTTTTATCTTTTGAATGTCTAGTTAAACTTTTTGGTAAGTAATTTAATTTTTTTTCAACCATGAAATAAGTCCCTTACTAATGTGACAATTTGATGTTCTTCCGTTACCGAAATACTACATCTCAGTTAGTTCACCAAGATCCTATTGGGAATAGAAACTAATGTTCTTTTATGCAAAGCAGAATTATGCCACTCGTCAAGGAGGCATATAGTTATAATTTTAATGGATATTTAATTTATATGCTTTTTAATCGTAACGGAAGGACAAAAAAATACGGTAACGGAAGGACATTTAACTAGAAGCTGATACAGGGTAAAATTTTAGAATGCTAGTATAAAACAAACTATTGTTTAAATTTAGTAGTCACATTTAAAACATATAAGTAATATTTGTACAAAAAATATATGTGCTTTTATTCAAAAAAAAATTAACTTTTATTTATTTAAAAAAAAATTGTTTTGTGATTTTATTTCTTCTATTGCGTGTGATGAAAATCATGAAAACGACACTTTAAAACTTCTAAGCATGTGAAATCCATTTTGGTATGACTTGTTTGTGGTATGACAAGTCAAATCAAGCAGAAACATATGCTTAAAAACTTGAAATTTATATTGGAACAGTACAATATTGAAAATGCTTTCAGATTTCTTGCCACAAGTCACAGGAAAGACTGTTGATAGCATTGATTTAACCGTTAAACACACTGCGAAGAGATCAGTAAAGTCATAGATCAACTTTCAAGAAGGTGGAGAAAAAAGGATCCAAAAAGGTCCATTCTCATCCTGACACACAAAATATACACTATTTGAATCCTGTAACAAGTTATGTTATTGAATATAATAAGTATTTCAACAAATCGAACAAGATTTCACTTCAAAGTCAACAAACTCTCAGTTATAAATAATGTTAAAAACTGAGTTACTGCTGAATCACAATACCCAATCATAAGAATATGCCAAAGGATTCATTAACGTTTGGACAAGTTTTGTTAGTTGGATGGAAGGGAAAGAAATTAACAAAGAGCAATGTTGAACAGGTATTTTATATAGAAGATGAAAGAATAGAAATAACTTGATTTAGAAGGCATAATAATGTGGGAATGATCTTCGTGTTTTCTGAGAAAAAAGATAAATGTTCTATGGATTATGATAAAATTACTGAATATTTAAAGAATTCAGAGTTGTAACAGATGGCTCAGGAATTAGATATCATTGTTTCACACTGCTGTATTAGCTGAATAAATGTTTGTAAGTTGAAATGTTCCAAGTTTAATTGTTTTGGACTTCTTTTCCTTCCGTTACTGTCCTTCCGTTACCCTTAACAAATACATAATTTATATACTTAAAATAATTTTTTTTTTAACTAGAGGTGGAATTGTAATGACTGAACATTCCTGTATGTGCTCTAGTTTTTATAGAATTTTCCTTTTTATAGTTTAGCTGAACTTTTGAGGAGAACATGATAGCGTGAAAATTATGTGTCCTTCCGCTACCGTTTTTTAATATAAATTTATTTTTTAAAAAAAGTTACTAACAAAAAAATTTCGGCTTTGGCGTTTTTAGCCACTTACTATGATGTGTATAAATGTCTATGCATAAGCTTTTGAAAAAATATGTATTTTGAAATTTTCACAGACAGAAATGAATCGATTTTTTTTTGTAAAACTGTCCTTCCGTTACCACTGGAATTCACCTTAAGTTAGTTGATTATTTTAATTAAATTTCCTTTTTTCTTGATTCCTGGAAGTTTAAAAATTAAATTCAGAACATTAAGTTGCTTTATTGCCTTCCATGTCAGCTTTTTCCAATGCTTTGTCAGTCTAATAAATTATGTTAAAAGGAATTTTGAATTTTCCAAGAGTTAAGAGTTTTTTTTTTTTTTTGTACAAAGTATCACATATACTTACGTTAAACAATGTTGTATTTTAAAAGGTTTTAAACGTATTCATTATATTTTTTTCCTGTGTAGTTTTTTATTTTTCAAGTGTGCCATCATATTAGTTTGGGGTGTAACTATGAATATTATACAGAAATACTTAGCAAAGACACATTTTATCGACAGCAGTTAGTTAGGAAAAAGCGTCACTCATTTTAATTAATAGTACTACTCACGCGTAAGATGTAAAAAAAAAAACTCTATTGAAAATTAGGTGAAAGGGGAGGTAAATTGCAGACTTAAAAATCAATGAATACATTAACTTGTCTTTTCATTGTCGATTATTTTAAGATTAAATTTTGTATACAATAGCCACATCCGAGCAGAATATTTGCTCTGTAATGTATTTTCTTCGGGAAAAAAACCAGTTTTAGCGTTTTACTGCGTGAAGTATTTTCCATAGGATCTTAAAGTTTGGGTTACAGTTACGCTCAGAACTACCTTGCTTTTTTGAAGCTTTTTTTAGCCATGTTTTTTGCTTTGCCACTCAATTTAACATGGAGTTCTAGGAACTTGGTGAGAAACTTTAACGATTGCCAAGCTGGTCCCATTTTTGGCATCAAGTTTGGTGACAACTTACTATAAGTATTTTTGAGAAATTTCGAATCTAATAGATAATTCTAGAAAAAACTAAAAGACTGAATATACCATTGATAAAATCCAATTCTCAAGAATAAATTTAACAAATTAAGGTTTACATTTTCATTAGTTTAGTTTGTTTAGTTTAGAACGAAAATTTAAAACATTTTCAATTGCTCAAGTTTATTGCTTTAAAAAGAAAAAAAAAAGCGAATAAAAGAAACAAGGCTGTCAAATAAGAAGAAACATTTTCCCCCCGCTATCATTAGTCGTAAAAAGGATTAAAAGAGTTTAACCTGTGAGATAGGAAGAAACGCAATTGGTATTTTGCTTGTTTATAGCTTGCAATCAGAAATAGGCGGGACTGTTTACGGATAGTTTTACTTTCTTTGGAAATCTTCTTTAGAGACATTTGTCCTGTGGAAAAAAAAAAAGTGTTTTTTTTTTTTTTGAATGAACTTAACTAATAGTGACAAAAAATATTTTTAATTGGTTAATTGATTGGTAAAATTACACTACGTATTTTGTTTCAAAACTTTTGTTGCTAATGAAAATATTTACAGTAATAACTGCTTAAAGAGAACAGATAGGGGAGCAACGCAACGTATGAGTATTAAGATGCTCCCATCGCTGGACAGGTTTCTGGCTGACATAGAAATTCAGTTTAAGAAGAGGAAATTTTGCTTGCACCTGTATAAAAAGTAAAAAATACTTAAAGTATGTTTTAAAGCATTTTGTTAACAGTTGCAAAGAGAAAAAGGTATCATTCATAGGTGTTTGCACTAACGGTATAGATGTAGTGACGTATTTACAATAACTTTTGCGAATAGTTTAGAACGTAGAAATTATGCTTTTCCTTTGGAAGTGGAAAATTTAAATAAGTTTATCAGTTATTACTGCATTACTTCTGTACACGATTTTATTATAAGATCTTTAGCCTAATTTTTTTCCCTTCATTATCAATACTGTTAGTATAGTTTCAAACATCCATCAGTATTTGTTTGTGCGTATTTCGTTGGAAGGTTTACACTTTCTTCAGATTTTTCGCTGTCCCTTTCACTATTTTTTAAAAACTGATTGCTTGCACACAAATGTTTCGCTGAGGATATTTGTTACATTTTCAATTAAAGAACAGCACATTTGAAAACAGATTGGAGGCAAGATTTACCAAGTTGAAGATCGTCCATTGGCCGGCGGCAATTGACCGCTTCTCCTCGAGATTGCTGCTGAATTAACAGAAAAGACAACTGGCAGAATTGAAGGACTGTTTCACAAGCGCTGTATGAAGGATGCTAAAAAGTGAGGTAGAAATAATTCTAAAAGAAGGGACATGTGTCAGTGTTTAAAAAATGTTCAAGACGTGATCAAAAACGTTTGCATATTTGCAGTGTACATTTTATTATCTTTTAAAGTAAATGAAATATTAGTCACAAGGCTACATTGAAACTCGAACTGGTTGAATAAAAAGCCCTTATCGAGTTTATAATATTGTTGATGTTGATGATAAATATCAAGAGCAAAAAATGACAGTTGAAGTGCGAACATAAAAATTATTTCAGAAAGATTTTCAAACGAAAAAAAATAAAAAAATCAAGAAAATATCTCAAGAAGTCTGTACTCTATATTCCACTTTTTACGAGCTATGAAATTATTTCTTTTAAGAAATATGCATTGAAGAGTTGAAAGACGAATTCGGCGATTTTCAAGCAAAGCTGATAGCATCAATGTTTTTTTAAATAATAGCTTTAAGGTCTACAAAATTTGATCTGAAATTTTGGACATTTTTCTTGCATTTATCGTAATGCATAAGTTATCACCACGTTTATGCCGTCCGTATTGAATGACTGAAGCAAACGCACTGTGAAAAATTTGAGTATAATATATAACACATTTTATCAGTTCCGGTCTATTTGTGGACTTGCATTTGGCAATGAAAAGATATTTTTAAAGAAGGACCTATTATTTTTAAAGGATGGTTATAATAGCTTGGAAAGTTTCCCCTTTTTTTGTTTCTTTACTGAAGTATAAAAATAATTTCAGCTGTTAAGCACGATCCGCATAAGAAGCACTCATAAATCCTACTTAAATCTTAATAATTTTTGCTTAACTAAACAAAACGATTAATTTTGCTGCTTCGAGCTAATAAGCTGATGATCAGTGCCTCTGGCTAACAACTTAGCGATTGTCCTTAGAAATATTAATTTTTATCAATATATGTGTATATCTATCTGATTAAGGACATCATACTTTGAACTTCACTTAATTGCTCGGTTCTGATTTGATTTGATTGAAGACATATTACAAAATTAGGATGCACATTTAAATTAATTATATGTAAATATTTTCCTTTATGGTTACGATTATGGTGTTTCACACATTATTAGCTTCATTCATATCCAAAAGTCGTCGTGTATCGCTGCGAATTCCACTTAATAATCCTAAACTTTTTCAATAGCGATAATGATGAACTTGAATTAGGAAATTGTTATGGCAACACACAAGCATAACGAACACAGTTTGAGGTGTAATTGATAGTTTTTACTTAAATCAAGGAAGAAAAATCGCAGACAAAAACGAAAGTGATATGATAGCAAGCTCATAATTAAGAATCGCATTTTGGTTGCCTAAAATTTCTCAGACATACCATTAAAAAAATATCCTGTAAACCCTAAAAACCTTCTCCTTGGAAATGTTCTAGTTAAACAAGGATGCCACTCTATATTGAGTTGTTATTTGAATGATTACTATTGTAACAAAATTTTAAAGTGATTGACACCGTGCATTTTTATTCAAGTTTGAAATGTATTTTATAAGCTAAAATATAGTATTAAAAGAAAATGAAACTGAAAAAAAAGAAAGTAGATTGATACCTGGTAGGATAACAGAAAAATACCTTTTCCATTAATTTTAATTCACTTCAAAATATTTTTTTTTCATGAAAGTACAAGAGATCTTAATTACATTGTATTATTCTGTTGTTTGATGATTTCAAACGTGAATAAAATTTTTTAGTGTGAAATAGCATTTTCAATTTTTGTGGCCATTAAAAGATATGACAGCGCTTATAAGAAAAACGGAGACTTTTTTGTTATCAGTTATTCTTCAATATAAAAATTTCAGTTCTCGAATTAAAATAACAGAGATAAAATGTGTTCGTAAATCAGTTTTATTCAGAAACCTTGCCTAGCTTTTTAGTTCCTCTGATGACTATAATCTGTTAGATTTTGTGACAGAAATCCTTCTAAAAGGTAGTTACAAATATAAAGCAAAAAATCGTAAAAATAATTTTGCATTTTATACAAAATAATCCCATAGCAGGGGGAAAAAAACATCTTCCAGTGTTCAAAAATGTCCCAAAAGTTCATTAACACAGATCAGGGGATAAAAATTTAAATTCTCGAGGGAACAAAAAAAGGTTCAAATTACCAAATGTCGCAAAATAACTGGTCATAGCTCAAGATATATAAGTTTGCATTTTATTTTATAGCTTTCCTTTATTTTATAAAACATGTTTTGATGATACTAATAGCGCAAAAAAAAAAATAAATAAATAAATTAATAAACGAATAAATTTAAAAAAAATCATATATTGTTCGGTCATTTTATTCAGTTAAACATTGGCTAAAAACTATTTTAAGCTCGTTAAAATCCATTTCTTTGAAATTAGTTTAAACTTTAAATTCTTTCAAAGGCATTAGTTACGTCAATCCACGTTTCAGATTAATTTCTGAGAGGTTTCATTAAAATAAGAATGCTTCAAGTCTGCGTAAAATTTCATGCATCAATTTTCTTCCATATTAAAGTCAAGAAAATATTATCTAAATTAATTAAGTATAATAATTTTTGATACTTGAGTGCACTCTTGAAAATGCATTTTTTCTCCTGTTTTTGAAGAAAAAGATGGGATAAATTAAAAGCACCATCAATCACGCTAAAGAATAATGAGAAAAAAGTATAAGTCATATCTTCACCACTTTCATATACTTTTTTTTCCTCTTCGGAAATGAGATTAGCTGAAAACTTGGATAATGGGATCAGTAGTTTTAAAGAATCTAAGGCTTTTAAAATAGCTTTCAACTGATTGCATATATTTATTTCACTTATTGCTCACACATTTGAATTTACCATTTCGATATATTTTAGTGAATCAACTGGTTGTGTCATCCTACAACTTCGAGTTAAGGTACCGTAATTTTGTCGGCTAAATATTACTAGTAGGTAACTATACGTTTGGATAAAAACAGAATATTTCACTTTTGATGAAAAATGTTTCGTGAAAAAAGACAAATACTTCTAAAAATAATAAAATTAAGAAATGGAAGTTTAATTAGAGTTGAATTAAAACTTCTTATTTGCCAAAAATCACAAAATACTTTAATGAGATTCAATTGAAGCAGTATAAGGAAAACTCAATTGCAGTTTCCTATTTGTATTATATACTTCACGATATAAGTAATTGTCATATTTTTTCATGAAACTATAAATCTATTAATTTGGTAGCACAAGTAAATAAATCTTACACTTGTTTCAAAATATCTTAGTACTCAGAAAAAAACTGTTATATTTGTTAGACTAAAGTAGTGGATTGCGCTATGAACAAAGTGATATCGTAAACTGGATAAACTAATCTTTTTTAGATAAAATGCATAACCGATAGCAAAAATTTGCAAAAATATGTAAACACAAGATTGAAATCATGTCGAATGAATCATGCCATCAAAACATTTAGAAACTAATTAAAATCTCAATATATCTCTTTTAAATTGAGAGCAAAAATCCGTTCACATGTCTCTCTTTTTTAAGTGCTCGTTAATGACGGGGATGTTTCCATCAATACAAAAACGTTAACCATTTATACATGCAACGATTACTACTTTTAGTAGCTATGCGCAAAACTATCTCTTTTATGATTAATTAAATAAGGATAAACATTTGCATAAACATCTCAACGCTTGAATTGAAATTTAATATATTTACAACGGTATTTGAGCACAATTAAAAAAAATAGCAACTCTAATTCACTTAACACTTACTTTAGCCATCACTTACTGTCTATTAAGGTGCTTCATAAAGTTTTAACACTTACTATTTAAAAAGAAAATACTTGAATATATTTGAGAAAACTTGTAGCGTCCCTTTTATAAAACAAACCCAACGTCTTTCTATAAAATTATTCTCTTTTATGTTCATATATCCAAAAACAAAACCAAAATGTTTTGTAAAAAAAAAAGAATAATCGTTTGTGAAGGGTCATCAATTTGTGTGAAACTATAAAGAAGATAAGAAGTCCAGAAGAGCTTGGAAACCGGAAAAATTTATATTATTTTTTTTATTTCTAAACATTTACTTGAACTAACACTTACTGACTGCTAAAGTACTATTCATTTTTTCTAACACTTACTACTCTAAAAAAAAAAAAAAAAAAAAAAAAATACTTGAATGTTTTTGAAATATTTTGTAGCAACCCTTTTGCGATACTCCCCCCCCCCTCAAAACCAAACGCCATTCCATCAAATTATTTTCCTTTTTTTATTCATATTACCGAAAACCAAACTAAACTGTTTTATAAAAAAATGAATAACCATTTGTGAAGAGTCATCTATTTGTGTGAACCTATAAAGAAGATAAAAAGACCAAAAGAGCTTGGAAACCGGAAAAATTTATACTCTCTCTTAAACTTTATATCATATTTTTTGAGCGGTTGAAAAGCGTTTTCTCAGTAAAAAATATTCTTAAGACATAAGAAATTTCTTTACATTTTTCAGCTATGAAGATCGGCTCACAACGTATAAATAATAGTTTTAAGGTTCATAAAGTTCTGAATCGAAGCGATATTTTCCTACATTTATTGGTAATGCCTTACATTTTCACCTGTTTTATGTCCTCTATTTTTGAAGCTCTTGAAGCAAATTTTCTGTGAAATGTCTTAAAAAGTCTGAGAAATATTTCGCATTTTACTTCATATTATAGATTTAATGGAAGTAATTTATTATCTTATGTATTGCGAAAATCAAAAGTTATTTTAGGAAGGTCTAGGTGAATACATTTAAAACCCACATGTTATTCCTGGACATAAAATCAACGCTATTAGGACAACAAGCTATTAGAAACTTATGTTCTGCGAAATTAAGTTTATGGATAATGAAACAGAAACACTTTCTTCTTTTCAAACCTTGGTAACAAGAAGTTCGTTCATAACTAATTGAGCCTACTTTCGTGAGCGTTTGATTTCGTTTTCCTGCATGATTTTATTTCTGCCACAAAGTTTTTAGTTGTTCGGATATTATTTTATACTTAGAAGAGGAGATTTCTGTCGGAATTCTGTAAATGTTTAACTTTTTTTTACATTTTATCACAGGGTAAACCAGTATAACAAAGTTTAAAATTAGTGCTACTAGTTTTACCTACATTTTTAAGTGACTTTTTATATTTGAAAAGTTTTGCACTTATTATTCAATCAAACAACAGTATTTACAAAGAAGAATCCTAAGTATGTAAAGTATGTAACTATAAATAATACATCATGAGTGATGTATTAAACGCCAAAAGCATTTACATTTAAAGTTTTGGGCGTACAACAGGATGAAATGAGAAAAAACTTAAAAGCACTAACTTAAAAAGACATTGTGTGAAAAACCTAGTTTCTCTAAAGCCTTTAATTACCCAAGAACACCGCAGTTCAATCATTTAGCATTTTTGATGCTTTAAATATTTTACTACTCATCTTCCATGCTTGAACGCAGACAAAATGACAGAAATAGATCTAAAACGTAATGATAAATATGACAGCTATGTTTTGAAATCTTAGAGGGGGAAATTAACCTGTTATAAAATAATTCCACTGGAAAGTGATTAAATATCAAAAATTTGGTGCTGAACATGACGCTGAAATTCAAAGGAATAAACGCTTCATGCGCGCATGCCTCCTCAATCCACCTACTCTCTTTCTTTCGCACTGAATTACTATCTAAGCGACGTCAACGTAACTGCCATTCCTTTTTCAGATGGTGTCCTTCTATTTTTGTAAATGTAGTAAAAATGTAAATTAATTACCGGTTCATGCCTTATATTTTCATGTGACATGTGTAAATAGCATAACATTCCAAAAACATTACAATTCTTTACATAACCATTGCAAAAATCATCGGTTTCATGACAAGAGTTTTGAAAAGTGCTTCAGAAGTCAAAGGTACTCTACCTGACGTTTTGAAGACATGTTTGAATATTTAAAAAAAAAGGTGATAAAATCAAAAATATTTAAAAAATTGCAACCCAGTGTCCCAAGACTATTTTTTTTAGTCAGACAAAAATTTTTTAAATAGAGAAACGGCATCTTTTTGGCCTTATCTTCAAAGAATTTATACATAGTGAAAATGCGTTTATATTACAGAATAAAAACTTGATTTTTTAAAAAAAACGCAAAAACTAGGTGGCTCGGTACCTAATTATTCATTGAGAAAATTGACCATACCAAAATTTTGAACACTTCTTAGATGTGAAAAGGCCTATTTTGGGGATTCTCGCTAAGAAATTTCGATACTTTGAATACATATGTACATTAAAAGAGACCAACTTAAAAAAAATCGGTAAAAACTAAGACCGAGAGGGCACGGCGCCACGAGAGCTAATTTTTTAAACATCAGATAAAATAATAAGCAAATAAATTACACGAGAAATGACTATTTTTTTTTCGCTAAATAAATTATAAGCTCTCATATTTGTCAGACGTATCGGAAGTTAAAGAAAAATATTTACACTTAGGATGAAACATTTAAGTGAAAAAAAAAAACAACTGTAATAAAATATCTCAAATGTTTATGGGGACAAAATAATATTTCCATTGTAACAGATTATAAATTAAAGCAATAAAATTTCGTAGAATAAATAAACCATTGTAAAAGGGAGGTAAACGAAATTCTGAAAAGAAACTTAACTTTTTAACACAGAAAAGTTTGTACCAAAAATTTTACGAAAAGTGTTTGCGAAGCAAATTTTGTTTCAATGGTTTGACGAACATTGTTGCAGATAAAAATATCGTTTATACAAGATGCGGTTTAAATGTTAAGGAGCATGTTTTTTTTTTTTTTTCCTCACGTGATTGTTCAATGCGGCAGGATGCAACTGGCAGGAAAAAACGGGGGCAGCGATCTGCCCTTACAATGGCGACCGAGCTCCTTTTACTCCTATAAGCCAGAGCTTGAGGAAATTGTTCCGTGTAAAACCTGTTTTTGAAATTTGAAACTTGGGTTTAAATGTTCTCTACACACAGACCCCCAATGTTTTTCCTTTACATTATTTTTTTCTCGCGTAGATACAGAAAAAAAAAAAAACAGGAAGCCAGGTTGAAAAGTTAGGGGATCTTAGGAAACACAGTGACATTGCTCTGGAACAGTTTTGGCTTCTCCGTGAATCCTTTTCACGGGAGCTTCCCACAGATCTTCCTCATTTGCAAATGCTCGGTTACTATCTCATGTACCGCAAATTTTAAAATGTCAATATTTCTAGAAGTTTTTCCGATGTTTAGACGATTGTCTAATTTTAAAATATCTCTCGCATGCTTTGCGTTGTCGTCAGTCTTGGCCGTTGTTAGGCGTTTAGACTAGAGCACATCGGCGACGTCTTCCCGGCCCTCCTTGAAGGACTAGTGTGATTTCCCGACTTGGGTTCTCGACCCGCAGTCATCTCTAAAGTTCTATTAAAGCATCTAGTTCGTACTAAACACTGTAAAAGCACGTTTCCGTAACATTCTTCACCAGCAGAATGCGAAATTTCAAAAGTATATCGTTATTTTGTCATTCGAGTGATTCCGAAACTACACCACGTGTTACAAAATGCAAAAACATGTTTTGTGCAGAACGATTTCCTGAAGCTCTGACAGGTGGGAATGAACTGAGCTCGGTTACCACTGGAAGGGCAGAGCCCCCCCCCCCCCTTTTTCTTGACAGTTGGAGCACACTACGATAGACAGTCGAATCAGGAAGAAACAATATGCGCATTACTTTATTAGCACTAACTGTATTTCACTATGCGAAAAGTATAAGATTTAAAAAATGTTATTAAATGTTTTTCCATCGAAATTTTCCAGTATAGGAAATTTGATTGGAGTAAAACTTAAATAAGGAAAATAAATAATGTTGATTTTTAACATGCCATGCCATTTTATTTTAGTTTTCAGCTGGAGTGTTATTTTCAACTGAATATTAACATTTATTTATTGTTTAAATTATTTAACAAATCTCGAGAAATTAAACAGTACGCAAAGACCTAAATTAATAGTGCGCAAACATTGAAAATGTTTTTACAAGGTTTCAGTTACTGACAAAGGAAAATAAAATTATCGCAAATTATTTCCAAAAAGCAAAATATCTCCAAAAAAGTAACTGAATATGTGCCAAGATAAATTACACATTAAAAATAAATATATACCATAAGAACTCAGACGCAGCAAAACAGATAAATTAAATTAATTCAAAATGAGCAATAGTCTCTCAAATTAACTTATTCAGTTAGCTTACATGAAATAACTGCGCTAAAACAGCACACTTTAAGATTACTTAAAGGGATTCATAAAAATGTCAGGTAAGACGCATTTAATATATTTTTTAGAGCACAGTAAAGCTATAAGTGTTTAAATCATTGATTTGTTAAAAGTATAAATATTCCTCTTATATTTACTTTATTTTTTTGGCATGCGAAATTAATCTTATACCTATCACATATAAGTGTGATAAATTTGCTATTGAACTTTACCTTTTCTAATTCCATCTATACTCTAAGATTGATTACAAACATTATTCATCATTTCAAATCATTCATAAATCATCAATATTTCATCAAACTAGCATAGGAATAGTTAACTATTTGCATATAAATTCAAATCGTTTTTGCTCGTAGGGCATTTCATCCTGAAAACATCCAGACAAACCGAAAATATCATGCAATAGTATCTAGGGAATGATTGATTACTATATTTCTGGGTCACGTTTTGAAACATTAATGATGATGAAGTAGATTTCTCAGAGGGAAGCTAAAATCAATCACGGCGAAGAATGCTATGAACTTCAGAGGTGAATTTTCAATGAATACTATTTATATGCAGTAAATTTCTATGTCATGAACTTAGCAATTGCATTCAGCCAAAAAGGGATTAAATTGTATTTACATTTTCAACATTTAGCTTTTTTGGGACATCCTCAAGGTTTTTTTTTTCTTTCGAAAAAGGAAACTTTGTAAGAAAACTTTATTAATTTTTGCACATGAGAAAAAGTTCGATCATTCAACATTAAGAAACAATGTACTCACAGAAGTCTGTATAAATTGTTTCGACACAATTTTAGATGTTATAATTGATACAGAAATGTTGTTTTAAAAAAATCATACAGTATTGATGTATAGATACATGCCGCAATGGTAACGCTATGCAAAAGTTTCGCCTTCCTAAATTTGAGGGAAATACAGAATAAAAGTGATTGTAACACTAGTGTCTTTCCCATCACGAAAGTTACGCTTTGATTGGAGCGTCGTTGGCTGCTAAGCTAAAACTACCGCGGTGTAACCATGAGCGTTCGGAAACACAGCTCTTTCACCAGGCGATCTACGTTCAAAGTATCCAGAAGAAACTCGTTAGAGACTAAACCAGTTTTTCTCCCGCGTGACGTCACTTCTCGTGAGCTGCAGTTTTGCACTATGCTCTAACACACGTTTAAGTTTCGATACCTTGTTTAGCTGGCGACGACTTCAAGGCAGGGGAAAAGCGGGTGACTACTCTTAATCGGCAGCGAGAAGTTGCTTGTTTACGCTGATTTCTCGCTTTGACTGACTCTCTTTTGATGAAAATTATTAAGCAAAGTACTCTGCGTCATGATTTTTTAAGCTTTTTAAAACTTGTACTTCAGTCTATAATTCCAAATAGTCAGTTATTTATAATTGACTTTTTACCTACAAGAATTTTCTTTAACTTTATATGACAAATATAAACAAATAGCTAAACAAAATGGTATCAATAGCTAAATGGAAATAAAATTGTGTACCTTTTAAGTACTTTTTCCAACTGAGTAATTTAATTGTAAATAGATTGAAAGACACTGTTGTTCGTCTATAAAGTAGTTTAATAAATACATCTTAACTTAAGCTATAAATTTAAAACTGATAACATTAATTGACTCTTAGAAAATGAGTGCATTTAAAAACGGTAGAAATAATAAAATATAAATGACTCCATTATAAAGAAATAAAAATGACTAAGTTAAAAAGTTAAACTAATAAAACACGCGTAGCCGTTTGGATAAACACTAGTGGGGTGAGATATGGAGTCATTTGATTGGTCAATCGTTTCCCCGTCTCGAGTTACAGGGCGAAGGGGAGAAAATTCTCACTAGGGAGTTTGAACGTAGCACGAAATGTTGCTACCGCCTATTTTCTCAGCGATCCTCCCTTCTCGTGAGGGAGAAATAGACGTCACTGGAAGTTCCGGACGGCTTGAACGTAGGTCGCCTGGCTCCACAGAGAAATTCCAGATACGTCATAACCACACCGGACTAATCACGCGGTGTAACCGGTGGACTATTTCCGACCGAACGCAGCCTATATGTTCGCTGAAAGCAATTATATTTTTCTTTGCAGTATTCTTTTTTAAAAAAAAAACAAGAACAGAAGTTTTTGTATGACTAAGTGCAATAAGCATTCATTCTCATTTCAAAGCTTAAGACATTTTTCAAAATGTTATAAAGAAATGAAGTAGTGAGAAGTAAAGGGATGTATGTGGTGAAATTAAAAATCTGGAGATAACCAGTACAAATGGTATATGAATGGTATATGAGGCAGTTCGAGGAGCCCTAGTAGGTGCTGTTATACACCATAAGAAAAACCTTTCAATGAAAGCCTACCAAGTGACTAATCCTTAAGCGCGGCTTACTCAAAAACTAGAATGTATCCACGTACATTCCTTCTTCCCTTTGCTTCTCACTGCCTTAAATGCAATGTATTTTTTCCCACCCATTAATGTTCCGTCAAGAATTTCAGCGCCCGATTGGTGGCAAGCGCAAGCTCTAAAAGCTACCTGCGCGCAGTAAAGGATGTCATGGGTTCGATCAACATTTGTGCTCTGAGTGCTATTTCCTTATCTTTGTGATTTAAAATCTGTCCTGACTTGTGCTATATGTGCCGTGTTGGAGCATTGCGAATTTCTGCATTAATTAAAAAAAAAAAATTACTTCAACAACCCAAGCCTTGCTCTTTCCCATATGCATTCTTCGATAACGCACATTGTCCTTCTGACAATGTGCAACAGGTCAGTTCTGACCTGTTTCAATACTTCCTCCTCCACTTCTCTGCTACTCTTTAATGCCCAATAAGTAATCTTGTTTGGTCTAAGTGATTGCTTTCCACACTTTAGGCGGTGGGTTCGACACCCTCGCTCGCTTTGGATATACTTTCCCATCTTTGAGCTTTAATTTCTGTCCTATTTTAATTATAGGCATCCTGTTCTATATGAAATAAAATATATCATATGTAAGGGAGGAGAAACACTAGATTGCAGTCCTCATCAAACAAAACTGCAATAAGAACGAAGAAGAAGATAAAGTAACCTGTTTTGGACTGACAACATTTAATAGCGTTTCTTCATCATTGAACCATTGAAGTTATTGTTAAGCCTAAGAAGCGCATAATAGGCTTGCTAGACACAAAATGCTCTTTCAGGCAGTAGGAAAAGATAAGATGATCTTTGATATGATGTTCTTTCATTGTTTCAATTGATTTGCTGTAGTGTGTCTTAATTCTGAGTTATGACTAATAAGCTAAGTTTTTCATATCCGAAGTTCGAAAACTAGTTGAATAATTTTCCTACTATGGATCTACCGTTTCTTGAGGTGGTTCCTTACCGATTGACAATAAGTTACCGTCACTCTATCAACGGTTCGTGTTTGACGCCGGGGCGTCAGGATTGTTCAACGGATTCTCCTGAGTAAAAGTTGTCTGTCCTTGATCTTGTTTTTGGAACTCCTTACCGAAACTGTACCGCTTCTCGCTCCTAGCTTGTTTATCGATAAAGACAATACACATGTTCACCTAAAATTTCACAGGCCTTACTTATCTAATGTTGAACTGACTGTTTTTGGAGAATCCTGCTTCATTACATGCTCTTACCGTTGGACTGTGGTTGTTGCCTGTTTTAACATCAGAGTGGATCCCTTTCCAGTTGTGATCGGATTGCCTTATTTCCAGATAAACGTACAAGTGAGTACTTAGTATTATTACTGTTTGAACTATTTCTAAAGTGTGAATTTTATCTTGAGGTTTTCTTGCGTTTATGGATTTGTCAGATAAATTGCTTTTAAGGTCTTAAAATTAGGCATTATGTTTCTTATATTGAAATGTCACACATTCATGTTTTGAATAGGAATATTTTTTGAAAAAAGTAACTGTTCAGAATTGATGTCACACTTTTTTTAACATTTCTGATTCCCTCCTCTCTGTCACAAACTGTCCCACTTCACCTCAAATTCACCACACCTTGTCCCATGTCATGTTGTTTTTCATAAGCATATTCTCCTCAAAATGTGCGTGGTCACATTTTCTGTTACCCTCTTTCTCTTATCACAAACTGTCACATATTCATGAATCGACCTCTCCCTAAAAGCGTGATACTATTTGTGAATATACTCATTATTTATTTCAAGGAATCTATTCTTCAGCATTTAATACCAAGTTCTTCCTTCTACTTCAACTGGGCGTAATGCACGTTTATCAAGTGCAGTCAACCGTAATAAGTAATAATACTAAATTATTTCAAGTGAATGATACTAATTTTGGTGAATATTATCTTATTTATTCTGAATTTTAGCATCGTATTATTTTTATTCGTTAAAAAAAAAAAAAAAAAAAAAAAAACTGCTTATTTTCCTAAATCCTATAAAAGACGATTCAGTTTTAATATGCTGGTGTTTATTTTAATGATATCAGCATGTTTTGCTAAGCTGCAAAAGTTTTTTCTGCGAATGAAATAATTGATATATACACCTAAATAATTATGATTCGTTGAAAAAAATAAGCGGTCTATTCGTGGTTAAATTAAACTTCTACTGTAGTAATTAATTATAATAACAGCAGTTATATTTTTCAACTGCATAGGAAGTGAGTTTTGAAGGAAGCATTATTCCGACTGAAATTTAAAAAAAAAAAATCTTTGAGTATTTTAACAAATATTCACAAAAATGTCTCAAACTAATTGAGCCATAGAAGAAATCAAACATGATCAAAAAAGCTAAAATATGATAATGGGTGAAAACCCAACGAAAATAAAGCACAAAATCTCAGGAAAGCACATAGCTATTTCAAAAAAAAAAAGCTGCTGAAATAGCTATATGTTGTATTTTTTTGAGATTTTGTGCTTTATTTACGTTAGTTTTTCACCTTAATCGTAAAGGAGCCATAATTGTTTTTAAATGTTAAAATATGTAACTAAAATTACTGCAACAGTTCTTATCATTATTATAAACTAATGTAGCTTTTTTGACGATATAACTTTTTTTTTATTTCAAATGTATGGGACATTCGTGTACAATTTCAGAAATATAATAAACTGTTGTTAAACCACTTTATTTCAAACCCTTTATAACTATTATCTAGTAATATTTTACAGATAGATTTTTCACATTGAATATGTATAGCTTTTTAAATGTATACTGCGTTTTGAGTGAATTAACAGCATATTAAATGCTTATCCAGCTTTAAATTAGATTTTTTTCAGAACTTTTTCTGGTGATATCAGACAATCTAATAAATAATTAATACCGATAGAAACATTACGTTATATTTGCATTAAATTTGAAGTAGTTTAAAACAATTTTTAAACATCCCGTGTAACAAGTTTTCATAAATTATTCGTTAACTAAAGCAATTTAGAATGCAAGAGGGCACATAACACCCGATCAGCATTTAGGGTTCTAATATAACAGTACGTTTTCAGTACTAATGTGACCAGAACTAAGTGCTTTTTTAGTGCAATTAGTTTCAGTTTGAAATTATACCATGCTGCTTTAAAACTCAAATTCCGTAATAAAAAGCATAATAGATTTATAAACCCGAGAAGTATTACCAGCGAAAGTTATTTTTCCCACCTCGTTATAATGTTTCCAGAAGCGATTAGCTTTAGGTGGTTCTGGTTTACAAGGTATATTACGTAGCGAAAAATCCAGTTTATACACTTTTAAAAAAGTTATGTGGGTTTATTTTTGTATAGTGAAACACAAAAGTTAATCTGCGTAATGGGGGAAGGAGACTCTGAAACTGATGTCGGTTGATCAGCTACTCAAAAAGAAAAACAAAAGTCCACATTAATTCGTTATGCTAAGGCAGAGTAGTTGCTTAGTTCATTGACAGCAACATTTACTGAAATATTACTGCTACTATTACCTCATCTAGAAATGATTGGTAACACCTTTGCCGCCACTCGCATTATGAGGAAATATCAGTCAAGGCAACCTCGCAGCGCAAAAAATATTGTAAGTTTCGAAACGTAATGTTTATGTACATTAATAATAAGTCTCTGAAATTACTAAAAATAATTTTTTTTTTTTTGCTATGTATCGGATTTTGTACTATCAGTCACTGTTCGCTAATGCCGCCTCAGGAAGTTCAATGTCAGTCACCAGTGACTGAAGCGACCTAAAAAAGTTTTAAGTTTCGCATACCTGATTATTTGAGTTCTTATATTTTGCTTCTAAATTTGAAGATTGTTGCTAATTTTATGCTTGATTTGAAAGAAATATCTTTAAGTAGGCTAACTGAATTAAAAAGTTTTATATATATATATATATATATATATATATATATATATATATATATATATATATATATATATATATATATATATATATATATATACTTGTCTTTTTTATGCTTAGAATTTTTTTCATAGCATGAAAGCAATTTGATGAAACATATTAAATCAATCTATATAAATATTTTAACACTGATTGCTATCGAAAAATAATAATATCGATAAATCTTTTAAAATATTTACTTTTAACAGTATTTAAGAAATTAAAGTCATAACATCGTGAAGATTATATGTTACTGAGATATCTTACATTAAAAATGTGGTTGTTTACTCTTTCCTTAAGCCATGGACTTCAAAAGAAAAGCTTTAAAGTGGAAAGGAACTTGATTATGTGGAAAGAGATTAATCTGTTAGGTAAGGATTCACGTCTTTTTTTCTCTGACCAGATGCTCATACGCGAATAAGAAGGATTACGTTATAAATCTACTTTTAGTGGGGATACCCGCACGTGTTTACGTTTTCGATTTTTCACGATAAGACTTAAATTCTGCTTGCTTTTAGCTTTCTGGAAAGAGCAGATAAAAGCTGTTTTATTCAATCATTAAAGGAAATATTATCTTAAAAAGTGGAAAATGTGGCTATTTTAAAGAAAAATCTTGTGTTATTTCAGAGCTTTTTACCCGAAATCAAATCTTTGCTTTTACTTTGCGCTATATCTTTTTCTTCTGAAGAATAAAAGTTCTGTTTCCTGACTTGCATTCAAATTTAAACGTAATAAAAAAAATGAATTGTGTTTTAAAAGTCATTAGCAGTTTGGCAATCTTGTGTATACACATGAGTGCATCTGTTTACTATCCAAATTTTATTAAAAGGAAGTGCTAAAAAACACCCAAGAGAGAAATAAAACCGAGAAGCATCTGCTATGTTTTGGTGGTACGGGGAAGGAATTAAAGCTACACATACGAAAGGAAAATAAAAAAGGGAAAACCTATTATTTTCTAAAATGTTTACCTCCAAAACGTATCTTACGGATTTTTTTCTTTCTTTTAATGCAAATGTTTTTTCCTTTCCCAGTTGAAAAAAAAAGAGTACTTAGTGAGTGTGTTTCAATTGAAATAAAGATAAGAACAAATTTTGTAGTTTTACTTGAAAATAAAAATAAACATTGGTCCATGTGATTAAATTGTTAGATTATTTTATCTGATCTAAACGAAACATTCTATAAAGAAAGATAGGTTAAATTTGATCGGAATGTTTACATGAATGCTTGAACTAAAAAAAAAAAAAACTTGTGAAAAAAATCTTAATGTATAAAACTAGTTTTTTAAAAAAATAAGAAACTCCGATTCAAATGAAGTTTTATTATGTAACTTTCTCTCTGTTATTTTTAATATAATTTACATGAGCCTATGCAGTGAACTTTTAATTTAAAAAATGAGTTTAATTCGTGCTCAAAGCGCACTCAAAAAGATGGATTTCATCGATTTTCTTCCTAATTTATGTTCGCTATTAAACCATTAATTTATAATTTTTTGATACACGTTCATACATTTTTTATAATGTTATAGTTTGCATTAGTTTGTGTTCCGACTTGTTTCACAGACAAAGTATCGTAATGAAAATACTAAAATATTTTTTCTTTATTTTGGTGCAATATACGCAAGAGCTAAAGCATAGTAAAATTAAGCGTCATGTTTTGATCAAGTCCACGAAAATGCAGACATTTTTTCTCATACGTGATAGCTTTATATTGCATTTTGAAGTGTATAATAAACCTTTGTTTTCTCCTGAGGGATCATACATGTACTCGTATGTGTGATTTCTTTGGTAACTTTTACAAAAGTAATGTTTGAAAATAGGGTTGTCTCGTGCGGGACAAACTTTCAGATTTCCTGTAGACTTACAAATTATTTTTAATTTTTTTTTTGTATTGAAAAAAACGAAGAATAATTTTAGTAGAAAGGTAAAATAGTTTTTTGAAACGTTTTGAATAAAAGATTCAGAGGATACATTACTGGAATTGAGAGTCGTCTAAAACTGTCTCCTGCACGTGAGAGGTACATTTCATTTAAAACATAACAATTGAAGCAGATATTAGGAAGAAAAGTTTGATTACAAAATCACTCATGAAAGGTATTTTCCTCATTCTCAACACAATTTCAACTTTCAGCTTTTCATAATTTTTCTATATTTAAAAGAGTAAGGATTTTTTTTTTCGAAATTGTTCGACATGTGGCAGTGGAGTGACTTTTGTTGCAATAAATGATGTAACGTACCTCCACATTTTGAGCAGTATAGAAAGTGTAGAGTAAACTCACCTTACATTAAAAACGCTGTAGTGGTGGCCACAGTGAAGTATATTTTTTAACTGAGGGTTTACAATATTAATTAACCCTCTTGAAACTCCCTGAACGTATTATAGCCCAATCCATCCTTAATCGTCTCATTTTCTAAAAATGCCAGAATATCATAAATTTTTTAATTATTTTTCCCCCAAATTTGATCTAGTAGTGGCCACTCCAAAATCTGAAAATTTCAGTAGTGGCCATCTGACATTCTCCCATCTAAAGAACTTACATGACTTACTTTAAATTCAAATAACTCATGAATAAAATTCAGTATGATACTTATATTATCAACAAAATAATCACATTATTATCGTTTATTTATTTCTTCAAAGTATATAAGTAACCTTGAAGTGGCCACTATTGAAGCATTCGCCGCTACTGGCGCATTTTCCTTAGTTTGTTCACGCTAGCGGAATTAGAGTACGTTTTCATAATTATGTAAAAACATTATAAATTCGAGGGATATAGATTTATGGAAAATAGGTGATAAACATCTAATTATTTTTTAATAATGATTGCTTAATGTGAATTTTATTTAAAGAAAGTTTTTAACGTATTCATAAAAAAACCATGCATCTAAATGTTTCTTTAATGTTTATCATTATTTCTTTTACATAGTCGTTTAATGCTAATTTTTGTACATAGCAACGTTTGAAATACTTAAACTTCGAATTTCGGGAACTAAGTTGCAAATACACCTGAATGGTAAACAGGAAAGAATAGATACAGTTTCTCATTTTTAGACGATTAGACAGACGTTTAAATAAAATCAAAATATAGAAATATATTATAAGCTGAAACGAAAACTTTGTTTCAATAAAATGGAGTTTAAATTGCAGTACACGAGAATCGATTAATCAAAGAAAGGCTGAGAAAACTGTCTTCATTAGGGATAGCAATTTTTGATAAATGGTTAACTAGGTATTTACAAAGGTAATCGAACCGTGTGGCAAAATAGATTACTGTGTCGAAATTTTCTCATTTTTTGGGTTTGTCCGGTTATACGCATATAAGGAACTTACATTCCTATTCACTCAGATAAATCATTCAAATATTCATAATTAGTTTGACAAATTAATATTTTAAAACTATCAATTTTTCTGCCCTGCTGTGATTTTATAGAAAAAACAGGCACAGACTATGTTTCAACCATTTAATCTTTTTTTTTTTATTTATGTTTTAGCATATCGATATTTAAGCAATAGGAACTTTTTTGGGGCTGTGTTCTGTGAAATCGTTTTTGTGGACTAAACAAATTTTGCCAGCATAGTTTAATTTTAAATGGACAAAATTTTTGAATTATTTAATTAATAATCACAATCTAATATGTTTTACTGAGTTTAAAATAAACTTTATAGATACTAGGGCAGAAAATATAAACGAACTTGATATTGTACCATTACAATAGCAATCGCCTATTTTATTCATCACCTTTTACTTGTCTCAATCAAACTTCGTTTTTGGGATGATTTTATAGGTTTGGAGTTAGGTTCTTAGTATCTTTTGAATGCAATAAGGTTTTATACCATTAGTGAAATTCTTATGTGATAACTCTTTTTTTCATGCAACTGTATCAGGCAGCAATATTTCTGTTTAGAATCTGTACAGGGAGAACTATAAACTTTTATAAGTGTGAGACGTTTAACGTCCGTTGGCGATAAGCATTGATTTTGGAAAATTTTCTTGTGTGGTCGAATCTGAGAATATTGATTTAATGCTTTTTTTTATTACGAAAACACTTGACTTTCAGCCAGTGGACTATATTAACTTCTTGATTTTGCTCCTCAGGAGATTCCAAGAAAGGTCTAAAAGATCAAGGAAACCACTTAAGTTAGAAAAAAAAAAAGAGTAGAGAAGAGTTTATTTATTTTAGGCGAGAGTTCTGCCTGGAAGATGACCTTCCAATCATTCGTAGTGTAAACTGACGTGTATTTATTGTGGGAATCAATAGTATGGTGCGTAAGGGTGAAACTCGATTTTTTTTGTCAAAATTCTCATTCTTTTTAAACGATTTCGAGCTGCCTGAAACAATGGTTCCAGAGTTCAGAGCATTTTTTTTTCGATTACAGAGCTGAAATAAATAATTATATTTAAAAAAAGGCAAGGGGGTGGGATGCATCATTCCACAAGCAAAAAATGGATACATGTTTAAATTCATTTTTAGATACATTTGTTAATGTGATGTACATGAAAAAAAAACATATCTTGCGTTTGTAAAGTTTGAGACATTAATTTTGAAAGCAGAAGTTGAAAAGCAAAAACTTTTTAAGACGGTGTGTCATTATTATTTTCTTTTTTAAGTGAATTAATATGTACTAATATGTGGTAAAAATATGTTACTAGAACATGAGCTGTCTTGGGATCATTTTAAAAAGTAGAGCATCACCACTTCAATTAAAAACAATGTTCTGACATGACCAATTGTATTAATGTGTCACCTTTTATAATAGGAAGGTTATTGTTTTTTTATGGACTTAACATTTTGTACAATCAAAAATCAAAAAAATGAAATATATACATCTCTTATATATTAAAACAGCAGATGTACAATCATAGGTTTTAAAATAGCAAGTGTTAAGCTTTTTTGAAATTATTAAATGCGGAAGAGAAACAGTGGGACTCATAATATTGTATATCATATTGCAAACACACGTTTTTGTTTTACAGTAAAGTCTTTTCTCAATATCTACTAAAAAAAATCCTGTAACTGAAAAAACTGGATGTGTTTAGTATAACTTTTTAAAAATTTCGAATGTGCTAACGTTGGTTTTTCATGGTTAGGTTAAAATATGAATGTTTTAACAATGAAGGACTGAAAGAGACCAAGTTTTACACAGAAGTCTAACACGACGAATTCGATGTATTATTTCATTGTGAGGTGAGGGAGTGAAGAATTTGGGTATTTTGGATGTTGGGAACTTCTTTGATATATACACCCAAACATGTTCTCGTGCGGTCTTTTCTTGTGCGATTTGTTTTTTTGTGCGGAATATGAAATTTATTTATAAAACATTCGGAAATTATTTATAAAACGAGGTCGAGGTAGTATCTTCGAGTAACGACAGGGGCATCCCGATGGACGTCACTGTGACCTCCCAAAAATTTCCTTTTTCGGGAAATTTTTCGGCAAAATCCTCATTACTTGTTTTATTTTGATTTCGTTTAAATATAACATTTTTGGTTATTTTCTACTTGAGACTTTTTTTATGAAGTCCCTATCCACCGCATAAAAATATTTTTTGTTTCGAAAATAACTTTTAATAGCTACTCGTGAAATTTCGAACAATTTTTTAATGCGATTTTTTATGCGGTCCCTATACACCGCATAAAAACAGGTTTGGGTGTACTCTAAACTTGATTCTTAAGAAAATGTACATAACTTTCTATGTCGTATCCAGATTCAATTGTTGCTACATAAGTAAAATATCCAGTATTTGAGCAAGTACATATTTTTTAATCCCATATTTTAATGCCTGCAGTAAACTGATTCTTTCTGTGGTAATATTTGTTTTTAACTTCATTTCTGAGCTGGACAACAATTTTACTTGAGAATAAGTTTGAAAAATTAGACGCATGGGCAGGTGCAGCTTCTGGTGGGTAGCGGATAGGGTAGTACAAGTTGGAAATGGGTCATAAATGTATTATTGAACCACAAATGCTGTGCACAAGGTGCTCCTCCACTAACTTCTTAAAGTTTGAGCTCAAAACACAGTTGCTGTTGATTTTGATCGCATTAAGAGAAGTTCATAATATCTATGACCCATAAATCCATGGCCCATTAATACGACCCTTTAGTTCATATTTAGAATATTTATTTTGGATTCATTTTGTCGTGAAAGCAAAATTTGTGAAAATATTACATTTCCGCTCAAAATGTATAAATAGCTCAAAATGTCTTAACTAATTCATAAATGAGTTACAACTAATTTCCTGAGAGGTTTTATAAAATGTGTCTGCAGTAATAAATTAAGCAAATTTTCTCAAATCAACCACACCTAATTCAAAAAGCACATAACTTTAAACATTATTTGTGAGAGTAAATCACGTTAATTTAGCTGCGTAGTGCGCAAGAGCCAGCAAACTGGCTGCTTAATGCACCCAAGTAATCAAAGAATCTTGAATATAATGTATTATACATTACTGACACTGGCACATTTATACTTTGAGCAAGAAATAATCCATGTGACTTTCCCTTTGAATGTAAGAATGTATTTTTTTAAATGCCATTTGAACTACTTTTAACATATGACTGAAAATAAATTTTACTTCATTAAGTAAACGTAAAAAAAAGGTTTATTGAAATTAAAGTATTTCTTTCGATGACCGCATTCTAAAACAATACTTTAATATAATCTACACAAAAGCTATTGAAATAACTTTCACATCCTAACCAATAATGTCAATATGTAGCACATCTCAAATGATTTTTGATATTAAAGTCTAACTATCCTCGGATACAATTTATTATACAAGTAGACATCACAAGTTACATGAACTACACATAAAATCCTTTACATCCAATGAAAAATCTGCATTTTTCAAATATTTCATACTAGTGCTACTGGAAAACATGTCTGGAATATAGTTCTCGCAATGCGTTGTTTCTTTTAAATTACGGAAAACGTATGCCAGTTTCAATGACGAGTCTATGAAAGTCGTTTATCTGACGCGAAATGTCTATTTAAAATATGACCTATGAAATATGTTACTCGATTTTCCGGTTTCACTTTAATACTGATAGATATTTATGAGACTTTATGACAATTTTTATGATGTTTAATTTTTTTTTAGCAATTTTTTATGACAATATTTCTGTCGAAAAGAGGCTTTTCTGAGTATTTTTTCCTGAAGTGCATGGTCACTAACGTTAAAAAGCATAAATATCGCTGACTTGATGGCTGTTGTGGAATGTTTTTTTAATATGTCTGTTAAAGTAAGTGATATGAATGTCGATAATATTAAAATAAGTCTGTATTGCTGATATTCTTGAATTTATTAATTAATTGACCTGGAGTTTAAATTTAGCCTGGAAAACATTTGAGATGTACAGAACAGAGTGGATAGAAATTGGCAGTTTCGTTTGTCTGCTTACATAATAAACTATACACTAAAATTTCTTATAAACGTTTAGTCATAAACTAGATTTGAAATAAACAGCGGGGAAAACGATTTCACTCAGACATAATCTTCACGTATTTGCATGCGGATTGAATTCAAATAACTTGAGCACCGTTTCCATTAACCTTATGGACTATGGGATTCATAATAATTGATTGTTCCCTTCATTTAACATAAAATGGACTGAATCATTTCCATAATACGTAAAAGGCATTTTATCGCAGCATTAATTCCAACTCTACAATCGTTATCCTTTATCATGCGCATTAACTCCTATCATATCAATGTTTATGAAACACATTACGTACTAAAAGCATTACGATTGCGATATCGTTTATTTAAGTCATTTAATCTTTCCAAATCGTTTATGTGTTCAAAATGAATTGCAGATATGTAATTTTTGTTCGTCAAATAGTTCCAAAGTACTGAATTTTGGTTTCGAAATGCATACTCATTACAGTATTTAAAGGTATATCAGATAAACGTTTCGTATAATTTTTATGTAGTATTGTCGGTGTTTATTAACTAAGCATCTATTTTATAGTATCTCGAAAAATATCGGTATGGATAAGCAACGGAATTCTGATGTAATTTAATCGTTCTGCCTAAGGATCTAACAGTGTTTAATTCACTAATAGTTAAGGAGCATTTTATTGTATTTGCTTATGGTTTCGTAACGCAATTGAGGGAACCCGGATAGAGCAGTCGATAGAGAGTTAAGCTTTTAGCCTAGTGGTCCTGAATGCAAGTCTCTACTCAGGTGGTGTACTTTCGGGTATTTTTTTAATGCGCTCATATTATCATTTATTCCTTAAAGTTCCATCTAACATAGATGAATTGTCCTCCTCACATAAAAAAGTATTAAACTGCGGAAATAATAGTTTGCTTTACATTATTTCTGCTTTAAAGCTCCTAATTATATGATATTACCTTTTCTTCGTTATTGGTGCGTTATATTTAAGGTACAGAAAAGATTAACAATAAAATAAAACTTTTGATCTTTACAAAGTAAACCTCGGGGTAATGCATAGAACAATACACATTATAATTAATTAATTTTGCTCCAACATATTTCAAACTTTCCGAGTCACAAAACATGCTTTTTGAAAAACCAGTCCCCCAGCCCCTTTTCCTCATAAAAAAAATCATATAATTTCTCAAGGTTGTTTTTCTCTTCTTTTAATGTTCACGCCATAGCCTTCTCAATTCTTAATTATGCTTAGTATATGAGGTATTTTAATGATTTTTTTACCACTGTCTGTAGAAAATAAAGAAACAATTGACATGTTGGCTGCTTTAAAAAAAAAGTACTCTTAAAAAATCTGAATTTGTAATAAATTCAGACGTTTGACTCCAAATTTATGCTTGCGTTGTTAAAAGGAAGATCTGGACTAATGTCACCAGAAGAGCAATAGCGGTAAAATTAATGTCGCTTCCGGAAGTTCATCAATTTTTGAAGTATAAAGAAAGTAGGGTAAAAAATTGTGGGCACCCCAACTACTAATGGGCAGGTTTTTCTTATATAGTGAATATCGTTTGATATTCGAGGAACACCATCAGTCTATTCTTAAAAAAACTTTCAAGAGCATCCCCAGCATTTTTGCCGAATATAAAGTTTTATCTGTGTTTAAAAAAATGCTAAAAGAAAAAATGCAATTTTCTTTGCATTTCAGTTTGCGAAGTGTTCTTTCTTAAGGGCGTGACATAGATGTTTCTAATCAGATCGCAGTTTTATTGGTATGCACTCATTCCTGAACTTTTTTTCTATCATAGGGATACATTTTTTCCATTAATTAAGATGCTGATTTTCTATTAATTGTCCTTTCAAGGTAATTTTTCTATAACTAGTCATGTAATATTAAGTATTTGAGTAATGGGCACGTATGACGATAGTTGATTTTTTTGCCAATCTTACTAAAAATTATTATTTAGCACTGATGATAAAACATAAGTTTTATTTAGCACACGGTAAATAAAAAATGCAACAGTAGAAAAGTTCTAAATATTTTATTTATTTATTTATTTTTGCTGTTTTTCAGACTAACCTTTCAAAAGCAATTTGTCAGTCATCCGTTTTTTTTTTTAATTTTAGCGTTGCTCGAATTGATAAGTTGATATTTGATTATACTGAAAGACAAATAAGTATTTTATTACGGTTGAAAACTTTTTTAGATATTTACTGAAAAAAAAATGAATTCAGCTATCATAACCATTACTAGATTTCAGTCTGACCGTAACTAAACGAGTTGAATTGGTGTATTTTTGCTTATGTAAAAAAATATGTAAATCATTGTTGAAAACTAATAAAAGCTTCACAGGTGAAAATGTGCCATTTATAAGTTGTAACACCGTGAGAATTAGTTTTTTCCATGAACTAAACTGCAACAGCCTCGTTCAACTACAATCCAAATTAAGAAGGGAAAAAAAACCTTAACCATGCCCATAACTAGTCAATTTCCCGAATTCTATTCATTATTTTACTTAAACTTTTTATGTGTGATCTCAATACTATATATACAGGGCGTTGCAAAACTAATGGTCCATACTGAAAAGGGTAATAGACCTTGCCAAAATAACTAACTTTCACAGTGCTATGTAGGGTCGGAAAGCAAACTGCAGGCCGAGAGAGGGTACCTGTGGGGAAAGCAACAAAGACCAAGAAGAACAACATGATGACAAAAAACCTTTATTTTTTACAAATGCTGAAATGAGCGCGCTCCAGCTGCAAAACAAGCTTCACATCAGCGATGCATTTAGCAACGCACAAGTTAGAATATTCATGTCATTAAATAAAGGTCTGCGGAGCTTTTTCGGGAAAGGTCCTCTGGTTACGCAATGGGCGTCTCGTACACGGCACTATTTACGGTATTATCTCCAGAGAAAAAAAATCCAAGCAGGACAAATCGGAAGACCTGGCAGGCCCTTCATAGTAAATTCATTTGTTCTGACAGGGAGTATTAAACATTCCTGGAAAAATCAGCTGGTGCTCCGTCGTGTTGGATTGACATGATGCCTCGAAAATTTGCTGGTACATGTTCATAAATCAGGAAACAACTGCTGGAGGAAGATACAGTACTTGTGTTCATCTAAATAACGTATTTATAAAGTTATAAATGAAGAATCTTTGTCTTCATATTGTTTTGATTCTTTATTGCATTCCCCATTTCCAAGTACCCTCTCCCGGCCTGCCGTTTGCTTTTCAACCCCACATTGAATTGTGAAAGATGTTTGTTTTGGCAAAGTCTAACACCCCTTTTGGTATGGAACATTATTTTTGAAACATCCTGTATATATACTTAGAGCTATGTTTCATGCTGATATCTTGATTGGTCAAATTGAAAACCTTTTATAACTACTGCATAAAAAACTTCTGAGTTCCTAGTTAACTAAGGAAATTGAAAAATTTAATAACTGTTTAAGATTGCAGATAACTTCTCGAAACTTTACACTCCCATTGCCCACGCAGATTTATGAAACAGTGTTTTTTAAAGTTATTATTATTAAGTTATTATTAATTACATCAATCAGTTCATGATAGAATCCGGTACTTTTCTACATTAATAATACGTTATAAGGTGTTTTACATGATATCTTTGCAACAAGGCTGGCTAAATATAGTTGCCTCAGAGCAACAGTAGGACATGCAAACCCATGAATAAGAGTAATAAATCCTACTGTTGCTTTGAGGCGACGATATTGCGAGTACAAATGCTTCGCATGGTTCAGTTAGACTGAATGTGTTGACTATAAAATTGCATTAAGTATCAAAGTTTTTCAACAATAGAAAACCCAGGTGAAAATGTAAAAATAACGAACTTCTCAAAGAAAACCAAATAAATAAACAAATATTTATTTAAATAAAAGTATCGTACTCACACACAAAATATTTTGTACTTACTGTTTTTACTAATTAACAAAACAAATCCCTAGGCTAAGCTTTGACTTAAAGAAATGAAACAATGTTAATTTCAAACAAAGCTTGAGCAACACGTCATAGGTTGCGCAATAGCTCGTTGCTAAAAACTTCAACTATTACATAACTATACAATCAAACGTTTAGAAATTTATTTATCGAAATAGATTCTCAGAAATTAATACCCTAAAGAGGTTAAGTAAATAAAAAGTGTGTATTTTGCAATTGAATATGTTCCCAACTGTAAGTTGTTAAAAAAAAAGCATATTTCCTTTCAAATTCTCAAATAACCAAGCTAAGAAAGACATATAAGCACACATTTTAAACTTTAAGTCATATAATGCTGTTACATTAATGATAAAAACCTTGAAATTGTGCTCATTAGCTTGTACTGTCTGACATTAGAACAAAATTGTTAACATTTTCTATTAGAAATGCATGAAATCTTAGTAGTTGTATTGCTTTTAACTTACGTAATTCAGAGTTATATAATATAAAACCATCTTAAAAATATTTCTGACTAATGTGGGCGTTGAGAAGGTAATACGAAAATAAACGCATAAGTAAATTCAAAAACTTCCGCACTTTTTGAAACTATCATTAGGGAACATAAAAAAAAAAAAAAAAAAACCGAGCGACCTAAGTTAATTTAGAAAATTGAAGCAATATATATTTCCGATTCTACAAATCATTATATTTTGTTGCTTGAAACTTGGAACTCGTGATTACTTACCTGAAGTAAGGATGCTATTTGGAAATTTGTTACTGATGGATATGCAAATTTAATGAAGTATGGGGAAGTACTTTCAAATAAATCAGATTGCTTTTATGAATTTATAAATGAATTTAGTTCAGTGAAACTTTCATAAAATATTATTTCCCCCATTTAGAAAGTATGATTAACTTACATGCGATTTCACCGAAAGTATTGACTGAGTATTTTTATTTTGCAGTCAAGTCAAATTTGTTTCAGACATTTTGAGCTTTTTAAGAAAGAGACAATTATTTTTGTAATAGTTAAATATTTGTTTAATACTTAAGAGATCATTTAGTTTTTCAACGGCCTTTGAAGAAAAAAAGTAGCCGTTTCTTCAAATGCTTGGACTCAATAATAGTGAAAATGAGTTTAATAGTGAAAGTAATTTTAAAACTGCTAAAGGATTTTTTTAACGTAAAGACTTTTTTTTTTTTACAATTTGCTTTAAGGGATGCATACTTATATTTATGGCAGTTGTAAGTACTACAGATATTCAGGCTTAGAAGGATCAAATTATTTCAAGTTAACACAACGGGTAACAAAGATTTTTGGCTCCTTCCAAACTTTGAAAAGATAATTTTGTAATGAAGCTAATTAAACTTACCCGAAGAAATATCAGTTAATATAAGTTGGATTTTGCATTGCAGAGAAACTCTGCAAGGTTGTACCTACGTACACGGAGATAAGGCAAGAAATTTAAAAACCTTAAGCTTCAGAGCAGTAATCTCTGAAATTTTAAATTGGGCGCTATTAATTTGTGTTCATAGTGATAATCATGAGTGAAGAAGAGTAGGAATAAGCATTTTTTTACTTACAATTTTGGGCTTTTGAGCTTTTATTTGTATCCAATTATACTTTGGAATATTTATTTTTAGTCCATCATGCTCTGCCAGATTCTAACCATGTAGGTGGTGGACAAAATACATCTCTTACAAAAATTCAAATTTTAAACAATTTCTCGGAAATAAAGAGGACTATTGTTCTATAACTTTTGTCATATAAGAGGTATGCTTTAGCAGCTGACATGTTTCAATAAAAATTAAATTGTCCATGCATTCAGGTTACCAGTAGCAAAATGATGACACCAAAAACGGTTTTTGAACCCCCTTCATTGTAATTAGCTGAGAGTAAGTTGTACATTTCAACGATTATTTTATTTACTATGTACAATCATTTTTGCGAAAATAACACTAACATTCACGAATATACAAACCTTTTATTCAAAAATATCGATTTTGTTCCCATGATTTTGGCTCCAGTCATTTAGGGGACCAGCAACTAATTGATGACACCAAAAATTTTAATCCTTCTTCATTGCAATTAGCTGGGAATAAGTTGTACACTTCAAATATTAATTTATTTACTATGTACAAGCATTTTATACATTTTCGTAAAAATATCATTTGCATTCACGAATGCATAAACCTTTCTTTTAAAAATACAAGTTTCGTTCGAATGTTTTTGGCTCATAGCGAGTTATTTAATTGCTGAAAGTTACGGCTTATTCTCAGCGATTAACTTAAAAGGATGATCATTAAACGTTTTTGGTTTCATCAATTTGTTGCTGGTCCCCTAGTTACATGGGTGATTTAATTTTTAATGAAACATGTCAGCTGAAGCATTAATTTAATGTGACAAAAGTTACAGAATAACTGATTTTTTTTAATCTCTCTAGAAAATCTTTAAATTGCGATTTTTTTTTGCAAGTGATGAGATTTTTTTTCTCCGCCATTGTTTCATTATAGGAGACAGAATGTGAAAACAGCACCTAAGTGCAAGTAGAATTCTCGTCAACACATCAATCTAAGAAGAAAAAAAGCTTGAATTTCTGAGGCATTTCAAACTCAGTGGTTTAATTTTATAATGAATGCATTTAAGTGATCAAAAGCATAAATCAATGACGGAAAGCTAATACGTCAACATTGAAAATTTTTGGTTGCTCACCTCTCGAGATAGTTTTCTCTGGATGGCTTATTTGATGCCTAAAAAATACATATGATTAATAAATCCACTTTATGTGATACAATAACATTTGAGAATAATATTTAGGCCTTTAGATACAACAGTCGTTTTAGAAAGAGGTATCACAGACAACTTTTATTTGGTAAGCATTACAAAAAAAAAAGATGTAAACTGATATCTATCATTCTATTGCAAAAAGCATAACAAGAAGTGGAAAGCATTAAATTTACATCCAGATTAGCAAGCAGCTTTTTTCAGAGTGTTGACAGCCAAAACGAGAACCTAGACAACAATCAAGCTCGTTTGTAACGATTCTTGATTAAGCAAGAACCGGGTTTCAACGAGATAATCGGAAATGGTTGGTCAGTGCAATATTACGTCAGTCTAGCTAAGAGCGGTAAATATTTTTGTGATTTATGAATTTTTCTTAACTTCCAGTTTAGCTTATCTTTCCTTAGTACTATGCTTTTGACATTTCGATGTCAACCGAAAGTTTTTGATGAGTCAAAATGCCTGAGAACAAGTGAAACCGTTTTATTTTTCCTTTTTTTAACTTTTAGAATAATGAAGCAATTGGAAATAAGAGAGAAAAAATTGTAAATAAGAGAGAAAAAGTTGTAAACTGGGTACCCTCTTTTGTTTTGGATTTAAATTCCTTTAAATTCGAAAAACTTTAGATTTTTGTCTTTCATTAACAACTACAGTAAGTATGTTACATGCGAGAAGGTGTAACAATGATTAATATTAATGATTTCTTTTCAAAAATAGCGATTTAGGAAAAGCTTTCAAAACAGCACCAGAAAAAATGCAGTGTAAACATGGGCACCCTTAAAAAATCAATAAAAATAGTTTGAAAAAACAGGATAAAACTATACAAAATTGTAGAAAACTTATTTATTACAAAGACGAAAATATTTACAGAAATCTCAATTATAACCATCTTTTTCAGCCCCGGCACACTTAGATTGTGCCGGATGTAATGCACACATTTCACCCACACCTCTTCCCCAGTGTCTTCAAGGAACTTTCTATCCCGAAAGATGCATCGCTTGAGCAACAATTTTTGCTGTTTTAAAAAAAGGTGCAATATAGTTATGAGCACTTTTTAAATGGGGGTCCATATTTACACAAACTACACCCAAGAAAGATGGCCACTCTCACGTGTAACGTAAAAGGGCGCGTTGCTCAAGCTGTGCTTCAAAAAGCAGCATAAGATCTCCGCTTTCCGGATGTCACAGCGAAATTGTTTTTAACTGAACATAAAAAGAAAACGATTTCACGTATCTCAATAAAAATGGATATATTACCTTTTTCACACCTAAGAGCTACTATACACAAGAAACGTGGTTTTCACAAGAGAAATGCTGCATAGTTGAGCTTTCTACGGTAAATGAGTTCATTAATAATGTAGTCGATCTATTTTTACTGGAACATAATTCACATGGGCATTAGAAATAAAATAACGTGAGAAACAAAATCGCCCATATCTAACCCGGGCAATGAGCAAATTTGCCGGTAACGCTCGCACGTGAAACGCATGGGCAAATGCGAAAGATAATCAACAACCTTTTATCGCACAAATCTTGTAGATTACTGCAGATACGTTGTTTCGGGGTTTCAAGGATCCTTTTTTCCAATTCACAATATTCAATTTTTGGATTTAAAGACATTCTGTAAAAGCAACGAGAATGAACAGCTGTCAGCTTTAATATCAAAATAGCAATTAACAATCCAAAACGGAGTCGACCACGATTCCGTTCGAGAGAAGAAAAAAAAACGTTAATTATTCCTTTCCCAAATGTAACAACTTATTCACTACGACTTTTTTTTTAACATGAAATTTATTGCTAATTTATTAATTAGCGGTTTCTTTTTCACAGCAAATTGTATTTCACGGGCTTTTTTGGAGAAACTTTTTTCTCAAAGGGAATCATGAAATAAATTTCGACTTTGAGTTCTATTTTGGTTTTTGTTTTGTGAATGGAAATTTGTTTTTAAAGCTAACTGCTGATCATTCTCGTTGCGTTTACCAAATGTCTTTACATCCAAAAACTCACTATTTTGCATAGTAAAAGGGGTTCCTTAAAATCTCGAAACGTAAAATGCGTTAAATGGTTAACATTATTTTCATTAATTTTAGTTTTTAACAAATATAGTGTTTCATTTCAAGTATTATCCATCATGAAAGCTTTGAATATTACAGAAAAAAGGTGTTATTAAAAAAACTATGATTTATAATGATTAAAACAATTGATAATTTCAATGATTATATCTGTATAGAAAAAGATATAAAACTGATCACCTTGTATTATCAAACACACATTTTGGAAAACAAATCTAAAAATCAATTCAGTTAAAACTTTTAGAACTGTACACTAACCTTTAGAAAAAGTGGAAAGATTTTTAAAATTAAAAATTAAGATAAGTCATTAAAAAAAATAATAGAAAAGTTTTCAACTCAAGCAAAAAATAAAGAAATAAATACTAAAAATATTTTAGCCGACTTTAAAATGAGAGTCTCAATAAAAGATAGCAGATTTTAAATTTAACTTCCTTCGTAAAAAGAAATCGTTGAAACGAATTTGCCCCCCCCCCCCGCTCCTGACTTCTAGTATTTGAATGGAGCGCAATTTCGTTTAATTTAGTTTTACAATCTTTTGTACTGCTGTCAACTATGACATGGCGCTGATTTAATTATTAAAAAAATGTCTCAACTCAGTCGGTAATAAAATAAAATTGTTAAGTCACAGGTTTCGAAGGATAAAATTAAATTCATAAGATTAATTTGTAATATCAACGATTGTCAGTTATCATATTTCAAACCTTCGTAGCTAGTATGAATGGCTTTTGAAGTAGCAAAACTATGAGAAAAACTGACAGTGATTTTTATTCACATTTAACCAAACTAAGTAATTTTTCAAACTGAAATGTACAGTCGATAATAAAACAATGATATGACTGCAAACGTCAGGAAAATTATATGTGAACTCATGAAGTATAATTATGGAAATATTTAAACGTAACTGAGTAGCAAAATGGAGCATGAATAAATGTGTATAAGTGTCTAACTTTATAATGTAGTAATAGTTCAAGTTTGTTATACTTCTGGCACTGTGATAATGTTAGTTCGGCATGTAATGGAAGACTGTAGCTGTATAAGTAATGTTTTGCTTTTTGAGTAATTTGTCTAGCCAAAGCTACAAAAAACAACTTTTTCAAATTGTGTTATTATACATTCGAAAATGATAGAGGAAGTGGTGCAAATGTGGAAACATTGTTTTAGTTTTTGGTGTATCTATTTTTTTTATTAATGAAATTTGTCTAAATTCTGGAAAACACTTCAAAAAAAAAAAAAAAAAAAGATTATAACAATAACCGCTTTTGGTTTTATGCAAAACATTACGTTTACATTGTGTTAATAATAGTTAATAATAAATTGAATCTTTAACTCGATTTTCAAAATGTGCTGGTAATGTGGAAACATTTGTTTTCTGGATAAAAACACTAACTAAAAACAATTCATACTTAAATGTGTATTTATTATACATAGCAAAACTAATACAAAAGCTTAAGAATTAAACTTTTTTAATAAAAAAAACAAATAAAAAAAAAATAAAATAAAATGTTCACTTGCAAAAGTCACAAATGTAATGATCATTTACACATCCAGCGCGCTAAGTATGGCACCAAGACTCACAAACCAAAAATCTGATCCAAAGTTCCCCTTGAGCATCATTCAAAAAAACCTTCCCACGAAAAATGCAAATGGCTTCCACATTACCAGCATAGCCATATTGAGCTCTGAAGATAAAACTACGCTATATTTTCAAGCTAGGAATCCACTTAATTGTACCAGATTGTAGAGCATTTTTTGCTTAACTAATAACTGCCTAAGTACTAAGAAATAGCTTAATGGACTATGTAATTAAACCAACTTAAAAGAGTTACCTCAAAAATTTGAAAAATCAAGAAAAACTTAGAACAACAACTTCACTGATAATAAACCACGAGTTGACTACCAACGCTCCTACAGACTTACTAAACAAACACAGTAACAAAATGATGCGTTCACCGCAAAAGTGCAACGCCGTGCAGGTTATGTTTCCCCATTACCAACACGCTTCCACATGTGCACCACTTCCTGTATATTTTTTATGTGCCATTTATCCTGATGAATTTACAAACGAATCTTCTTGCTTATCTCCCTGTTCTGAATCAGATCAGGTCCATGAGGTTGTTCGCCTTAATCAACTTCAAGACAGAAGCAAGTCTCTTCAGTAGATCCTCGCGTACCAAACCAACACAAAAAATCAGATGTTGTGCATTGGCCTCCTCAGTATGACATTTGGTGCAAATTGGGGAAAGTCTTATTACCATGGGAAAATCTGACGGTTTTTAGATGACCTGTGCTCAGGCAAGTCAAAGCAGTTTGATCTCCCCTGTCACCCTCAAAGCCAAGGGAAGCACCAGGACCCTCACAAAAATACCATGGATGCTCAGGGGGACATCTCCAAGAGCTGTTTATAGTAATCTTACATCTGGATGATGATAAGGATCTGGATGAACCATAAGTTCACAAACGAATAGCAAGCACTTGAGCACAACATCTCTGCATTAGCATTTGAGCCTGGATTGTTTGTATGTTTTACAAAATTTGTAACCACAAAACCATGTGCATTTCATCACCGCTAAATTTTTTGTACATCGTCCCAGTTCAATATATTATAATTAATGTATTAATGAAAGTAAGGTGAAATCGAGCAACTCCATGGAATATTCTCATTATTGGATCTTCATTTTTTGGTTTCCGTTATTTGCATCTGCCCAAAAGTAACTTAATGGTAAAGAATTCGTTGTGCATAACTTTCATTGCACGTTGGGCTCATAGTAAATAAAAAATCATCCACCTTAAAAGGCATGAAAATATACATTTTCTTTTACAAAATAATCACGGGAAAAATATAAACAAAATAAGGAAGTTAGGCAGTCGAATCATTTTTAGAATTTGTTGTGCATGTAATACGTGTAACTCCGTATTTTATTGTACTTTTATCTTCGTAAGTTTTGAATTTTCAGCTAAGACAATTATGGAATCTGCAAGCACAAGTATTGGCAATTTGGCTTTAACACTAGTAGGATAGATACATCATTTAGTTTTTCTAAAAACCATGCAAACGTTTGTTATCATTTTTAAATAAGTATAAAATATATTTCACAATTGGATGTAAATAAATTCATGCATGTATATATTTAAGTTGGAAATAGGATTATTTTTCATGATAACATTTACTTGTTGCCTCCTAGTTTACTACAATGGATCCAAGACATTTTTATTTGTAATGCATTTTGATACGGAAATACTTTCAAAATGTTTGCACTATTTTTTCTCATCTTTTACTCTACTGACGCTATCGAAATAGTTTCTTATCAGAGAACAAATGCGCTGGCTCACAATTAAGGATTGTCTAAGAACTATTTGTAAACAGGACCCTTTATTCCTGATTGCAACCTATAAATAACAATTGCTTTTCCTTCTTACTGATAGTAAGCTCTTAATCCCTTTTACGTCTAACGATAGGAAAGAAAAGTTTATTTTCATTAAACGGTTTTTGAAAAAAAATCATTGCCCTCTTTAACTTGAGTATCCCACGTATTATTTTTAAACAACTTAAAATACTAAGAAATTGACTTAATCGTGCTTAGTTTTGGTAGAAAATTACAGTATTTAGAGGAAATGAAATTTAGGAAATGGCGCTGTTATTGAAGTAAAAACATTGAACGAACTTCTTTGGTGATGCTTATTTCGTCATTTTCCACTTTTCTCCTAAAATGATACATGTATAGAATCATACAGCCGTTTAGCAGACGATGGATAAAATGATTACCTTATTTTTCGAATTAACAAATTGCCACTCTTTTGCAGTACTCAAAACAAGATTTCTTAAACTGTATACATTCTTTTACTAGGAGTACATTTAGAAAATGTGGCGTTCTGACAACAGATGTTGCACCAATGCCGTTGATCTATAAAGATTTGACGCTGCGTCATTTTTTTTTGGTGGTGGGGGGGGGGGGGGTCATCAAGTGCTAGATACGCACGAGTGATAAATTGTATAATGTGTGCATAGTGATGGGTTGTTGCGATTAATATGTGGAAGTTAATGCGGAACTAAGAGCATTCGCAGACACCATTGATTTATTTATATTCAGTTAAAGAAAATTGCTGCAGAATTATACCGATTACTTCAAAACGAATATGATGAATGTGCTTCAATGCAAAATAAGTGTAAATGATTGTTTCGACGCCGCAAATGTGAATTCAACAGAAAGTTTAAGCACTTTGTTTAGTGGGACCGAAGGAATAAAATCAGCTATGAGCTGTTAAAACATGAGAAAAGGTTAGTACTAAATGTCACCAAAAACAATTGACCGATTTTAGCCGTTAACTACTTGAAAAAGGCCAGAATGCCGGAAGAGGCTGCAAAAAGGTAATTGTCTTCATACTCAATGCTTCATCCTATGCGGCAATATATAAGGTTCACTCAAATAAAACCAGGTCAGTGCGTCTAACTTCACATTAGACGTTAGACGATGCCACGTAACTGCATATATGGAGACACCATGTATTGGTAGAGAGAGTGACGCATGCGCAACTTTTCATGTTGCAGAGTGACAGGGTGGTTTAATGCCGAAGAGAAGGTGGTCACACAAGTTATCGTCCGCTACGATACAGGTCCTTTTTTGAACACCCGGGCATACTCAGGGGACGGGGGCCCACTCCCTGAGCCAATTGCTTGTCGAGTTCTTGAAACAGGGAACCACCATCAATGCCCAGCGTTATTAAGCCACTTTACAGAGCCATTATGTCGAAACGGCCAGGCATGTTGTCCAAAGGCGTCCACATACGGCCAGTGCGGTGACGACAACATTGCAGTAGTTTCGGTGGGAAACGCTGGAGCTGGAACATCTACCGTGCATCCTTTCACCGTGCAGACTTTTCACTGCGTGACTTTAATGTTTTTGGACCTCTAAAACAAGCTATTCGCAGATGATACACGGGATATCACAATGGACGACAAAGTGTATGAATGGGTTCAGTCCTGGATCCAATAGCAACCTACTAGCCTCTTCAAAGATGGAATTGGCCGCCTGGTGTTGCAATGGGATAAATATGCCCACCGTTTTGGCGACTATTTTTGAGTTAATAAAATCGTAATCGTTACTTTAGGCTAGTGACCAAGTTTCATTTGAATGCCCCTTATTTATTCTGAACGTTGAACACACTCAGTTGAGAAGTTTTTACCCATGCCACTTATTCACCAGACTTAGCTCTTTCCGATTATCATTTGTTTGCATCTATAGGCCAATCGCTTGCTGCGGTTCCTTCAAAAATGTGAAAAAATTTGCTCGGTGAACAGTTTCGGCAAAATATTTTTGATGGCATAGTTTGACAAAAGCGCTTTTCATAATTCGTTCGAATTTATCATGCGCTGAAAAAAAAAATACATCCCCCATTTCATAATTGTTCATCTGGTAATTATATTGTTCCATAAATTTTACTAAAGACGATTCATTACGTCAAAAATAGCAAATATAGTTCGTGGAGAGGGGACGTTCCATCTTTCTTAGAGTACAATTTGCATTCGATATGTATTAATTGTGGAATTTGGTCAGAAATAATGTGCGGCTTAAATTACTCCACTCGATAATGATTGTATCTTCATTTGGTGTATGATTTAAAACATTCCTTTTTCTTTTCTTTTAAATGACAGCACAAACATGTAGTACGACATGTGTGTGCAATATGACATGTGTATCAAACTGAAAATGTAGAAAGAGTTTCAGTAAATAGACATAAAATATATCTATTCCTACACAGACTCTTATACTTTCTTCTGATTTATCAGACGCTCGCATGTGTCAGCTTTCATGCTCTATGGTTCAAAACATATACAGGTTTGATTGTTGCTCATAAATACTCACTAATTATTGCTTTTAGATCCATAGTGACCCAAGTATCAGCTATAATTTTTGATGTTATTGCTTTAATTCCAGAGTATATTCTAATTTAAAAGTGAATTTCCATCTCAATTATTGCTTTTAAATTTCCAAAGCATGACCAATATTGATATTAGTCTTTTTGCTGCAACAATAATATAAATTCAGTAAATTACTTGAGCATTTTATAAACGTTAATTATGTGTAACATTATCACAAAGCTATAATTTTTGCACTTGTCCTTTTCTAGCTCTGAACGATTGAACTTTCAACGGAAAGCATTCCTTAAAAATCCCCATTATAACATCTTTAGCAGTCCCTAAAAATAAGATGAAAAAGTGTCTTTATGAATCCTTAATACGAAATAAATTGCAACTAATAACCATAAAAAAATTAAGTAATAAAAAATCATGTACTTCCGGGAAAAAAAATTTAACTTGGTGGCACAACTAATTTTCATTGATGTTCTAATTAAATTTAATATTTAAACGAATTTCACCTTAAGCAGAAAAATCACTGCTTATCAACTTTTAAAGATGAGATTTTTTTTTAAAATGTCCATGGTTAAACAATCTGTATTTATTGTTTAGATTCATTCATCCGCTATTCAAAGCCTTAAACAAGACCGTGCGAAATAACTTTCTTTACGTTTTTTAGTTCCGATGGCTCTTGTCTCGACTATGGATTCCAGGTTGTCCTCAGGATCTACTGTATTTTCCAAATTTCATAATTGCACTGTATGGTGCCGAATGTGAGAGCTAATAACGTTTTGGGGACGTAAACATGTAATATTCTAATGGATATTGCGCGTTCATCTTTTGATAGCTTTATTCATACATTTCTTTTTGAATATGACTTTATCTCGTACGTAACTACAAGGAGTGCATTTCTTACGACAGTTGAACCCGCTTGATGAAAAAGCCAGTTTGCCATGAAAACTGTTATAATAAGTGGGATATTCCATTATCCGGCATCAAATTGACAAATTACAAGTTTGGTACATTGAAAATGTAATTTATTTAGCTGATTATTCCATTATCCGGCATCAAAATGACAAACTAAAACTATTTGGTAAATATAAATTAATTTTTATAAAAAGGGATATTCATTTAACCGATATTCCAATATGTGGGACCGACTTTAATTTCATTATCAGATTTGAAACCGATTTTTTTTTAAAAACTTGGTCATAATCGTGTGGTATAATGTTAAGATATGAAGTCTATTCTGTATTTACATGTTTAGCAAAAAACAATTTTGGTGTAATTTTAAAATATATTTTAAGGCGCTTTATATTTCCCTCCTGTTAGTGACACTTAAATGTCCAAAAAAAAAAAAAAAAAACTCAAAAATATTTTATTATAAGCCTCAGCAAATTTTCAGAATGCATCTCAAAGTAAATTAGACTCTACTTGTTAACTCTTTGTCTTTTTTTTTAGAAGTAAGATTTTGTTGCATTTAGTACTGCACTTAAAGCTATTTGTAATACTTAAATGTGTCAATAATAGATACAATACACTAAAATGTTAAAAATGGCCCATAATTATTTTTATATTGACCCTTTTTTCGTGAAATCAAGAAAATATTGCATGGCAATTTTGTTTTAGTGAATTTTATTCAAAAACAAGAACGATTTCAAATGTATATATATTTCTTTTTTATTGCTAGAATTTACAATGTGTTTCAAATTTACGACAGCATGACTACGAATTTAATGTCCGGTCCGGAATTCAATTCTTGTGAAAAGTATGGAAAGAATTGTTAATACTTGCAAAGGCTTAACCCTCGCTTATCGTTTTTAAAACCTGTGTAGTTCGGCATTTTACACTCCTTTACCTTAATCTCTTTCTATTTCATACAGTGGGAAGGTTTAGCATAATAAATTTTGTGCTATAAACCTCTAACAACATAAAACGTAGAAAAAAATGTCTTTTACTGCGTTTATGGATATTTTATTCAATCGTTAAATTCCTTATTTTTATTCACATTTCAGTGTTTTTTCTTGATATGTTTTGTGACTGTTAAAGTAATAGAAGATAACAAACTGAAGAGTTGTCACAATGATGAAATGGTTAACTAATTTATTGCGTCTATAACTTACTGCACAAATAAGAATTCAGTTATCAATATGAAATATATTTAGTAGAGATATAGATTATTAAAATATTTCATGTACAACGTGACAATCATTCTAGATTTAAGAAACTTATATTAAATTAAAATTGAAATGTGCTAAAACTACTTTGTTAAAATTGTTTTTTCAATTTTCAAAGCAACTGTAGTTATTTAGAGTTACTTCGTTATGCTCACAAATGTTTGCCATCTGTTGTGCAGAATCATAATAAAATTCTGTAAAACTCCTTGAAGGGTGGATAGGTGTATAGTTTCGATGATCACCAAAATAGCAGCCGTGAGCTCGGTGATTGTTTTTAACTATTTTCGTAGACTTTTTCTTCAATATATCTAAAAAAGAACCACAGCAGCTAGGATTAGACGTCCAAACGTTTTCCATTCTATTTGTCTCTAGTGGTTTGGATTCTCCGAAGTGATTTTCTAAGCTTTGAAACAAGCTAACACTCTGGAGTAGTGATTCACTTTGAATTAACGGTACCGTTGGGATGCAGGATCTCTAGAGGAAATCATTCCACCCTGTCTCACCCCCCATAAACCTTAATGGCTTTCAGCTCTGAGGCTGTCCTGACATCCTGAAAAGCATTAAAATCAGCAATTGCCCCAGCAACAGGCGGCATTGAGCCACCGCACATAGAGAACGGGGGGTTGGAGGGCGAAGCGAGCAGGGAGCAGAGCTAACTTGTCGGGTTAATATTGGCCGAAAATTAGACTTTGACAATCGAATTCCTCTCAAAAACCTTGCTTTTCGACATTTTCACAAAAAAGAACTGGGATAAAATGCATGCTCAAATATAAATACATACCGTAAACCGGGAAGACAGCGCCCAGTTTTCAAGTTTAGAGTCATTTTTTTGTACTTGCTGCATGAATATTGGAATAATGAAAATTTTGCGGTTTGAGGAAAGGCAAAGGAATCGATATTGCTGTGCATTTCATTTTTGACTCAATCGATATATTTTTAAAAATTGAAAAACTGGGTTAGGTATGCAAGCTTTCATACTGATAATTGAAGAAAGAAGATATGGATTCAGGATCTCCTCTCGGCTCTTGATAGGGATATATTTTGACATTTACTCTGTGAGAACTCTTTTTTAGGACGATCGAGAAATAACTTAAACCAGTCTTCCCCTGGAAGATAATTCTTGAATTTCACACAAACTCTGCCAGCTTGAGCCAAGTAATCTTTAGCAATGAACCGTATATCCATTCATGACAGAGGCATGTCCTAATCAGCGCACACCAAAATGTGTTCGATTATTTCGCTTTCCTCTGGCATTAATAGACAAGTTTTCCCCCTAGGTTGTTTACTGTTTTTGACATGAGATTTCTCAAAAGTTTTTCGAAGAATCCCCTGCTTTTCAGCCAAATAGACAACTTTGCCAAATCAAAAACCCCATCCCAACAACATCCTTAATTTCCTTGTCAAGCACAGCATTCGTATAAGACATATTGGCGGTGTGTCCCAGTTTTCCTTCATATGTGCGTGGCATTTGGCTATAAAATTGTTTGAAACAAATAATAAAACATACATATATTAACTGTAATCCTTATTTATTCATCTATTCTCAAGTAAGGTTCCATTTTTTTTACGGATCAAGTGGGCAAAGTGACCCCAAACTTCTTGTAAAAACCGGGGTGAAATTGCCCTCAAGGATCATAATAATACAGTAAAATATAACAGGCGATACTTACTGACTCAACACGAGGACATTGCAGATGTAATTTGGAGCCCACTAAAATTTTCTTAAATAGCCTTACAGAAAACAAAACAACATGTTTCACTGATAACATATGAGGAATCATTCTGCCTATTTCTCGTGCATTCTACACAAAGCTGAGATGACATTTACACAGCCTTAGAACCTCAAAGCGGAATCTTGAAGTACTACTTTTAAGAGGAGAAACCGAGCAGTGTCACCCTGGTGGGCAAAACCACCCCGTTTTACGGTAAATAAAGAAATAAATAAATAGTAATTCAATTTAAATGCATAAAATGTAAAAAAAAAAAAAAAAAAATCCCTGCGTGCCCAGAGTTTATCAGTTTAATTGAACCTCTCGCACGGTTAACGTTATCGAGTAGTTGTCATTAGTTATCAAGTTCTGTAACACAACAAATGTCCCCCTCCATTAACTTACATAGTAATTTAGATTAGTAGAGATGTTTTTCTAGCGATGATAAACCAATTGTTCAATGGCTAATTTTATGGTGAAAACGAACATATTTTAAATTAGTTTTACTGTGGGATGCTATTTTTTCTCTTAAATAGCGGAACAGGAATCGCATTTCATGAAATATGAATTGATTTTGAAACGCCTGTTCCATGTTTTGGATTCCGAATGCTTGCAGAACTTCATGGATTAATGAGCCATAGAATGTCATATTGTTAAAAAAATAATGATAAATTTAGGAATATGTTGCTTAAAAAAAATGTTCTGAAAAAAAAAATAAGTACGTTTTTCTACTATAAGTTTTTTTTCTATGCAATCCATATGCAAAAATCATTTAACTTTAAGTTTTAGAAGAACAAATAATCCGACAAGTTACGTAAGTAGTTTTAACACTGTTTAAAAGTTAAATTACTAAGTAAAAGAATGCCGAAGTACATCTAACGTCATATTTTAGTGAACATAAAATTGTTTTGCAAAACAAAGGACTTTTTAAAATAATAAAAACAACAGTAATAGAATGTACGAGATTCTAGCAGAAACAAGTTACTTGAGTTAACTGGATCAAAAAGTAAGCGTATGAGCGTAATAATGTTCATTCAATTATTAATATCCTGTATTCATTTTTATGCGACTATTTTAAAGCTACCGATCTTCTTCAACCTCTTGGGGGCTAATAAACATATCCAAATCTAAATGTTTTCTTTTTTTTTGTTAAGCCTTGATTACTGTAAATGGGTCTCACATACCTCGAATCATTTTTAAGAGATAGTTTTGACATTTCAATGTGAATATAATAAAAAAATGATACTTTTCTAAAGAATCATTCATTGTAAAGAATCATGATGTTATATTAATCAGCTGCTTTCGATTTCTAGTGAGCGAGATCTTTGAAACTACTCTATATTAGTTTTGAGGCATTTGCGTTACAGCAGGGTTAAAATACGAGCTGATGTGTGCATCACATGACTTCCTTTTACACCAACTTAATGTTATTATTGGAAATTTTAATGTGATAAAATTGTCAACTCTCTAAATATCAACAGTGGCCAAATTAAAACCAGATTAAAAAAAAAAAAAATGCCAAATTTGTCGTCAAGTTGACAACAAAACTTGGCGAACAAAAGACTATCGATATATCACCAAGTGTCCGCCAAATTATAACACCACTTGAGTTTACATCAAATTAGCAATGATTCCCCCCCCCCCCCCCCCAAAAAGGGCAAAAAACAACTTTAGAAACACCCTAAAGCAACAAAAAGGGAAGGTGCACAACTAAAACTCCACTAGAGTCTACATACCAAATTTCAACTTTCTAGGACATACCGTTCTTGAGTTATGCGACATACATACACACATACATACGTACTTACAGACGTCACGAGAAAACTCGTTGTAATTAATTGGGGGGGTTGTCAAAATGGATATTTCGGGTGTCTGTACGTTCCTAGGCACATATCCACGTGTGGTCGGGTCAAAAAAAAAAAAAAAAAAAAAAACTCAACATTCATTAGGGGGTGAGCAAAATGGAAATTCAGGCCGATTTTTGGGTGAAAATTTTTTCGCGAATACGATACTTCCTTTTTTGTAAAAGGAAGTAAAAATGTGCCTATAGGAACGGCAACGTTTGTTTCTTTAGTTGCAATTTGGGATTTCATGATTGCTTTTGCGTATTCTTAGCATATATACTCGAATTAAACACGTTTTAATCCTCAAAGCAGCATAAAAAAAATATTTGTCTTTGCGGATAATTCAACACAATCCTTGTGGTGTAATTCGTCCCAATAAAAACTTGGTGAAAATATTTAAATGTTGCTGGCCTCAATGTTTTAATGATGAATATTATGTTTTGACAATTTAATTACTAATTAAATGTTACTCAAAGCATTAGATTTGAAGTTTTTGGCCCTTTAAGGGGGTAATAACGTTTGTACTAAAAGTAAACTCTTAACTATCCGCAAGCAGCTTATCAGTGGGGTGGATGATCTGCTATCACGGATAACACTTAACAAATTAAAAAACAAAACAAAAAGATTAACTGAATGTAGATAAATGCACACATTTTAACTTGACAAGCGCAAATTCTATTTTTGGACATTCACATTTTTTTTCTTCTTAAAACCATCCCTTCCAATCAGGGCTGCGGAGTCGGAAGGAAAACTGCCGACTCCGTCCTCGACTCCGACTCCTGGATTTTGAAACGCCCGACTCCGACTTTTTAAAAAAAAAAATTTTAACTGTACTTTTTCAACTCCCTCTCTCCCTTCCGGGGAAGGGGGAAAACCTCTAAACAGAGATTGAAATATTAATTCCTTTTTATGAAAATTTCGCATTTTGTTTTTTATTGTAAACCCAAGAAGCATACAACGTTAGAAATTCAATTTAAACGTGAAATTTTTCAATAGTTACGAGTTAAAAAGTGAGATGACTTAAAAATACCTTTTAAAAAAATTTGAAAAGTATTATCTGTAATTTAACCCCCTTTAATTTTTAACAAATATAAATTGATCAAATCGTGTGCTTTCAATTTTTGAAAGCCGTAACTTGAGAGAAAAAAAGCTTTTTTTCTAAATACAAGTTCTTGAGAAGGGGTGGTTTTTCCCAGGGTGACACTCATCTTGTAGATGACACCCAAAGTTAATTTTAGAGTTTATAAAAAATATAAATGTTTTAATTCTGAAAATTTTCGCGAATATATTTTAAGTTATATTTCATCAATAATATTTCAACGAAAACAGGCACATATACGTCAGGAGCTAATTTTACACAAAATGCGGCGGGATACAAATTTGTACGAATAGCTTTTACTATACCTATATTTCTTCTTCGTTAAATTTTTAATTTAAATTTTATTGGCTGCTTTAGAGTTAACCTTAATATGAAGATTTTAAAATTAGCTGCAATTATTGAGTGTTGTAATCAAGAAATCATTTACACTTATTTTGTTCCATACGTTTTAGTGAGAACCAAGCTTAGAGGAATAATCTTAATAAAGAAAAAAAAAATAGATTATTTCATCGAATCTTTTGTATTCGTGCTTTCGCGCCAGAACTTCTTTGAATTTGCCGATCACCCTTAAACGTTTCAACCTTAGCTACGTTCCTCGACTTACTGATTTGTTACGTTTCATTTACTATTTTATAACTGAGATCGAACAAAACACTATATTTCTATATATTTGAAGTGATTAATTGAAAATGTTATGCAATAAAACGGTTTGCTGACAGTTAAGTTAAAAAGCAAGCAAACTAGGGGGCGGCTACAGAAAGTTAGGTAAGCATTCAAGCTAGCTGATTGCCATAATGGCAGTTATTTTCTAATTAGTATCTTTTTATACATGTAATCGAACCAATTTGTAGTCAGTTTTTAAAAAATGCAAGGAGAGTCAGCGAAAAGGAAAGAATAAAAGAAGCCCGGAGTCGGCATGTTTTCTAACGACTCAGACTCTTCGACTCCGACTCCACAGCCCTGCTTCCAATAACATCAAATTTTCCAAGGTCCCCGAAATCCCACTAGTTGAAACCTGATTTTTAAATCTGCACTAATTCTTGCTTCAGATCTACACTACGTACTGATTCTTAGATCTTCCCCCACACATACTGAATTTTAGACCTACACTACTTACAAGCGCAAACTAGTTATTGGGGACCTGGCTTGAAAAATTCTCCTCCCCTACCCTGTGCGTTTTTTATGCAACCTAGTTACATGTGTTGCAGGTAATCTAGTTGCTCGCGTACGTGTGTAATCAGTTTGAAATAATGAAGGATCTTATTTTAACTTTTAGATGCATTTTTACATACACAGTTGTTTATAGCATATTTTTAATGTATGCGAATGTTATTCATGTTTTATAGCTTGCATTGTTTTTACCTAGTTTTCGAATTAATCGCGAATTCGCTTATCCGTTGTTACCTTGCCACCCGATTCAGCGGATAATCGAGAGTGTGCTGTAGTAGGTGGTCGTCTTCAAGGAATGGTTTATATGTTTTATAACTTGCATTGTTTTTACCTAGTTTTCGAATTATCGTGAATTCGCTTATCCGCGGTTACCGTGCCACCCTATTCAGCGGATAATCGAGACTGTGCTGTAGTAGGTGGTCGTCTTCAATTAATGGCATCTATCTCACAAAACAAGGTGCGTTTATTCAAGTTAATCACTCAATAATTCGCAATCTGCTAATATGCCTTTTCTGTGTATGAAAAGCTAATTGTGGCAATTAATTAGTTAAAAATTGCAATTACAATTCAGCTTTATGTTTTCTTTACAAGCAAAAAATATGCGAAGAATTGCCCGATTTGAGGGAGCACAGCAAATTTTTAATTTATTTTTCATAAATTTACTTCAAAGAGCGGAATTACTCAAATGTTTAGCGTAGCGAATTTGGGATGTTTATTCGCATGTTAAAAAGTTAGACAAGATGAGGTTATGTATAGGTTATTACAGCTATGTTAAAGTTAGTACGCAAAATTCGACCACCTTCCAGTAATGTGTGCGAAGAATAACACACTCACTACAAGGATAATCGGAATTATTAAGACGCGCCCAGTGGTGTTTTGAAATATGAGTGTTTATCAAATCTTTCAATGGATAAAGAATACTCATTAAACATGTTTTAAGTTTAAACATGGACAAGGAGGTAGCGCAGCCAGGATTTACCTCTGCCAGGGGGTGAGGGTTTGGTCATAAAAATTCTTATTTGGATGTGAACAGTCATATAGTAGTTTTATATAGGAGTTTAACACCTCATTCAGAGTATCCCGTGCAGTTTTGGCCGCCTTATATGAGGAAAGATATTTCTGTATTGGAAAGGGTTCAAAGAAGGGCAATTAGATTAGTAAGGGGACTTTTAGATTTAAATTATGATACTAGACTTAATAGGCTTAATATGTATAGCCTGGAGCAAAGGAAGATCAGAGGGGACTTGATTCAGTTGTTTAAATTAATCAAAATGAATGATGTCAATGGATTAAATTTTTACACCGAAAGCAGGACGAGGGGTCATTGTTTTAAGCTATTCAAATCTCAGGATAATCTGGAAATAAGGAAAAACTACTACTTTAGTAGGGTTGTGTGCCCTTGGAACACCTTACCGGAAGAGGTGGTAATGAGCAAGGGGGTGGATAGCTTTAAGAGGGCCATTGATCTTCATTGGGGACTAATAACTTGACTAGGACCAGCCTCCCCGGGCCAAGAGCCAGTTTCTGATCGTAACATTTGTATTTGTACATTAGAATTGGCAATGTGTGCTGAATCCAGAGGGTTTGGGAGAGAGACCCGCAAAACCTCCTTGCGGCTCCCGAAGGAGATTTTTGCTTCATAGACGCTATTGTCAATTTTCGCTGTAAGCGCCACTTACATGACTTTATATAATAATGTACTAGTTCGGGAAATTTGGATAATAAACGTCAAAACCAAAAAAATAATTATGGATAAATCTTATTTTGTTAAATTACATTTTCCTTATCGGTGCAAAACCACCTGTATATTCTTAGAATACTTAGTATCATTAAAAAGCTGTAAAAATACATTAAAAAATAATAAACAATTTGGAATCTTTAATGATTCATACAGTTAGCTTCATTTCACGAGAAATTATACATTACCAATTCAAGATAGTCTTGAAAAAAATCAGGATTTTGGTAGATTGATTTGAAAAGAATAATTGGTACACAGAAATTAAAAGAATCAGAACAAATTTGCAACACTTTTTAATTGCGTGATTTTAATTACCACACATTTTCGCTGTTATTTTTTTCGTAACATAATAAAATAAACCATTACTTTAATTACGTGCAAAGTGACGTTTAGCTCATAATAAGGCTTTAAAAAGCGACAAGACACTCAAGTTTTCAAATTAAGCGGAATAAAAAATATTGAAACTTTCTTTTTGGTCTTTTCTCCCGAAAGAAGAATAAGCCCTCTAAAGAATCTGATAAGTAACTCATTAGTTTTAAAAAACATTTTCTTTTTCCGTTTTCTAAAGAAAGTTCTTAGTTTGGATAATTACTTGGAAATAAAGTTCTTTATTGTTTCTTGCTAGCAAAGTGGCACCTATTTTTACAGAATATATTTGTAAGGAAACCATGAAGCCGGCCGGAGAAAAAAAACCTCTTATTAAAAACTTTGAAGAATATTTGGGATTGTTATTCGCGGTGATAATTCATTTTTGTCGCATGCATATAAGCTTGCAATATTCAGTAACGAAATATGTTATAAGTAAGCGACTAAAAAATGAGTTAATGTCTGTGTGCAGTTCGTCCAGTCATTTCATTGATATTTTGATCGGGTTTAGTACGTTAGTCATATTTTTATACATCGGTGTACGCAGTGTAAGCAATTTAAAACTGAAAAAAAAAAAGAAAAAAAAAGCTTAAAAATGTAGCAATTAGCGAGTGTTAGAGGCCTGCCCATTGGAAAAGTAAGAAAATATAATAAAATTAAAAGAAAAAATAACTCTGTACGGAAAAAAACCCCCTTCAAAATGTTTCTGATATTTCGTCGGCTGATTTTTACATAAACTGACCCCCTGAATCCGAATATGACCTCCGTTTTCCCCCCTATACGTACCAATTTTTTTAAGGCGTCCCCCCCCTCCCAAAGGTTGATTCAATTTTACTTAGTTTCAGAGCAATTTTTCTTTCTGGAGGTTAAAGGAACTTTACATTAACTGCTAACATAGTTGTGTCGACAAGATAGGTTCAAAGTTCAAGATCATGGACACCAATCGCAAAAAAGGGACTCGGGGGGGGGGGTACCCCCCGAAATATTAGAAAAATCACGAAAAATGATCTTTTTATTCTGCTTTTTAAAAAAAGATGTTTGGAAAAATAAATTTCGGTGCAGAATGAGAGTATTAGACTCGCTTCTATGACTCCCATGTCCAAAAAGTTTTCATGATGTGAAAAAAATTAAAAAAAAAGAAAAGAAAAACAAAATTATCATGTGAATGTCGCACGTTGCATACGAGTTGAATCGCAGGTCTTCATTCAAAAAGACATTCATCTGGCTGATTCTTATGTAAAATGACCCCTTGTTTCCAAATACGACCACCTATCCCCCCCATCACGCCCGTTTTTTAGAACCTTCCCCTTCCACCTGATTCAGAGCCATTTTTTAATTTGAAGGGGGAAAAGAGCATTACAATAACCGTAAAAAAGTAGAATAAATATAACATAAAAAAGCAGAAAAATTGAAAAAAACTTGGGGCCTCTAAAAGAATAGTACGTATAGGGTGAAAATGGAGGTCATATTCGGATTCAGGGGGTCAATTTTCATAAGAATCAGTCGACGAAATGTCAGAATCATTTTGAAGGGTTTTTTTTTTTTTAACGCACAGTGTAATTTAAGGGCAATCTGAAGTCATTTGGACAGTAAAAGATATAGCTGAAATTGCGTATGATAAAGAGGCTTGATAAGAGGCTAATTTTCCACACATAGGCGTTACATATTTCTCAACTTCGTTTTTTTCACTCCGCCAAACTGTACATATCTCTCTTAACTAGCTTCGGCATCGTTTTATTTCTAATCTTTTTGTTTCGCAGTTTTGGGGAGAAAAAGGCTTATTGGACAAGACAGGTTTTTGTTGGAGTGAAAAAGACATAAAATTCAATCTCTTTTACGATTAGACTTTTTTTTTTTTGTAAATATTTACCGTCAATGTATTCTAGTAGGTACATCTTATATATTCAAGAACAATAATATAAATATGTAAGTGTGCAAACATAGAAGCTATCGCTAGAACTGAAACGGCAAATTAACTGTTCCAATATAAGTTTTGAAAATTTCATTGCTAGTTAAAAAGAACAAAATAAAACAGCTTTTAGACAATAACAAACAAACATTAACTTAAATGCATACTTTATCTTTTACTCTCGGTCAAACAAATAAAAAATTACATTATAATAGTCAAATTTACACCATAGCAATCCATTTTTCTTAAAACCAAAATCGAGTATGCTTCTTTAGGTTTTTATGAACACATAACACTTGCAAAATCCCAATTGCATCTAATATATTTTTCTATTTTGAGTTAAATAACTACTTTAACTCTTTTATTGATAAACTGCGTCTATTATTTTTAAACAAAATACAACTAACTGAAAATGCGTATGCTATTATTGAAGTTTTGTAATCCTCATGTTTATTTTCTTTTGTTTCTGAAGTTTTTTTCAAAACATGTTTACAATAATCCTCATATTGTCGTTAATTATTAATAAATTATAATTTATTATGTTTAATAACTGATGAGTATCAAAGTTTGCTCATTTGAATGAGGCATTATAAATGAGGTTGCTAAGTCCTGGCAGATTGGGTGATAGCAATAAATCCTATTGATATAACTCCTCAGCAGGCACAATTATATCTCTAGCAACTTTGATATTTAGCGAGTTTAATCATTACCATGCATAAGTACTAGCTCTGAAAAGAGGCATTTGTAAATGCTGAGGGTACTTAGTTTACATAGACGCTGCTTATAATAACTGAGAGAGCATTCAATGGTGTAAATTTTGTATTTCATAAATTTTATTCATGAAAATGAACTTATGCATGCCATTAAAGCTTCTAAATATGGCAAGTATAGTGCTTATATTCTGATTTAATTTTAATTTAGGCATTAATCTGCAAATGAAAGACATGAATGAAGTGATATTGAAGTTGCTGCATTTTATGTCAATACTTTAAGGAAGCAAAAGAATGATCTTTGGTGAATCGTAGTTTAAAAAAAAAAAAACGATGATCTTAAGCTTGAAATTAATTAAATTTAGATCTTAATTAACTTTATTAATTGCACGGATATTAGTAATAGGTAATCAAATGTCAATCAGATCGGGTACACTGGGCAGTAAAAAAAGAAAAAAAACTTCAAAATGCGTCTGATACCGTTCTTGATGATTTTTATAAAAAATGGTCCCTTGAATCCCCAAATATGACCACCGTTTGCCCCCCTCCCCATTTTTTTAAACCGCCCCCTTCAAATATTTTTGTTGGAGGGGAAATGAGCATTTTATTGACCATTATCATTCTTCAGAGGAAGACATTCTCCCCAAAGAGATTTTAAAAATCGTCGCGATCTTTTCCCGTACAGGTTTGTTTTGCAATATGTTCACTTATTTTTTGGTATCATACTGACTCTTATGAGCCCCGAGTTCAAAAAAAAAAAAAATCCCATTGTTTTTTTTTTTTTTTTAATTTGGAAACAAAGCATGTTACATTCGATTTTCACTGCAAATTTTCAGTAAAGACATTCCTGCAATATTTATATTTATTCAAGTTACATTCACAGGTGCAATTAAGATTAAAAATTACATTTAGTATGCTTATAAATACTGGCGTACAATTAAGGTGCACTATTAAGATAATATTCAGATTTGGTTAATTATTTCAATAACTGATGGACTGATATGAATGAAATTTCGAACGTACATATATTGATACAATGCAAAACAGATAACCATCCAACGTTTAAAATAAACACACGATATCATGCAGAACACTCGTTGGAGTCGGAGGGCATAAAACAGCGGTTGCCAAATTGAGCAAAAAAGGGGTTAGTAGCGGCTACGGTTCCCTTTAACAAATAAACATGCTACACATCCTACTATTCCCTTTAACAAATAAACATGCCCCTCTGGCTACCGTTCCCTTTAACAAATAAACATGCCACGCAGGCTACGGTTCCCTTTAACAAATAAACATGCCACGCATGCTACGGTTCCCTTTAACAAATAAACATGCCACGCAGCGTGATTCTATGTTTAAAATGAGACACTTTATGCGTTCCTGGGGCAGTTGGTTCCACTCGCTCAACAACGCGGTTCTCAGGCCATGGATGGTTCTCGGAGGAGGTTTGCGAGTTGCTATTGCTTCTCCCTGCCTCGTATGTAATTACATTTAAAGAAAAATGTTTGCATGAATGTTGCATGACGGACATAGCCTTGGCCGGTTTTGAAACTCACAGACGAGAGGATTTGGCCGGGTTTGCAGCACATCATGATTTTCAAAAGCATGTTAAATGAGGATTTTACCGGTTTTTCAGTGAATTTAGGTATCTAATAGGTGGAACATGTATCTTAGTACCCAAAACACTAAAAAACATGTTTCCCAAAGTTGAGGAGTAGGCCGGTTTTGCAACTACACGACACAATTGACTCTTCAAATATCGAGAGCATCCTTTGCTCCGAACATTCGAGTTCGTGACGGCAGCAGTTTTTCCACTACAAAAAACATACTTCAGGTAAACTAAAATCTATTACTGGTTGTCTGCCAGTATTTAAATCTACTGCCATGGGTAGGTAAAGCGCAGTATCTGCAAAAATTCGGTTTAGAGCTATATGAAGAAACGCGTTTTGGATACCATACTAACAATAGTGATAATGTTGGAACTTGACGCTTTTTTGTGCTTTATTTTCAGTGGAAGCCAAATAAGTAAGCTTAGACAATAAAGCTAAAGTACAATTGGTGAAAAGAAATGCAAGAAAAAAAAAAAACCTTGCGGTAGCTATGCTTTATCTTCCCATGGCATTCTACCTCTCCGGTGGTTGAGAAAGAAGCTAATAGATTCAGAACCTGCAGAGGAAGCCGTTCCGACTGGTCTAATACTTCTAGACGTTTATGTGCAGTAGATATTAGTTAAAACCGATGCCACTAAAATATGCATTGGCAAATCATCCACAAGTCTTACGAGACATTAGTTAGGTCTAGTGAAAATATTACCCCAGCCAAAAATCGACTGTAGTTAAACTGCAAAAAAACTGGTGGTATTTGGAACCGAGCAACTGCAGTTCAACAAAGCATTGATCTACAGTTCAACTGCAATACGGAGGTTCAAAAAGACTGAACTTTTTAAACTGCAGTTTTTCGGTTCCAAATACCACCAGAATTTTAAAATAAAAAAACAGCAGTTTTTTTGCAGTCTAACCGAAATTTTCTGAACTGCAGTTTTTCAGTTCCAAATAACACCAGAATTTAAAAATATATATCTGCAGATTAACTGCAGTTCAATTGCAGTTCATTTTCTGCTGTTCTCTGGTTCCAAATACCACCAGAATTTTATAAAATGAAAACTGCAGTTTTTCTTGAGTTTTAAAAAAAGACTGAAAAAACGTTACCCACCAAATTAAAAATATTAGTGAACAATTAATAACAAATAGAATTAATGCGATAGAAATCCAAAACCACTTCAAAATTAAAGCTTAGACAATTCTTTAATAGAAATGCTTAAATTGACTACAGATAGATGTGCCTAGTGCGTTTTATAAAACATCTAATTAAAACTTGAACTCTTCCTCCGAAATACAAATTAAGATTTTATTAATTTGGAAGATATTAAAATTGAAATTTTCCAGCCTAATTTTGCACAAAAATACATTGCTATGATTATGAAAGTAGTACAAAAAGTTTCGAGACACAATAACAAATAGAACTGTTTGTAAAAATAAAAAAAAAAAATCATGAAATTTGCCCAAATCGACCACGTGGTGCGAAGTAATTAAGTTAATTAGACTGGTTAATATTGAGATATCAAAACACAATTTTTTTCATGGCTAGATATTGATAACATGAATATTCGCTCAAAGTTTTAAGTCAGTCGGTGAAAAAATAAAAATTACAAAAATTAAAAACTTCTAATAAGGTATTAAATTTTTCAAGCTAACCCTAATCTGCTATGCACTAATTAAATAAAAGTTAATTACACAAATAATAACAGGTAAATTTTCAAGTGTCTTACCTTTTTGTAAACCGGAGTCATATTTCAATCCTTTCGCATGGGATTTTGAACGATGAAACTTAAAATTGCACTAATAAATTGATTTCGAAGCGGAGCAAAAAACAGCGCGCTATCAGGGCTAAAGTGGTTACCTTCCTTCGTAGTTCTTTGCTGGGGAACCCCGCGGCGCGGCTAGTAGTTCGGCCCGACCGCGGTGTTCCGGTGCATTTGTACTTAGGTTCCGGGACATTGTTTCAAGCGATATGTGTTCTTATTTAATTTTAAATTCCTTATTTTTTTCATAACAGACTAATTTGACATTATTTAAATCCGAATCCTTCTTGAAATTGGTATTTTTAAAAACCATATTTTCACCTACATTATTCAAAAGCTAATAATTATGGCATAACTTTACAAGTGTCAATGCCAAAAGTAATATAATTATGTTTTGAGCCAGACATGCACATTTATTTTATCCTCAATAATTTAGCTTTAATTAATTTCATTAGGTGCGGCGTGTGATCAAGGAACATGAAAGAGATCAAATATCTCAAACGTCACAACAGCTCACATAAGGTCCACTCGTCATATAAAGCAATCGACCGTGTGACTCGCTATCTATGAATCATCCCTTGCATAAAAAGAGCTAAGGTCACGCTACGGCAAAAATTAATTTATAAGTGAAATCATGATTGCTCAAAAATTTATAAATAAATAATAAGAATGTATAAATAAATAATAAGCATATATAAATAAATAAATAATAAAAATATGTGAACAAATAAATACAATAGAAAATAGATAAAAAATAAAGGTTAAAAGTTTCAATGTTATCATTTTTTTTATTTTTTTTGAACGAAATTCACTTAATAGTACTTTTTTAAGGAGTCATACAGTCAGACCTCGTTTTACAACACCCGAATTTCACGACATTCCAGATATCACGTTAATTATTTAAAATGACGAATACATAACATATCATTTCAATGCTAAGTCGAGCCGGATTAAACAGCAGTGTTTTATTGTGAAACGCCAGCTAGCACGGCTGCTTAGACAAGATCTAATTTTTCTTCACAATTGAAATCTTTTCAGTAAAACGATAAAAACATCTGGAAAAGTTGATTGCAGAAATTTCTGAAAAGCGATAAGAGACCTGTGTTAGTATAGCCTATGCCTGTAGAATGGCGGTGCGGGTACGTAAGTTCTGCACGTGACGGATTTTAACGTTTGACATGAGGGACAATAGATAGGAATGCAAAGCACGTGAGTTTTAAAAAATGGACTAAGGAAGTAGTAATCCTTGCAAACTTCTCTCATGGGAAAAGGAGAACATTCTTGAGACCCATATTAGATTTACAAGAAATACACAAAACCTTTTAACTGTAGCAAAAAAAAAGACAACGTTCTTCTAAGTTCGAAAGGTAGGGATTAGCTTTTAGAATATCTTCACTTAAAAATCAACTTTGTAAAAAGTACGATTGTTTGAGTTGTTATTCAAAAAGTTAAAAAAAAAGAACCTTTCTGAAAAGTTTTACGGGGAAATAAAAATAAAATGGAGGTGTTTTTTTTTTTTTTTTTTTTGCTTTTTTGTTTTTTTATTTCACGACTTTAAGCTTGTTCTAAAATAATTCAAAATTATGTTAGTTGAATTTGATCAATAATACCAAATTATTAATTAGTTTAATCAATATGTAAATTCATTAAAATATTGTTTCGGCGTCAGTATGCCTATCTGTCATAGTCTTGGTTGTTTGCTATAGTTTTGGTTATGGCGGGGGTTCAGTATTCATGTAAATGGATAAATACATTACTTGCATACATACAGCTTTTGGAATTTCGAAAGATCGTTGCTTTGTAACACGTAACTCAAAGGAATAAATAGTTAAAATTACAACTTATTTTTTCAGTTAAAAAATTAAATAATGTTACAAAAAGGAAAAAAAAAAAAAAACACCGAAGCAATATAGCATATAGTCGAGAAAAAGATAACTTTTTTTTTTACTTTCAAAAAAAGTGTAGTTTTTATGAAATTGCGTTTGAAACTTTAAAAAAGTCACCAAATAGTTAGTCCAATTTGCTTCGATAGTAAAAATCTGCAAAATAACTGCAATTGCAAAAAAAGATAAAATAAAAGCATTTTGCATTCACCAAAACAACTGCAATATTTTTCAAATATACGCGAAAATTTCTTTTCATCTGCAGTTTTTTTGAAGTCGTTTTTTAGCTGGGACGACACGTCGCCAATTTGCCGAGTTATTGTTTAGCGCATCGGCAAACATCAACCAGCAGTCAAAGCTAACTACAATCGAGTACGCACAGCCCGCTTATTGCAAGAAATAGGAGTAAAGTCTTAGAGCTCTTGCCGAAGGCGTCATACATGGTTTGATAAACAAAACGAGCAGGGGTGGCACTCCTTTGTACACATTAAACGCTGTGCTGAGTGTGCTTCTTTTTAACGCATAAATTTACATCTTGAATAAAATTGATAATACAGACAGAAATAAGTATTGGAGAACTACTTTGGAGTTTTACATTTAACAACAATCGATGAATTTTAAATACTTCTATTCTGTAATGCTTAAAAATGAAACTTGTTTTTACAAATTGATTAACAAAACAATGATCTAAGATGTGACGTTAGATGTGATCTAAGATGTGCGGAATTTCACGAAAAAATAATATGAATAAGTAAAAGTTCAATATTTAATAAGACGCAAACCAACTTTTTAAAAATCAAATTAAGAACTAAACATAAAGAGAGATTATATCTAAATTTTTGTTGCTCTAAACTAGTTATTCAATAATTCATTTATATAAATGTGTTTAGGTGTGAGTATAATAGTCTTTAAAAATTGGGGACAGTTAGTTTCGAATAGTATCAAGAAAAAGGATCGACTATTTCAAGAAAATAGGGTAACGTGGAAAAACATAACAAACGCCTTGTGCACACTTACATGCTATTGATGGAAATCCCAAAAGAAGGAAGATTATTTTTCTTCTCCCAAGGGTGGACTGTAAGATACCCCCGGAAATGAGGCCATGGCTCCATTAGCGAAATTTTCTCATCACAAGCTCTTGAGATGTTCTTGTGTTGTCTCCATGATCGCAATATTCTCTGCGAAAGTTGTATTCAAAGAAAAATTGCTTTGGTTTGAACGCTTTTCAAATCTGAAAGAAAACGTGTTGTAGCAGATAAAATCATTTGACATTTATTTGAGAAGTAATAATTTTATGTGAATAATTGTGTAAATTCTAACAACTAAAGATATTTAGCTCAAGATTTTTTTATGACCGTATTCGCAAAAATGAAATGTTTTACTTTAGCAACTTATAAGGGAATCAGATTTGCGTAGAAAATTGTATAACTTCAAATCCAGATTTTTTACGACAACATTACAAAGAATTAACTAACTGTTTTATTTAAGCAAAGTATATATGAAAAATAAATTTGAGTAGAAAATTGTAAATTCAACTCACGATCTTTTTATGACAGCATTACACAAAAATGTTACTCAAAATCTTATGAGCTCAAACTAATAAATACTAGAACGAATCAACAGCCAAATGTACTTTAAGCTTCCAAAATTTCATGCTTCCAGTGTCATAAAATTTTCCGTAACCTTGACCACAACATTGCAGTTCTTCTCACAAAGCTGACGTTATTTTTCTGTGAGGGACGGAGTGAGAGCGGAATTATCGTTTCAACGTTTTCGCTCGAAAGATCGGATCGCTAGTTGATCGAAGTTCGCTTCGATCACTAATCAACTGAGTTACGGTAGCCTTGTTACGTGTCAAGTTTGGCGACAGACAATACAGCTGCGGGATTATTTCACATTTGATAGCTACTTTTGGTTGTATTTTTTTTATTTAACTGGCAAAATGTTTTAAATTGCAATATAGTCGAACCCGCTTAATGGAATAGCCATTTTTCCACGATAAAATATTCTAATAAGCAGGATATTCCATTAAGCGGGATAAAAATAACACATTACATTGGTACATTGGTTTGGTACGTTGAAAATGTATTATATTAAGCGGGATATTCTTTTAACCGATATTCTAATAAGCGGGCTCGACTGTATATATATATATATATATATATATATATATATATATATATATATATATATATATATATATATATATATATATATATATAGTTACGAATCCAGCCACTTTAAGAAATTCTTTAAATGACGACACAGTTCTTGAGAAAGCACAGATTTATTTACAACTATGTACAAGAAATATCGTTAGCAACTGCTAAATTAGCCATAGCAATTAAACAAATATCAGTTAACAACTTAAGCTCAATGGTTACACACGTATTTACATCAAAATACGCGAAAACACAGCGCAAAGGCTAATACGCAGAAGAACAAAGCTAACGGCTCAGACGAAATTCAGACAGTTTAAAAAGCAAAACCAACTCTTTATCACGCGTGGAAGCTATTAATAAATCCTAGAGAAGTTTCGACAAAATTCGAATTGCTTCTCGATGTTTTTTTATTCCATTCACAAATGTTATACGGGGACCATATACATCATACGAATGTTGAGGGGTTGTATATTTATAACAAGAAACTATTTACAGGTCACGTTACTAAGATAATTTTAGATGAAAAATAATTGAATAAACGTCAAATTTAGCCAGATTACAACAAATTAATTCCAAAAATAATTACTATTTACAGAATTCGTAACAATACATATGCTGATCGGCAGAGCTTAGCGTGATCGCTTGGCGAAATAGACGATAAATAACACGACAGATAAGGTGGATTATTTTGCGTTTTAAAGTTAGTGTTAATGTAATTTATTGTCTCTAAATTATTGGCAATTATTGGTTATTAATTTGTCAAGATATTTTATATTGCAATTTTTTTAGGTTCCTTTTTAGGGTGTGTACATAATTTAGCTAAAGAAGTGTAATTGTACTAGAGAGAGGGGTCTGTCATTTATTCAAGGGACTTCCTTAATTTTTTTTAGCACGGGCATCACCGTGCAGGTACAACTATTAGAATAAAAGTTGAACTGTCTCTCTGTACTTTTTACTCTTCATTTTCAGCATTTTTCTTTTAATGCACTGATGATACTTCAGGGCAATCAATACTTAAGAGACTTGAGATTTTTTAACATATTCTTCTATTTGCTACTCAGTATCTGAAAAAATGCATAAATTAGTGTCCTTAGGATAAGAAGGTTCTTTGTCGTCGAAAGTTACTTTCGAGTAATTGAAGATTATGTAAAAACATTTGCAATAAAAAAAACACTGCACATTTGAATTGCGAGACTACTTCTGATTTCAAATAAGAAATCAAACGTGGAAATGTGTTTCACATATTTTTTAATGGTTAATTGCCTGTTTTAAGTGAAGAAAAATCATTGTTTCTTTACACATGTGATAGGTTTTTACATTCGAAAATAATATAAAAATAAATAAGAATAAAATAATTTTTGTGCAGGTTTGAAACGCAAAATCGATCCCTTTTTTTTACCAAAAATATTTCCTTCAGCGGCAAAAAATATTCGCAAAGCAATCCATCATTCTGTAAAGAGTTGAACCTTTTATGTACCCTACCTGACAAAACCATATTGAGTTTTTTACTTGAAACTGATGATAGAAAACTGAAAAAAAAAAGGAAAATAGTTTACCTTGTAAGTAAGAAATTCCGCATGTTAAATAATGTATTAATTGATGCAGAATGTATTTTAGAGTAAAATATGATTTTCATACAAATATAAAACTGGTACATTTCCTAACTTTTATATGTAATTTTGAAGTAAAGACGTATTGAGTACAAGAATCTCCAAACTCTTCCGCAATCGCCAAAAGTATCTCGCGAGCATCTAAAATCTGGAACTCTACAGCAGGCCTGATATTTGATGCATAAATTTATTCAGTCGAAATTACTATGTCTGTATAATTTCTTTGTGATAATTTTTTTATGCATTTATATTTTGTGAGCTTCTAATTGCACACGTTACGATATTTAAAATTTCAACCGTTAAAATGTTGAATGCCATCATGTAACTCAACTCCTGTGTTCTGGCTTGATCTAACGTAAACATATTTCATTATGATTTTTGCACTTGTGTTTCATTACAGAAAATGTGGATTTTAAGATCTTTTTAACTCTCTAACAGCTCAATTTTCTGAATAAAATCGTTTAAAAATATGCATGTTTTTTATGTATAAGAACACAGTATGGAATATAAATGAGAAGGTATATGACTTGCAAAATGGACAAGCAGTCTCTAAAAATACGTTAGAAAATTTATTACTAATATTTAAACGGTGAAGTGGGATAAGATTTTAAAACTATATCGAGCACGTTGAAGCCACTGGATGCGTAGCGAGAGGTTTAAAAAACCTCGATAGGTGACGGAAAAATGTGTAGGAGAATATTTCCACGTCAATAAGGGACTTCATAAGTTTATATATAATGTTTCTAACAGGTAATGAATGCAATTTTTTCACAAAAAACAGTAAATGATTCAAGGAAAAAAGTCGCACACCCTTCAAATACAACGAAGTACGGATAGAATGAGAGCCTTCTCTCCAAAAAACAGAGAAAAATACCCCTTAAACCACCCCGAAAAATGTAAACGACTTAGTCTGCCCTCATCCCTCGTGAGCACATATGAATGATGATTTACTAAGGCCATTTTACTTTAGTTGATAGCTGATGAAAAAAAATAATTTGAAATCAAATTTCGAGTAATTTTGATTGTTTAATGTTTTAACCCTGTGAATCGGATGTTAAGAGAAGATGTTTTATGATAATGTGTTTTAGTCCAGGAATGCTATACTAACACTTAAATATATGTATTTTTTCGTATAAGTTGCTTTGTATTTTAAAAATGCTTTTTCTAATCGCATTGATTGAAAGAAACATGTTTAAACCATTGCATGTAATAGTTAAACATAGTAAGCACAAAACCAGTATGATGTTTGACAAAATATAAATAATCTTCCAATAATCTCATAAGTTTCTTAAAATTGGCACTCATAAACAATTCTTTCTTTCTAGGCTTGTTATAGAAATAGTTTGGAGAATTCACGTTTTTTTTCTTATCAAGTATCATTTATCAGTGTCCGTTTTACAGAATTTGAGTTATTGGATCCTAAACTTTTGCTGCGTAAAAAAATATTTTCTTTAATTAATCATTGTAAGCCCTTTTTCGTGATTGATGATACTATTAATTGATTTTGGACAGTGAGTTGAGTACAATTTTAAGGCTTTCTTTCTTTTTTACTGTGAATAATGTGATTATGAAATCTAGGATGGTGAAACTTAAATCAGTTTGCATTTTTGGAAATTAATACGATTGACAGTCTTTTTCAGCGAAGCAAGGGATTTTCTTCAGTAAAGAAAATGGTAGAACGCGGCGGGAAACATGTATGATTGTTTCAGACACCTTTTAATAGGAACTAATGTATTTGTCCTTCAAAAACACCTAATATGGTTTACAATGGTTTAAAGATTTTATTGTGAATCAAAAATATGTCTTTATTTGAAAGTTGTTAGATGATCATTTTTTAGCAATTAATGAATTTTATTGATTAATAAAAACTTTCATTTAGAAATTGATATTGTTTAATTAATATCAGGGTTTTTTTTTAATAATCCTAAGAATTAATGTTTGAATATTTAGCGCAATTTAGGAAGATCGCTGCTGCCAGCTAATATCGGTCTAATTTAACAGCTTTACCTTTCTTGTATTGTATTTATATTAATATTTAGCTATTAAAAATAGATAATATGCTTCAAGAGACAAATAATGTTGTATTATCTTGTACAACATACTATCATTTCAATAATGATTCACGAAAATTTCTATTAACATACTTCATTTGCAAATCAATAAAAGAAACAAATCAGATAAACAAAGTTCGAATCTACAGCAACTAAAAAACACAGGGAATGTTTATATGGTCAGTTTTTAAATTTATATTATTAAATATAGCTTAGTAAAATAGAGGAATAGAACAAACACCCGATGGAAATTTGAGAAGAATATTGTGAACATTATACGCAGCCGGAATGTGCTTGTGTACATAAGTTATAAAATTTACAGAGGTAAACAGTAAAAAAATATACGGAATTATTTGCAAGATTTAGGATCCACCTATCGCCATCGGTGTAAAAGAGCAACCCTGAGAGACAATGATTCAATTAGCAAACAGGTACCTTGATCGATTGATATTTCTTAGATAATATATTTAAATCTTTTTACCCAAGCAAATCTTAGTCTTTGCAAAGTGCATTTAAAGTAAATCCAGGGAAACGTAAGTCGGTTAGTTTTTCTTTGCTCTCTTGGATATGCGTTATCTCCTGTTCTAGAGATACTTCTACTTGTGTATCTGACACACCCCTTACCTTATGGGATGGGGTCAACCAAATGGGGCGATTAAGTCAAATAACTCCTTACCTGCATCTTAACTGCTGTATCATGATTTTTTTTTTCTCTTATGGGGCTGCGTTAGGAGCCCTGTCTTTTGCAAACGTAGAGCGTTCCCCGGAAATAGCATTCATTCTTTCATGTAGCACCACCATGGGCTGGTACTTTTACTACAGGAAATTTGACGCCTAGTTTGCCCACCAGATGGAGGCACCTGGGCTCTATTTGATGCGAAATTACCCAAGGAATTAAATTTTGCCAATAACTCTCTAAGCCGAACGAGTGCTCGAGGGATCATTTGCATGCCATATAATCATACGACAAGGACACTTTCGATTTACTGCACCTAGAAAATCGATAGACTATAGCCAGGATCGAACCTCCGCCTTTGAGCGGAAGAAACCAGCGTCTAACCACTGCACCACTCTGTCGGCAGTATCAAGATTGGCAATATGAGTTAAAACCTGGGGTTCTGTTCGGGGTCAACCCTCAAACCCAACCCTCTACCACGTCACTGGTTCTGACAATTTAACCATCCATAATTTCAATCACTATCACAAATTCTCTTGAACTTTCAGATTTAATAGAAGATATATGGTAATGACACTGCTTGATATTAAGACGGTTGTGGTATTTAGCAGTTTTACTCAATAAATCCCTTTATTGTACTCTATCTTCTGCAATGGTCCTTACAGCGTTCCTCAGCACCATTGGAATGTTTATTTAAACGTGAAACACAATACATATTTCTACTGATTTGAGTTATTGTCTTTAAAAGCTTAGCAAAAATTCCTGCTTTCATGCGCCATTTTAGTCCAATTCCTGAAATCATTTAGGTTATGAAAATTATATTTTCATAGCCTAATTTTCATAACCCATATTTTTGTAATCCTATCCGATAGCTGGGAATGAAATTGTTTAATGTTTAAGTCGTCGTCGAATTTGTTCATATAAGTCTTATAATTTTGGTCAAAAACTATATAAAATAAAGCCTTACTATCTGACTGTGTCAATAAATCACAGCAGCTGACCGAAATTTATTTCATTTATTATTTGTTCGTTTAAAAGAATCCGTTGCTTGAATTTTTTTAAAGATAATCTTAGCAAGCATTTCTAAAGCAAAAAGAAAAAAAATGAAGAAAAAAAAAAGATAATACAATGCTGCGTCGTCTTATAAGTTTTTCCTACATTGTTTTCACAATGAATTTTGAGGATGAAACGAAATTTTTATGTAAACATTAAAACTAATAAACAATTGTGAAAAACATATAATATTGAAGACTATGAAATAATACAAAAATACAATATTAGCAACGAATTCTTGCAAATCGAGATCATTTTATTCGAATTTTAAAGTGCAATAAAGAGTGCTGTTTTATTCTTAGCAAGAAAAAATATGTTAATATTCTTAAATTTAAAAAATGAAAAAAAAAAAAAAAAAAAAAAAAAAAAACACACACATTTCAAGCCCAATAGATATTTAAAAAAATTTTCTCATAATGTTCTTGGTATTTTGTCACGATAAGGGTATATATTGGGTAGACTTTGACTTTACGAAGCAAAATAATTCATCAGTCCTCAAGTTCATTCCAAATGAAATTGATCCAATGTCAGGGTGAACTGAAGTTACACACAATCTGTGTTGAACACTTTTTCAGGGAACACAGTGAAGTGCTGCAGGGTCTGGCAACATAAAATTCTACTATCATTTCGAAATAAAATTTTTATACTCAATGGTTTAACTATATGGGTACATATCAAAAGTTTTATTTCGCATATTTTTGAGAACCATATCAAGAAGGTCACCCCCCCCCCTTCCCAAATTTTCCATTCACAGAAAGTCATCGTTTTTTCCTCGACTTGTTAAATTGAACTTAAAAGACATCTGACTATAACGGGACAAACAATATTTCTTAAGATATCTTGTAAAAAAATTGAAGGGCTGAAGGCAAGAATGTGATACGCCACATGATATGACTTTTAAGCAGGCCAATTTCCAACTTATAAAAAATATTTATAGAATTTTTCAAAGGTATTATACATTCTATATTATGCAATACTAAAACCAGATATGTTTTTCTCCAAATGACAAAATCCATTGTCATGTTTATTTCAATTTTAGTTATGAGAAGCAAAAATTTTGATCGAAAAGTCACTCCTTGGGGCTTGTCACATTTCTGCCCAGAGCCCTTCAATTTCTTTTTCATCTCTCTCACCACTGCAAAGCACTTAAAACGAATTCTAAATTCGTACTCTCACCGTGGGTATTCTGTTCGTTTTTATTTGACATCGCCCCCACATTTTGACATCACTTAGGAAATTAATTGTGTGTTTCCATATTTTAGCATTACATTTTTTACTGTTTGAGGATTAAATCATATCTTGGTTCTTAGACGTCAGCAGCAAACTTTATCATTTAGTTTTTTTTCAGAAAATAGTACTATCCTAGTAAATAGTGATAAGTTTAGCATTTTAAACTTTAAGTATTGTAGAAATATAGCAATCGCAAATTTTCAGTTTTAACCAAAGTATTTTATCCCCCCCCCCCCAAAGAAAAGGTTATTCATTTTCAACAAAAAGCCATGCTATGTACTTTAATAATCTACAAGAGGAATCATTAATATTATTATGTTAAGTGGTAGTAAAATAAATACATAAATCTTTGGTGATGTTTTATATTACGACTATGTATTTAAAATTTAAAAAAAAAGCCTCTTTTCTAGTAGGTAGTACTGCTAATACTTTTTTTCTTTCGAAATAAATGATATAGATAGTATGAATGAGTGTTATTAGAAGCATAAATGAATAGTATAATGTATAAAGACAAAAATAAATGAATTAGTTTTCTTAGTAACATGAAATTTGTGGTAAATAATGCGTCAAAGAGAAAGTACTATTGGCTCCCACATATGCAGAAATTTAGAGAAACATTTATTTTGCATATTTTTGTTAGAATAACTGTAATTGTGTTTCGAAAGAATAAATTTCACGACAACTGTTATAATGAAAACGAATCTTTCAATAGTAAAGAGATGCTGTTTTGAAATTAATATGGTTAATAAATAAAAGTTATTGCCGGTCTTAGAAGTGAATTATTTATTACTGTAAAAAATGAGTTTCCATAATTGCTTTTTAGATACTTTTCATTATTTGTTTATTTGATATCGGACGCTTCGTTTATTTTCTATTATAAATATGTGTAAATAGCTGTTGTTTTGCCATTTCCGTCACAAGTCATGTGGTACTAATTTATGTAGTATGATACAGTTTTTATTACTTACGGGAAGACGTGCTAAACAATATTTAGTTGAGATCAAAATTTTTATAACAAAAAAAAAAAAAAAAAAATGACGAAAAGATATTTAAACAAAGTTTTTTCACTTTAATTCTAGTTATTTATGTGAATTATTTACAAGAAAATGTGTGTGTGTATCGTATCAAAAAAAATTTAACGTAATTACCGCTCTCAAGTTGAAAATAAAGGAAAAAGACCTAAAACTATTGCATCTGACATACAGACTTGGTAGGAGGCAAGACTAGAAAACAATGGCCTTATTCATTTCTGATCACTACGGACATTCATTTGACGTAAATTGAGTTAAGAAATAAGAATGGACCTGATAATGTAATAATGTCGGTTTGGAGAAAATGATTGGAAAGCGAAAACTTTAGGTCACTTCTTTTCAAATATTTTGCTCTATTAACTATTTAGTCTCTTATCCATTTTATATTATTTAAGATGCAGAAAATATTCTTGCTCGATTGTATTCACAGCTCATTTAGTTTTTATTTAACTGTTTAACTCTCTCTGTCCAAATCATTTAGCATAAACTTGTTATTCTAATTTTTTTTTTTTGATTCGCATTGTTTATGAACCAATAAGATTCGATGATAAATAAAACTTCCTCTCGTGTGTCACACTAGCCGTTCAATACAAATCATCAGTGTTGAAGACAAAATTATTGAAAATATTAAGCTGAAGTTCTGGATATTCATATGAAATTTTGTCCAGAGTCATCGAAAAAATATATTTCAGTTTTATACCAAAATTTAGTCTAATATTATATTTATTATTCGTAGAAATATTAAGCTAAGGCTTGAAAACACGTTAAACATGTTTTCTTTCTTTTTTTTTTTTTTGTTACTCACTTTATTGTTCAAGCTACAACTCGTGACGAAGGTAGGGTATTTAATAATCTTACACAAAAGTATCCAAAGCTTAGTTTAATGTTACAAAATAATTTTAATTAGTTTACTGCCTTGCAGTCGTTAAGCAAATGTCACGAAAAATTGTGTGCGTGAAACTTTAATACTGATTTCAATTATCCATCAAAACCAGCTGTTAAAAGAAATGTTAAAGCTGATGCTCATTTAAGTATGACATTGTACGTTTATTTTGTGCTTAATGTGGCAAGATACTAAAATACAGAAAAATACTTAAAATCAGTCTTGTATTCGGGTAGGAAAAACTAATTTTGCGTTGAATCAACTATACTTCTATGGCTTTATATTGGTTTAAAGATTTGTTTTTTTTTTCCTTTCAGAAATTCATTAGATGAAAATTTATGCTAAATTATTAAATTAAAAAAATAACTTAATAATAGTATCTCGTTTTGAAGCAGAAAGGCTAATTTAATAACGCATGAGGTTTTTTTTCTGTTTTTGAAATACAATTAAGAATACTTTCGAGAAAATGTGATTCTATGCTGAAAATTATCTCAATTGGTTTATATAAAAGTGGGGCCCGCTTTTTAGTGATCCCCCTTATTTCTCCATGCTCATGTTAAGAAATCAACGACTTTATTATTATGCATGTATGTTGTTTTATTTGTTTATTTTTCTTTTTTTTTTTTCGGTGTAGGGTAGACCGACCAGTGAATGAACAGTTAAGCACAATTTCATTTTTTAAAATTCCTAGTAATTTTAAATTCTATACTATATAGATCGTGATAGTTAAAACATTTTAATTGATCTATGTAAATATCTCTAAAAAATCGCGGGAACTTAAATGGTACCGCTTCCGACTTTTTAAAGAAAAAATGGCACAACGACTCAGTGAATGAACACCTCGAACCAGTAAATGAACACAAATTGGTCCAGTGAATGAACATGATAAATTTTGATTTAAAAAAAAAAAGTTTCTTTGAGATCTGTCTATCTACATAACTATCTATATCTATTTATCTATATATCTACGTATCTATCTATCTACTTATCTATCTATATATATACTTATCTATCGATCTATCTATCTACTTATTTATCTACTTACCTATTTATCTATTGTCTGTACATCTAAATATCTACCAATCTATTATCCTAATCAATATATTTATCTATTTACCTGTCTATCTATCTATTTATCTATCAATAAATCTATATATCTATCTACCTACCTATTCTATCTCTATATTTATCCACCTATATATCTATTTAACTCTTATTTTTTATATATCTATCTCTATATCATCCTCTATCTATATATCTATCTATATATAAACATACATACATATCTACCTATCTATTCTCTCTCTTTGTATATATCTCTCTCTATCTACCTGTCTATCTATCAAGATAGATAAAGATATAGAATGATAGATGTAGGTAGGTAGGTTAATATACAGATAGAGATATAGATAGACAAAAGATAAAACTCAGTAAAAAGTGCATTGTTTGCAAAGAAAAAATGAAGAAGTTATAAAGTATATAATGAAATACATAAATAAATAAGCATATCAAACTATCTGCATTACAAAAAAGTACAAAAATGTAAATATCTCAAAGAAACTTCAAATTTCTTTTTAAATCAAAAGAAATTTTGCCATTGTTCATTCACTGGGTTTTTGCAATTTTTCGTACCCCGTGACTGAACACCCCTCTACCTGAAAATCTACGCATTCTGCATTGACTGAAACAATTTAAATTCATAGCCTAAATATGTATACTTAAGTTTTCTTTCGTAGAGTTAAAAAGTTAAATTTATCGATAAAAATAATATGTATCCAAATAATTGCTAGCACGAAACCAGCCTTATTATTTTGAAAGAGAGAAAGAACGATTCACGGCAGTAAAAATTTCAAATTTTTTCCAGGAAAAAAATACGTATCCAAAGTAACCAATCAGGTGTCAGATAGCTTACAATATCAATAAAAAACGCTTTTGTAGTGAATTTATTCAGAAAAAAAATTTTGGAAGCTTATTTAAAAAAAAAATGACGCGCTATTCATTCACTGGGTGATGTTCACTCACTGGTAGGTCTACCCTAATTACTATTGTGATATTGGGCAAACATAGTGTGACTCGTGTTTTATTTCTTCGTATGAATTTCCCCGCTATAAAACAAATACCACTCCAAATTAGCAATGTGAAATTCGTTTAATACTAGCTGATCCGTGCGAAGCGTATGGCGCCCAACAAAGGGAATTCAAAAATCTATTTTATTAAAAGTGGAATTTTCTTGAAACATCCTACATAAAGATTGTTTGCTTATTTTTCGCCTATAGTGGTAAAATGTATATTTAAAATGATGCCATGCTCATGAAGTTCGAAGATTTATTAAAGAAGTTGTACCGTATCCACAAAAAACAAAAAAGAAAAACACCATTGAGAAATAATATATATGATAATAGTGTATTATACACTGCAGCAGGCTAGCGAGTTTTTAAAACTTAGCACCTTATCCCTCATGAATTTAAGATATTCGCATGGAATAAAAATCATATGAACAGCTGTCAAATACATTTCAACTCACAACATTCCTTTTTAGGAAACTCAAAAAAAGTCATTTTGCATGATTTTCATATTGTAGTTCTTAAAATAATTTTCAGTTGTACACTTTCAAAAGCTACATTTTATTTAAATATGTGTATGGGTAGACAAACATTGTTTTCCTTTACATAAATTTAATAACTATAAGTAAACTGGGTAAATATTTTAATATGAAATGGAATTATTTTCCAGACATCTTATTCAATTGTTTAGAAGGGTTTACTACAACTTTTATCTATGGAGACTGTTAAGCTCTACAGCATTTATATGCAGCCACTTGTTTATTGAAGAACCAGCCAAATGCAAAAGATTTAAACAACCAGAAGATAATAGTAAGAAAATATTTCTTTGTCGGTAAAGTATCCAAATGCGTGTCTACTTTAAGCCGAAAATTCATCAACACCTAAAGAAAATTCTGACGGACGTTGCTACTGTTTGCGTTTTGAAGTAACCGGTTCAATCGATAACACTGGTAACACATGATTTACCACACGTACTGTTTACCATGCACACTTATTCTGCAGTATTTTCTCATGATTAATCTAAATCTGCTGTCAAAAGTTTGCTATTACGTATTTTATATTATAATGTGAATACTCTTATTGTATGGTCTTTCAGGATTGACTTTGATATCGCAACACGGTTTTTCTTTGGAAAAATTACATAAAAATATCGTTCGCTAGATCCTGAATTAGTGTCATCTTGATCTCAGCAATTCTGCATTCAATACGAAGGAAAGTTAGGAACATTCAAAAAATAGTTCCAGACAATTACAGCATGAAAACTTCTTGCGGATTTCTCAAGCTAAAAAAATCTGGGTTTATTGAAAAAATGTGGGAATGCTGCCGACAAAAAAGAAATTTATTTTGTACTTGAACGATAAATTTTAAACATTTCATGAAGCGAAAACAAAAGGCTTTTTCATCACATCACAAACTAAAGAACTTATAAAATATAGCCCTTTTAAAGAAAATATTGATTTAGAAAAACGTGAATGTGTTTCAATTAGGGATGTAGTAGAAAACTTATATTGAAACTAAAAATTTGAAAGTAGCAAAATCATACTGGATGAGATCATTTGAAGAATTAGGCTGCAATATGTCTATTACTCTTACTTGGATTTCTTCCCCAAAAACATTGACTCCAGTAGCAGTGAACGTAATGGGTGATTCTATTTTAATAGGCCCTTCAGAAATTTATTGGACTTACGCATTTTCTGAAATAATCGATTCATTTGAGTTACAGAAAAGATACAAGGTCTGTATAAAAAGTAATGAGACTGAGCTATGTTCTAAGAATTTCTTGCAGATATTAATACTCGCGCCTAAAATTCTTCAAAATAAGACCCTTGACCTAACACACGCTTATCCCAGCGAGTCTTCTAAGCTTCAATGGCTGCTTTGTAGCCTGCTTCCAGAATGTCCTTTAAGAGTCATTTTTTTTAAAGCTGGACACTTTCGATAGTTGATGTCTTCAATTTTCGTAAAAAATTCAGGATGTGTTAGTGGTACTATGATAAGAAAAAGTGAAGTTTCTTTTTCTAGAAAACTGATTTGTTTGTCCTTGAGTAGGGGTCAAAGTTTAAGGTCGTGAAAATAAAAGAGCTAAATATATGCTTTGCTTCAAAAGCATATATTTAGCTCTTGATACTAGGTACATGTTCGCATAAAAACTTTAGTGGCTCACTCATGGCTTTGAGGGCAAAGGGCAATTGGAAATGCTACTTTTATTTTTATTTATTTTTTGCCATGTTTAGGCCCGGATATCTGCTAAAGCCGTGAGTAACCCTAGGAAATAAGTATATGATTAACTACTCACTACAGCATAGTACTAAGAAAAATATAAAATAGCTTCCTTTTCTTTTGGCTTTAGTAGTTAAACGGTCTCAAAGTCGATGTTTTTTTTTAAAAGCCCAAGTTTAAAGGCCAATAACTTTGATTGCGACGGGTCAACAACTTTGGGACGCAGCTATAGTTATAGTCCGAGTGGTTTAGGTTAAGGTCCAGGTTAGAAACCCATGGCAACTAATCGACTTTTTTAATTACGTGGTCTCAAAGTCCCCACCACTGACCTAACACGTTTCCGCGCACTGGAGAGGTACAGACGCATCAGGAAAAAATGAGTCTCATTACTTTTTATACCACGTAAAGTGGGAAGCAACTGTGCTTGCAAATTATTGTTGGACTTCCTTCCAGAGGCAAAATACGTCGAAAAAGCCTAAGTCAATCATTTAGATTTAAACATTGCCTAATTTCCTTAACCAATCGATGCCCAGAATCGAACTTGTGAATTTTTATACTTAATTCTTTGTAAATATCTGAAGTAGTTGTAATAATGTTAAAAACTGAAATTTCAAATGAAATAACATAAATCAGATTTTTTTTCTAAACTAATACTGATGATACGTCTTTGAGACTTAAATTTATGGAACAACATTGAACATAATATTTTGTAACTACGTTATTACTGAATATCTATATGAGAAATCCCCCCCCCCCTTACAACCCTACTAAATTTTCTGGTAGCTTTTTTATCACAGTAAGATTATCTTGTTTATTGTATTTTCTATAATTTGTTGATATTTTCCATCAAACCTAATTCATATTTATTCAAAACAGTTCCTGCACCTCTGTATATGGTTCAAATGCCACACGTTTCGAAGAATGCAGAGATGTAATTATGTAGCTGAGTCTTAATTCGTAATAATTGTAGAAATATTAAAAACATTTAATTATATTTAAATTTAATATTAACTAGTTTTGATAATACTTTCATTACTTAGCACTTATCAAAGTATAAATAACATTTTGGTAATTTAATTAAAAAAAAATATCGAATTATGAGGAAAGCAAAGCTGGCATAAATCAGAATAAGCATGAAAGTGATGTAATTAATTACTATCAAATTAACTAGTTTCTATAATGAATTCATTATTTCAATCTATTTTCTAAAAAGTCACATTTCCTGCATTTTATGATGGTAACCATCATAAATGATGAAGAAAGTTACGTTTTTATCAATCGAGAAGGCTTTGAAAAACCTGTTTCCATTCATACCTGTGTCTTATATACATAGAACGTAGCAAAAGAGTTAAAAAAAAACAGTAAAATGTTATTTTAAGCTTTTTAAGAAATAAGAGTTTTAGAAAAGAGAATTAACGAAAATAAGTACATGGAAAATTTTCATAAAATTTGTTTAGCATGAATTTCATTTTTTGTGTTTTTCCATGCTGAAAAGGCAAAAAAAAAGAAAAAACCTATTTTCTGCTTTTGCCAGAAAAAAAAATTAATAAAATAAAATTTCCAGGATTCTATCACTTGGATAATAGCAATTAAGACAATTCGATTTGATAGTATGCTATTCGGTTTCAAAAAAAAAAAAAATCTATTTTTAGAAATTTACAAATAAATTTGTGAGCATCCTAAAGGACGCTAGGCACAAATGGGTTTAATCTTAATGCCACTGTTGTAAATTAATACAGCGCCTTTCACGCAAAACTCTTACGAGATGAGAAAAAATTGGTTTGCATTTTCGAATTAAGCGTGAAAATTACTGCCAAGATTAGTTGATAAATTCTTTGGGATAGAAAAAATGTTTTTTTTTTTTTTTTTTTAACCAGTGTAATAGTAGTATTTTGTGCGTAATGACTTAACACTAGACAATAACTGTCGAGTTAAATGTATTTCAGTACTAAGCAGTAAATGAAAAAAAAAAACTAAGAAAAGACACTTTTAAAGACTTTCAGCTTAAAGAACAGGCTTTAGATGCCGAAGCTAAGTTAAAAAGAAATAAAAAAAAATCATGCGTAGTCTCAAGGGATAAAAGTGAAGAGAAATAGGAGTGATTTAAATAATTTGATATGCATTATTAAATTTTTCCGAACTAAATGTCGGTTCTTGAAAATTCAAATCAGGAATAAATGCAGAATCAGTTTGTTCTATTTTTGCTAAGTACTTGAAATTGTAAGAGGAACCTAAAAAAATCTTTCTGAAACTGAATTATAAATGAAGCTTCAGTCGTGCTGTTCAATGCTTTAAATTAATCCTTTTCTAACCTATAATATGATGGTAGAAATTACTGTTTCAAAAAACAAAGGGAAGTTTAAAAAAGTTTCAAGAAGATTTGTTATCGCTTTTTTAGCGCAGTCATTTGTTCAGATTACTGATTTTAATTTATGTCCTTACTTAATTAAAATATTTTAAAAATATGTTAGATTTAAAATAATAAATAAATCAAAATGTAACTTTCATTATTTTACAACCACCTAATCAAAAATATTTTGTTTATGTACATATTTTGATTTTCATGTTAATATCAGTGCAGCGAATTTAGATTTATTTAATTATTGTAATATCAAAATAAAAGAAGAGCAATATATAATTAGGGTGGTTTAATTAAGTACAATCTAGAGACTTATTTTATTTAACTTCAGTTTCTAATGAATATCTTTTTGAAATTCTTTTGCTATTAATTTAATAAATTTCAAAAGTTAAGGCAGGATTCTACTTAGAACGTTCGAGAAAAGGCAATTACTATTATTAATCCTCAATAAAATTATGAATAAAGGTATTTATGTAGGTTTTGTTTGGATTAATAAATAGGGCAACTAGGGAGGTATGACCACAAGGGGGAGTGGACCCACCCTCTGTTTTTTATATTGAAACATATCGTCGCCTCAGAGCAACAGTAAAACATCTAACATCAGGAATAAAACTAACATATCATACTGTTGATCTAAGGCGACGATATGTTTAACTGATGAGCACCATGCCACAACATGGTATCAAGGAGAATTAAAAGTTTCTTCGATTTTCTAACCATTTTGAAGTAGAATCAGTGAGAAATCATATGGGGTAATGTCTTTTTCAGGCAAAAAAGAGTGTTTTCTTTGCAAGTTCATCTTTTCTCTACTATTTGTAATTTACATACACTACTTTTTTGCTTTAAACAACAATTTTGTTTTTTGCTAAAATAACTGTTAAGGAAGGTTTTAACCCACATGGATTCCAGGAGGTTTACAAGGGTTAAATCTTCCAGTTAGTATTATTGCAGCATCAGGTAATGCTAAAAAACTAATATCAAGTCATATGGAAAAAAATACTAATGGTGACAGCTTGATGCTTATGAAAATGAATGTAGACGGTTAACAGAGTGACATTGCTGTTATAATAAGTTAATTAAAAACAGCATTCAATACTGTATATTTTGGTGCATGTTTCGGAACTAAAAGACAATTCTAATGTGGACAATTCTAATGTGAAATTGTGGAACAATTTCTAATGTGGTGGAACGGATGTTATCAATTAAGTTGTCCTTTGACACATTATTTAAACAAAAAATTATATTAAAAATTTTTTTTCTGTTAGAAATCAAAATATTTACAGAAAAACTGAACAAAACATGACATTTGAACAATCCAAAAATAGTTTTTTTTTCATACAAAGTATTTTGTACATTTTAAATTATCTTTCCTACCCTTGTTCTTATTTATCTATTTTTTCTGCATCTATTTACAAAGCGACTGTAACTAAACATATTGCTGCTTTAAAAAAAACACTCCTTCCCATTTTTTCACGTTAAAACATACATTAATAATAAATATCCATTTCACAGCACCCCATCTCATCATGTCGATGTTTCATTACAAGTTCATTCTGAAAAACATTGCATTCGTTCATTTGTGTAGTTTCAATGATAATTAATGTTCCGCAAGATGGAAAGAAATGTACTCGTCCGTTTAAAAAAGCATAGATAATGGACCAAATTTTCGTTACAAAATATGATTTTCGTTGTTCATTGAGAATGTCAAGCTAAAACTCAGCATCATTCGAAAACCCTGTTTTCGATAGAAAAGCAGGTTTTTGACAGAGCGAAAAAATAATTTCCTTTTATTGTTTTTAATCAGTAAATATGGCTCTAGTCACGATAGCAATTGCAATTTTCTCTCAGTCTCCAAACTTTTGTATGGTAGTTCAAAGAACAAGAATGAGCACTTTTCTTACATGGTAGAAATTGAAGGGTCTAGTTTTGCTCTTCTTTGCCCTTAACCGTTCTTTTTGTTTGCAATAACAATATTCTTCGGACTGACAGATGAGTCAGGTCAAAAATCTACTCGGAAAGTCTGGTCTATATTAGTGAGTCCATGTTAAAAGTATTCCAATATAAAACTTTGAAAATGTGTTTTATTTTGCACTATACTTGGAATTAGTTTTAACAAAGCTTGATTTATACTAATTAGTATCAAAAGTATGCAAGAATTGTATGCAATGTTAATGTGAAACTGCTGAAAATGGTTTTATTTATATATTCTGATTTATTTGTATATTATTATTTATTTGTGTATTATTCCTATTGATATTATTATTACTCGGAGCTTGAATATTGTTACTAAGAAATACTTTACAACATTAACTAAGAAGCAGTCTTTTATACTTTAGAACAGTAAAGTAATCAACAACAATTGTATAAAATTTAAAATGAAAAAAACAAAGTTCATTCAATTTTAATTGTTTTACCTTTGAATAATAAGGGAAACAGTATTTCCAAAACTTTATTTATAATAAGTCAAACGTTTTATGCAGAAAACGAGATGATCGACGCCTTACGGTTTCAAACGTTTTACGATCAAGTCCCAAAAACTAAGTTTAATGTGAGTGGAAAAGGCGGTTTCGTATGTGAAAATGTCGGATATTCGGGCATGTATGAGCAACAGATTTGCATGTGGGATTTTTTCAACCCTGTCATGACACCTGATTATGAGACACCTGCCATGATACGGTCCAAATTTTGGGAATGGGGCCGATTTTTCAGATAGCTATAGAATTTCAATAAACATATTCTTTTTAAATCCAAAATTACGCAAGTTTTTCTTCCGATGTGCTTAAAAGCGTTTAATACTAATTATTGTAGTTGACTTTTTTTATTTAAGCACTATGGCAAAAGAACGACTGACGAAGAGCGAAAAATGGTATTACTGCAAATGTTTTCCACCGGACAGGCACGTGATTTAGTGACTACAGACGAGTCGATCCCCCCCTCCTCCCCTGGATTAAAAAAAATAGTGTTTTTAGACAGCTATTAGGCTGGTTTTCGTCAAAATTTCTTTGAAATTCGTCCCCTATCCTTTCCTTTTCTCTTGAAAAAACTCAAAATGATTGTCTACGTGTTTAGTTAGGAAGCGTCGTAGCAAAAGGGTAGTTGATTTGTTAGGATGTCTAAATTGACCGTTTCAATTAATAACAAGAAGCGCGCTGTTATTTACTTGGAATAATTCTGAGTTTTCATACATTGAGTAATTAAAAAATGTAAATAAATTTTGCTTGACACTGAAAAAAATTCCACCGTGAACAAATCTAAAATAAAAATACGCTGATAAAAGCTTCTATGTCAAACCTTCTCAGTCCAAAAAAAAAAAACTTAAAACGCTTAAAAGTAGTGTAAAAGACTTTGCTTAAGAGTCATGCTTATAAAGCCCAACCATATTTCCGTGTCATTAATGACTTGCTGGTGACTTATTATGAAAGTAAGCTGTTTGATTGGCAATAGATAAATAACGGCTTTTTGTTTCTTATTCCCTTTGAGAATATCTTATTGTAATGTTTAAAATGCTATTTTGTCTCCATTAAAAGGTCTTTACCTTTCTTCTTCGGACAGGGTCATTATTACAGTTTTGTCTACTTGAATACCAGTACTCTCCAAGGTAACATTTTATTAAATTTGATTCTGTATATCATAGAAATTCATTTTCTAAAAGTGTTAGAGAGAATGTCTTCTAATATTAAGTTATCTTCTAAGCACATCGTTAAATGATCATGGTTGGTCGAAACAAGTACAGTGGCCTAAACCAGGACACTCATTCCAGTTTTAATGCAACAGCATTTTTTAAAAACTTTTTTATTTTCAGGATGTAGCGTAAAAAAAGAATAACTATTTTAAAATGATGGAACTCATCAGAACAACACTAAACTTCAACTTAAAAAGCAACTATTGCGAAACGTTAAAAGCATAATTACGTTAAAATAACTCATAAATGAATCGCAGACAAATATCAACAATTAAGAAATTAATCTCATGATTAATTAAACGAAACACTAATGAGTTGTTTTCCCTTTTTCGAGTTTAAATTCTTACTCAATGGAAGCTGATTAATGAATAGAAAAGGTTTTTGTGTTATAACAGTAATTACTCGCAACTTAAAATGGAGCATCTTATTATGTTTGATGTACTTGAAAAGCGTACATGATTTTCCATGCTTTTGGTTTTTGCCTCTGATTGAGAGTTTTCGATGCTTTGTTGCATGATGGATTAACTCGATTCCATTTTTCTGGAACTACAAAAAAGTATAGAAAGAGTAGAAAAACAATATTATGTCGGTTTAATCATCACTTTTAACTTTTTTTAATGCTTTCCACAGTCGAGTTTGGCTGCGTGTTACTCTGCCTTAAATTCGTAATATTTTAAAAGACCGTGTTAGGAATGCGTTGAATTTATTGCGTTGCGAAGTATTATTAATAAGAAAACAAAAGTATTTAAATTACAGATATTTAGTTAATTCCTTATTAAATAAAATGCAAATAACACTCATATGAAACATTATTTCACGTCTATTCGTTGAAATCGAATTAAAGTTGTTACTTTAAAACCAGCTTTCAGTTTTCATGAAACTTTATTCACAAATTAAATCAGACCATTAAAGGACAACAAACTAATAAAAATATAATACGTTTTACTAACAAACAATGTGTACATTTATAGCGAATGTTCCATATCTTTTAGTCAGCGAACTACTATTTTCACTCAAACAGTTTGACAATACATCATTAATTTGACTTTACATTATATAAACAATGTGTTCCGTTTTAACCTGCAAGACCTCTAATTTCGCAACCGTTGCTCCTAGATACATACTTCCAGTAGCAAAAATGTTCAAAATCAGATGCAGAGTTAAGATATTAAAAGTTGAAAGTGAAAATAAAAATAAGTCAAACAATACTAAATTAATTTTTTATACGGGACCCAGGTCCCCTAATTTATATTTAGGGATATAATCTCCTTTAAAAAATAATTTCAACGCAAAAAGTTTGAAATTAGTAAGACCATATATTCACCGAGATATGAAACGCAGCATTTTGCAACTTACACCACTTTATACTCGCCACCAATAACACCATTTGTGGGAAAATATGGCGGTTGACAAGTGTTTAATATTATATGTGTGCATAGAGTCAAATTTTTAGTGGTTTTGCAGTGTGTTTTAGCGTGTCACGGCATACCATTTGAATTTATTTTTGAATAGCAATGAAAAATATAAATATCTTGTTTTCTTACCTTAACGACCTGTCATTTTTCTGAAAGGACGATAAGTTCCAATCTTATCTTTTGTAGAGCCCCTTAAAACTTTGAACTGGAATAGCTACTTGAGTTTTGATCGCGTAAATGTCAAGTTTTTTGTGTCTGTAATATTTTTCAATGGAACTTATTTCTCCAAACATTAGTAAGGGGACCTAAGCTTCGTATAACAAGTTAGATTTGGTATTTTGTGACTCATTTTTATTTTTGCTTCAAATTTTCAATATCTTAACTCTGCATCTGATTTTGAAAATTTTTGCGATTGGAAGTATACATCTAGGACTAACGGTTGTGAAAATCAAGATTTTTGCAGGTTAAATCGGAACACCCTGTATATGCAGTGTCTGTTCAATTTATATTGAGACCGGTTCCAAAAAAATCAAAATTTATTGCAGGTATCATTGCAATTACTTAATGATCTTCAAAATACATTCCTTCTGCATCGACGCATTTAGGTCGGCGTGTCTGCCACTCGTCAAAAGCCCGCTGGTAGATGGTTTCCGGAATACTGTTGAGAACCTTTGTCGTCATCGCTTGAACCGCCTCGACGGAGTCGAACCGATGTTCTTTGAGCTCCTTTTTTTTTTCGCGAAGACAAGAAAACGTCTGGTGGAGCCAGGTCTGGGCTGTTTAAAACTTCTTGCGAAATTTCCACCATGGACAGATTTTTTTTCTTCGCTCAAGACTTTCGGCACTAGCTTCGCGCACACTTTCCTCATTGCAAGATCCTTTGTTACGATAGTGTGGGCGGTTCCGACTGAAAGGCCTCCTCACTAATGCGGGTGATGATTAAATGTCTTTCAGAGTCCAAAACTGTTTTCACTTGGACCACCTGAGCGGTGATCGTCTTCGACGAGCTGCCGGTCTTTTTTAAACATTTTGTGCCACTCAAAAAGTCTTGGGCGACTTAAGACATCATTCCCATAATCCTACTGAGCTCAAGAGTCTCAGACGCGGATTTACAGCAAAACTTCACATTGTCGCGTTGCTCGACGGTTCACTTCATGCTTACGCAATGACACCATAAAAAATCAAACGTGACAAGAATGCACCTCCTGATTAAACGCATGCCCGCAGACCACTGAATTAAAGTGCGCCTCAGTGGTGGAGGACTCCTCTACCAAAGCCGGCCGATCGGTACGCTCTCTACCGCTCCGTTGAGGATACAGCGAACCAGTCCCGATACTTATCAAATATATATATGAGCGTTGGATGTACCATAGTCGTTTATCATTTTTTGCTTTACTGTTAATACGGCAACACTACATGATGAAGTTGGTACGTTTATCACCATATTTCTCAGAGTAGCTAATTCGCGTGCAGAAAAGCTGCAAATTTGAGATATATGTTGAAGAGTAAATTTGAGCATCAAAAGTAAATTTTTATAATTGTTTTCTGTGTTCTAAATAAAAATGTTAAAACAAAAAATGTGTTACAGTGATTTCGATAACTTACGATGCATAGTTTCAGCTGTAATTGCTGAAATGACTCAACATGACATTTTACTCAATGAAATTTTTCTGTAGATGATCAAAGAACTTTGAATGTACCAAAAGAGGTGCACATTGAACAGGTTAGAAAAAAAACTTAATGGCTTCGGTTAAGCTATACGAAAAGCATTGTCAATAAATCTTCAAAAGAAATGTAAATGCTTACCAAAAAATATTTCCAAAAAATTTTAATGATTCTTTAAAGGAAGAGATATGTATATTTTTAATGAAAACTAAAAACATTCTGATTTACAAACTTAAAATCATTGAGATTAAATAAAATACTTATTGGAGAGTTTCTACTCATATAACTGCTCTTTAACTTAATAATTAAGCTCAAGCAATTACAAAATTCCTGAAAGTTTGTTGCAACAATGGATTGATGCGTTAAATCATTTTTCTGCTCTATTTTTAAGTTGAATGATTATCTAAGATATAAGACTTTAGGAAACGTTTTTTTAGCTCTAATTGAAGCAACATTTACATTTAAGCTATCTTATAAGAAACATAAACTGCACTTTTTCTTGCTATTGTTTGTTTCTTTTTAAAAGAAAAACAATTGTTCCCACTCTTAAGAAAGTTGCAAAACTTTTTTTCGGAACTGAACCCATTGATTTTAGCTATCGTTTACTTCAGTTGAGCTTCTTTTTGGAAAAATAATAAAATCACAATGAACAGCTTTTTACGTAATAAGGTCGAACGATTTGTACTCATAACAAAAGAGAACCCTCTCACGTTATTGAAAACATTTGCTTTCATCAGTGATTCATTTTCTCAGGCTAACAATTAATCCTTCAGAGTGAATTGCAAGATTTCTGGTTTAGAGAGAAGAAATTTTTCTTTGTTCATAGCTGGAGATCTTTATGTAATTAATGATTTGAAAGACAAGATAGTCATTTTCTTTTTGCTACTTCAGTCAATGTCGTGTCGAGTGGCACCATTCAAGCCCTACAGTGCAATCTTCCTTGACAAATGTAAGAATCGATTTGGCCATCCCAGGAAAGAGAAATGGGCTCTTTTAAGAAGTGGAAATAAAATAAAAACAATTACTTTGATTCAACTTTTTATATTTTTGTTCACATAACCGCATTTATCTTATTTTAATTAAATACTTTTTTTTCTTCATATTCTCTTAGTTTGCCATCATAAGAGTTGCAGTGGCTTTGACATAAAATGTAGCGGAAAATTAAGAAGAATGGCTAATAAAAAGAAGTATATTTGTAGCAACTAACATAAAAATGACTATTTTTATGGCTTATAATTATCTAAAAAAAGGTATTTATTCAATTATTTGCCAATCGTTTAATTAAGCTGTCAAACATTGCGAGCAAAAAAGTGAATGCATTATGGGTGGCTCGATTTTCTGATTACAACGTGTCAGGAAACTTTAAATAAATCTTTATACTAATTGTTTCATTATATATTGGTCCAAACGAAAGTTTTTATATATTTCAGTTTAAATTTTAGATTTCTAATATTGTAGAGAATGGACAGAAAGTTTATATTTTTCTTTCAGTTTGGATATCGTTCTAATTAAAAAAATAACTCTCTTTCCGTTAAGCATTTGTGTGTGTGTATATATATATATATATATATATATATATATATATATATATATATATATATATATATATATATATATATATATATATATATATATATATATATGGCTGTTGTATCAAACTCCTAAATTTGTTAAAATATTTATTTTGACAAATTTAGGAAGAATAAGGCTTTTTATTGAATTTTAATGACACTTTAAAAGCTGCCGGATTCTTAACTGGATACTGATTATGGCTTTGTAATTATTTCGTAACATTATATTTTTATTTATTTCGTGAAGTGTTATTTTGTTTTGTATGATAATCACTAAAACTGTGTGATGAATATTTTAATTTTATGAACGTTTAAAGATTATGAAACATTGTAGGGTCTTTTCATGTCAAATCGCCTAATTCCATATGCCTTAATGTCTCACGTTTTGTGCACTGTTTTTATGAATATATATCTACGAAATTAGCTCTTTTTTTTTAGATTTTTTGAATGAAAATTATGCTTTAAGTTGTTCTCTAATTGAGGAAAATTGTCTTTTAATGTCGACAAAAATGGCATTAGAAATTTTTTAAGACTATTATTCTTAATACTATTTTTTATATTTAGCATATTTTTATACAAAAGTTTTTTTTTTTTTTTTGTCAATTTTGAAACGAAAGTTTTTGCACGGTTCTTTTCCAAAGGAAACAGCTTTTTAACGATTAACTATTAATACAAATCAGTTTTTATTCTTTGACATTAGGGTATTAATTGTTAACACCCCGATTAAATTGTGCAACGTCCCGATATTCAATTTTTTTTAACCAAAAGAGAAAAGCATTTGCTGAAAGTTGATGCCTAATTTGGCTTAATTGGTTAAAGAATAGAGAGATTAGAGAGTATTTTCTAAATTCATACCAAAAATATTTTTTCGAAAAGTGATCAAAAACCGAATCCGAAAAAAATCTCCAAATGGAAATTTTCACTCAAAAAATCTGAAAAAAAAAAAATCAATTCCTCTTATTGATATTTATTTTTAAAAAAAATGGACAAAATCTGAGACATGACGGCACGGCTGACTATTTAATTTGGATGATTTGGCGTGGAATGATTAATAGATAAAGGAGATGATAGAAGTCTTAAATATCAAAAGTCTATCTGATTGTTTTTAAAAGCAATAATCCTACCGCTACACACGTGAAAAATCCCTATGCGAAATAGAAAACGACAACAAAGGGAAAAATCTGTTCATCTCTTAATTAAACATCACACAAGCAAATTTTTTTATAATAAGAGAGTTGTTTAATTTTTAGTTGAAAATAAAAGATTGAAAAAGAAACAAATAGATAAAATATTTCAAATAAGTTTTCTTACGTTGAATACTAATTGAGTGCTAATATGTTTTCGCTTATGAACGTTTAAAGTATTTAGAAAAAAAGTGCGAAAATGTTTTTTTCTTTATTTGTGAATGTATACTTCAAAGTAAAGGATTAGGAAAGAAAAGCATTTATAAATAACAATACCTGGCTCTGATTACAATTTGCAAACTGAATGGATGCCATCGCTTCTTATAGGCACTAAGCTCTTAATCCTGTTGCAAATAACGATACTAAAAAGAGACTTTTTTTTTATAAAAGGCTTTAAAAGACGATTGTTTTTTCTGAAGTTTTAGAGCAAAATACCCTATTACTTAATTTAAATTACTTTAATTATTCTTTCTAAAAGAAGGATTAATAACAGATAAGTTTAAACAAAAGCTAAAAGATAAAACAGCCAAGATGGAAAGCTTACATTAAAAGCGCTTTTCCGAAGACAATGGAAAACTAAAAAAATGACGAAATATCATCTCACCATTATGTGTGTATATATATATATATATATATATATATATATATATATATATATATATATATATATATATATATATATATATATATACATTTGTATATATGTGTGTATACATGTGTATATATGTGTATATATATATATATACACTCCTGTTTGTGAAAATTGCAACACAATGAAGGAAGCATCATAGTTGAATGAAATTTAACACACAGTTGAGTGGTAATGGTACAAACAAATGATTACATTTTCAAACCAAACAAACAATAAAAATACATAGAAATTAGTATTTTGTGTGGCCACCACGCGCCGCAACAAGAGCTGCTACACGCCTCGGCATGAATTGAAACAAAGTTTGAATATCTGCCTGCGGAAAAGTATTCCATATTGTTTGTATGCGCAACAGGACGAGGATCACGAGCGAGACGCCGCCCAACCAAATCCCACACATGTTCAATCGGTGACATATCCGGGGAATATGCAGGCCAAGGAAGAAGCTGTACCTGCTACGAATCAAGGTAGGAGTTGTCAATCCTGGCGATATGTGGACGGGCATTATCCTGCTAGAATACAGCCCCTGGCAATCCTCGCAGGAAAGGAATAGCTTGGTGTTGTAAAACTTCGTTTATGTATTTTGTACTGTTCAAATTGCCCACAATTCGTAGCAATTGTGATCATCCATGATATGCTATGGCACCCCAGACCATACCTCCGGGTGTTCGTCCACTGTGGAGTTCGATAATGCACTCCGGAATGTGCCGTTCGCTGGCATAGCGCCTGATACGAATTCGGCCATCATGGTGCCACAAATTGAAGCGGGATTCGTCAGAAAAGACGACCTACTGCCTATTAGAACGCCCGCTACTATGAACAGTGGCCCATCGTTAGCCGCAGGCGGCGATGGTTTTGCGTAATAGGAATCATGTATAAAGGAATCCTTGCGCGCAGCCCATACTGCAGCAGACGTCTCCGAATTGATGAACCACACTATGAAACACCTGTAGCTAATGACCACTGTACTGCCAATTATCTAGAAGAAGCTGTGCGGTCCGTCAGCGCCATACGCACCAGGTGTATGTCATCGCGAGCTGACTTCACATTTCGGGATCCAATCCCGGATTTCCGAGCTGTCCGACCCTCATCCGTCCACTGCTTCAAAACACGCAGTGTTTTGAAGCAGTGTTTTGAAGCACACGTAATTGTGCTGCTGTTACGCTGCACACGAGCGGCTACTACACGATAAGACAATCCAGCTTCACAAAGGCCAACGATTCTGCCCCGTTCAAACTCCGAAATTTGCTCAAATTTTGCTTTTTTTCGTCGAAGAGGCATAGTAAAGATTCAAGTAACATTTACTCTAGTATATAACCACTGATAATCATGCACGCCTCGCTACAACCGTCTATTTATATTCGGTTCGATCCGCCATTCAGAGGGCGCTGCTCAGCATACGCATGCGCTACCGGTCTGCAATTCTAATCATTTGCATATCATGCCCTACTTTAAATTTCCTGCACTTTTAAGCTAACTCGCGTAAATCCTTCGTGGTGGTGCAATTTTCACAAACAGGAGTATATATATATATATATATATATATTCAGCATGAGATACATTTTATGAACATATTTAAATATAAATTTAAGGACATTGATAGAAAAATGTAAGAAAAAATAATAAAGTGTACTGTAATGTCAGCGCAAAGCTGCTAGAAGCAAAAACAGTAGACATATTCAAGAATAAACATTCAAAATAAATTGGAAAATGCAAAAAGCAAGAACTCAGAAACAACACCAAAATCAAAAAAGGTGAACCAGGGACCGATATTTTCTCAAGGGGAGGACAGTCCCTAAGTTCACAAGGCCCTTTCTGTTTAGCAAGAGGGAAGGTCCTAATAACTTGCTACCCTCCCCGAGAGCCTTGGAGGAGAATTGGACATGAAAACAAGATTGAAAACAAACTTGAAAATTAAGAAACGAAAGAGTAACTCTTTCGTTAACCCGATCCGCGAGAACATGGGATCTTTTAAACTCCTGCAGCAGACAGCTGGATAGGCCTTCATTGGAACAACAAAAAGAAGCGTTGATTTAAGAATAAAAGAATACAAAAGAAATTGCCGTCTGGGCCACACTGAGAAATCAGCAGTCGTGGAACACATTTTTAGTGATGGCACCCATGACATTAAATTCAAAGAAACTAAAATACTTTCAAGGACTTCCCACTATTACGCCTGATTAAACAGGAAAGCCTTCGAAATTTTCAAACATCCCATGAATTTCAAAAAAAAGGAAGAAGGAATTAAGATCAACAAGCTATGGCATGCTACATTTAGTCGGATTATCCCAAGAGATACTTCGAGCCAACCAGAAACAGCGACGGACGCCCAGCAGCCAATCCCCAACCATAATGAAGAGAGCTGAAGTTTCAGTCAAGCAGAAACAAGGACGAACTTTCATCAGCCAATCCTGGCCCAGAACGAAGGAAGAGCTAACTCTTCCCACTTAAATACTCATAACTCTTCGATATATCATCAGTTGATAAGATGTCGTTACCCAGAAAGCTTCGACCACGCTAACACTGAAGACAGCCGCCGCAGATGTGGCCGAAAGTTTTGGAGTAACAACACTCAGACCACGGCACAACAGCCCAGAATCTTACAACATTATATCATTCCTAACTTTTCATACTACCCACTGATCCTAAAAATTATATTTAGTAAACTCTTCTTGACATGCTAACATATCAAAATAACAACGAGAGATCTTTTAAGAGGTCGTATGCAAATTGACACTGTGTTTGGATTAGGTTTGAATTTATTTTGCTTCTTTTCGTCAGAAATTATTATTAATAATCGAAAAGACATAGCATTTTTTAATTATATCTTGGTCAATTTATCATTAGAAGGGATGTGCATCATCCCATTTTTTTCAAACAGTCCCTTTGCTTTTCAGCGGCAAACCCCACCCACAGTTTGGGTGATGTTATGCCGTGCTATCATATACTTAACATGATTACCCCTGATATTGATCTACAGCACCATGACAGTATAGAGGTAAGTCAGTGTCATGAAAAAGTCGTATGTGTGGGCACTCATGGCGGGACAGGTGGGGGGAAATGGGGGTTGACCATTAAACAAGACAGTGTTCAGTCACACACAGCAAGGGTTTCTATGTAACCGCTATCATTAACAGTTTATATTCATTTAGCATACCAATAAATGGAGCGTGTGTCTACAAAAAAACTTTATTTGCTCTCATATTAGGGCAGTTTTCAAAAAAAATACGATCTGCAGAGAAAATAATTTACAAATGTTTTTTTTAAGGGAAAAATAAATAAAAAATAATTCTACTGTATTTTGATAAAATAAGAATCCAAACTTTGTGCTTAAATTTTAACAAATTTAGAAACGAAGAAAACAATAGTTTTGTTCATTTATTAAGAGTAAGAAACTATTTTTGTTTCCCAGGAAAAGCAATAATTTTTCTTTAATGGTCTCAAATTTAATAAAAGATTTTACTTACACTGCATTTTTGGTAGGCAACAGAAAAGTGCAGTATAATAAGTAGCGATGCAACAACTGGTTAAATACAAATTACAATTTTATTTAAGATGCTCGAACATTTGCCTTAAAGAAAAAAAAAAGCTACAACTGATAGTATTTTTTTTTTACAGAAAAACTAGTTTCCGGAATAAAATTCATGTTGGTTTTGTTTTAATAACAGGGCAGCAAATTTTCATTGAAACAAACATCCTTTCGTATCCTTTCTAATACTTTTTAATTTCCTTAATACAGAAATCCATTGTGCATAAAATAATTTTGCATCATAATACATACATGTGGGTTAAGATCCAACAAATTGTGTGTGTGTGACGATTTTGAGTCTTGCGTTACTTAATTTTTTTCAGCAGTCACTAAACATCCAGTTTTGATCTTGCGTGCTTCTCAAATTGATTGATATCTTAAATCAACAGCGCTACGCACAATTAAATCAGTTGCAATCATGTATCAGAGCTGCATGCATACAAGACTTGTGAGTTTAGCGCCTATTTGAGGCTCCAGTGATGTAACGCATCCAATCTACATAATTTGGCAGCATTGTTACGTAGATATAGACGACAGGAAGTGTTAGTTTATGTTGAAAGGATTGGGTAATTCCTGGTATTTCTACATAAATGATGGCCATGGAAAACTTACTGGATTATTTAATGTTAATTTGAATAATTGATTTATAACTGGATTTGCTGAAATTATTTCAGGCAGGAAAAAAAAAAATTAGAAATAATGCTAACGGCAATGCATGTACTGTGCAAAAACTTTTAGAGGGTCTTTTAACTATATGTGATTTGCTGGAATTTAATTTCATTAAAAATAATTGCTTTGGAAATTTTATAAAATATATATTTGTTTTTATGTCTATTCAAAAGTGGTTAATCATATTTTAACACTTTTGTCTACACATTATTTATCTTGTGAGAAATACCAAAGTTACGGTCATTCTAAAATGACTAAGAAAACCGAAAAAAAAAACAGATAAAAAGTGCAAGCACAAAGAGTTAATAGCGTTACGCATTTCATTCAATATGTGCATTTATTAAACTGGTTTTTGGAACTTATTCATCATCAACTTTTTGTTATTCTCGGAGAAACTTGTTTTTTTTTTCTTTTTTTTTTTTCTTTTTGGTTGCGATATTCCTGAAAAATCTCTATTTTTTTTTAAATTAATAAATTTAACGTTAAACATGCATGAGTGCAAATGCACCAAATTTGCTTTCTTTCCAAAAACGATATCTAAATTGATTTGAGATAAATAATAGTTTCATGATAATATAAGAAAAGCAACTCAAAATATGAAATCATATAGCTTTTTATATTACGTCGATAATATTTCGCCATACATTTAAAGTAAGCTGTAATTTTCTAATTTACTTTATTAATATAGGTTATTTACGCTGATAAAACATAATTGTATTTTCTTAAGGGGACTAATCATTGTTGCGCTGATTTTACACCGAAAACAGCACAACTTACGTTGTTTCGCCGTTTCTTCGGTTTTTGCATTAACTAATGGGAGCTTTTTTGCGTTGTACTACAATCCGTAAATAATGATCTCGTTGTAAAAAAAAAATATTTTTATTAGGCAAATGAGCACGAGAGAGTGTTTTTAACTTACATACATGACTTACAATCAATGACTTACAAAACTGACCGCTCAACTTTTGTTGTCATTTTAGTTGGTGTAAAACCAGCTTTACAGGAGGTAGACATTGGTTTAAAAATAATCTTTTAGACAGACTAGACAAGAAGACATGTTTAAAAGTACAAACTGTGACCTTTAAACGATAATTACATTGATACACCTCTCCCCCTTTTTTAAACTTTAAGCTTAACTTATTATAAGTGTAATCAGCCATTTTTACTTCCTTTTACAAAAAAGGAAGTATTGTATTCGCGAAAAAAATTTCACTCAAAAATCGCCCTTAATTTCCATTTTGCTCACCCCCAAATGAATGTTGAGTTTTTTTTTTCGATTCGACCACATGCGGAAAAGTGCCTAAGAATGTATAGACACGCGAAATATCCATTTTGACCATCACCGAGGTAATTACAACGACTTTTCTCGTGACGTCTGTATGTATGTGCGTATGTGTGTATGTGCGTATGTGCGTATGTGCGTATGTATCTCGCATAACTCAAAAATGGTATGTCCTAGAAAGTTGAAATTTGGTACATAGACTCGTAGTGGGGTCTAGTTGTGCACCTCCCCTTTTGGTTGCTTTCGGATGTTCCTAAGGGGGTCTTTTGCACCTTTTTGGGGGGAAATCATTGTTAATATCAATGCAAACTTAAGTGGTGTTATAATTTGGTAAACACTTGGTGACGTATCGCCAAGCTTTTGGTCGCCAAGTTTTTTCGCCAACTTGGCGACGATTTTTTTTTTTTTTGTGCTTCTTATAAATTAATTGTTCTCCTGCCAAATATACCTAGCCATTCCTGATTTGTTATTTTATAAGAATGAGATTAAAAAAACATATATTCAGCTCAGTGGTGACTCTTTTTTACTTCCTTTTACAAAAAAGGAAGTATTGTATTCGCGAAAAAATGTTCACTCAAAAATCGGCCTTAATTTCCATTTTGCTCACCCCCAAATGAATGTTGAGTTTTTTTTTTCGACCCGACCACACGTACATATGTACCTAAGAACGTATAGACGCTCGAAATATCCATTTTGAAGTTTCCCGAGTTAATTACAACGAGTTTTCTCGTGACGTCTGTATGTACGTATGTGCGTATATATGTCGCATAACTCAAGAACGTAATGTCCTAGAAAGTTGAAATTTGGTACGTAGACTCCTAGTGAGGTTTAGTTGTGCACCTCCTTTTTTGGTTGCATTCGGGTGTTTCTAACGGGGACTTTTGCCCCTTTTTGGGGGGAATTCATTGTTAATTTCGATGCAAACTCAAGTGGTGTTACAATTTGGCGGACACTTGGCGATATATCGCCAGTCTTTTGGTAGCCGTTTTGTTGCCAAATTTTTTCGCCAACTTGGCGACAAATTTGGCTATTTTTTTTAAAATCTGGTTTTAATGTAGCCATTGTTGGTGATATTTAGAGAGTTAGAGAGAGAATCACATTAAAATTGCAATAATAGAGAAATAACATTAAATTGGTGTAAAAGGAAGTCATGTGATGCACACATCAGCTCGTTTTTTGTTAAAATCAATTCTCAATAATTACGAGTAAGTATTTTTATACAACAAATGGGACATCGGAAAATGTGTTGGACTGAAAACATTCCTGTTTATCTATTTAATTCCGAATGGGTACCTGCTCTTGGCTTTTATGCAAAAAGTCCTTCAATATTCTAACAAAAATCAATTTTTGTCTGTCAATTAAACGAAATTGTCTTTATATATCAAAACGAAAGGAATTAAGGTTAATGGTCCTTCCGTGCAATTATCCAATATCCTTAATAGTTTTTCAGTCTTGTTTCATAATTTAGGGCCTTTATTTAGGAAAAGATCATTTAGAAAATCAATAGCGTGGCTATTAAAACAGTTGCTGATTGCATTCTATCGCTTTTAGTGGGAAACTATTTCTCTATCATTGGGAATGGAAGAAAGTTTGACATCCTCCGTTTTACTTAGGTTTTATTTTCATATGAATGAGTAACATTATTATAAATTTTGTGGCTTTTTGAAACTGGTATAGTTCTGAATTAGTATTTTTCTTAACTTTAATTGGTATGATTTTAGAAGTAATTTTTTTCTTCTTATTTTTTTTCAAAACTTTGTTTCTTTTCAAGGAAATTCATAATAGAGAAATATTTTAAAGGTGCATTGCTTACAGTTGTTTACGTCATAACTGCATTACGAGTTGTTTCAAAATTTGAAAAATGAAGACACAGGTATGTGAGGTGTAAATACTTTTAGTTCGAGTGATGGGCTGCAAGAACTGTGGAACAGATATTTAATATATATATATATATATATATATATATATATATATATATATATATATATATACATTTTTCGTAGTTATGCTACAGAAACATTTACGGCACATATTAGTTTTTGATGCGAACAAGTTATTCTTAAACAAACTGTGAACGTCTCTGAAAAATAACTAAGAAATCATAAAAGTAGAAAATTTTCATCTCTGTTTAACATATTTTCAAAGTGAAGAGCAATGAGAACAAAATTTACATAAATAATTGACTAACTAGTTTTTCAGTCTTGTTTTAAACCAAATTACGACTGATCAATATCAGTAAGATAGCTCTTACTGAAAATAATCAATCAGAAGCAGTTTGAGAATGTAAAGTCTGCACATGAATAAAATAAGTCTCGCATAAAAAGCTGAAAATTATTTGTCAATAATGCACAGCAAGTTAAGCCTATCATATCTTTCCTTTCACAACAGATTTCAGTAACAACTTATCCATCCAATAACAGATCAAGAATATTTTCCTTTCCAACAATGAAATAAGATGTAATTAGCTTGCGGTGCAGCATTGCCGAAAGCACGTCAGAGTTCATCAAGGAATTAGGCGGAAACGTAACAGTTGCCGAGTGCACATGGACTTGACAATGATGGACGCATGGTAAAGAAGACACTTCGTTATTTCCCTTTTTCCTTGATATCATTTATCTAGGAAATAAACCCGGGTTGCTTAAAGAAAGATATTCTTTATCAGTGTTAGACTTAGCGTTTCGAAGGTTTCATGGTTATATAGCTAAAGCAGTTTTAGTGAGTTTACTCATTCGTTTGAATAATATCGTTATCATTTGATAAGAACAACGTTAGCAAAGCACACATATTGCACAATATTGCCCTTACTTCTGATGGACAAGTAAAACCTTATCTCTACTAATAATAAAGCTGAACGTCTCTCTGTCCGAATTTCTGTCTGGATCTCTGTGACGCTCATAGCACCTAGACCGTTCGGCCGATTTTCATGAAATTTGGTACAAAGTTAGTTTGTAGCATAGGGGTGTGCACCTCGAAGCGATTTTTAGAAAATCCGATTTTGTTCTTTTTCTATTTCAATTTTAAGAATATTTTCCGGAGCAAAATCATAAGATTGACGAGTAAATTAGGAAGTTATCATGACGTGGAACCGTAACATGGGAAGAGCGAATGAACATAGCCAATTGGCGAGAAATTCATCATGCATTATTTGTAAGGTTTTGGTTATCACAGGCGAACCAAATGACCTTTTGATTTTCTTCTACGGGCAAAGCCGTGCGGTAGTTTTAAATAAAGAGGAAGGAGTTGTTTTATGAAAGAAACTTTTTAATCACACTCTCTTCTGTAAACACTGTGGATTAAAAAATGCTAAGTGCAACTACGAACCACGTGTTTGTAATTATTTGCAGTTCTGCTTTATTAACTTTGTTTTTAGCCATTCAACATATGCGAAAACATATACAAAAAATAATGTTACATTTGCATATGGTTTTGCTTAAAAACATACTCAAAAAGATGAATTTTGTTCTTAAGATGTTTGAACATTTCAGTTGAAGCTGAAAAAAGATCTTTATGTAAATTTCACTGTAAAGTGCTAATGACGTTGTTTTGTGAAATGCTATTTAGAAAATCTTTTTCATTCGTTATCTGAAGATCTGTGAAGCCTTTGTAGAGAATCTCGTTTTAAATATGTTTAAAAGTGAATGCGAGAATAATAGAATCTTGTTTTCCAAGATAACTATCACTTCAAAAACAAAGGGAAAGGCGATTTTTTACTTTGCTATTGATTTTTTTTTTTAAATAATAAGCAGATCTCTATAACCCTCAAATAGTCACACCAGACATTCTGATGAAATAAAGTGGTTTAAAAAACAAATTAAAAGCTTTATTGAGCCGAGTTCATGTATTCTTGTAAGTAAGGAGATTGCACTGTTTGGGATAAAGCTGTTTGAGAAAGTAGTGATGCTACCAAATTTCTGTCTACATTGTCGTGATAAGGAATAACATTTAAAACTGTTATGAATGAAAAAAAAAAACATAAAAATAACAATGTTTTCATAAAACTGAAGCTTTTGTACAAAAAGTAAACCAAAACAAGGAGTGGGCCATTGTTAATCTAGTGGATAGAGCACAGGATTCAAAATGTTTAACAGGTAAATTTATGAAACAATAAAAACTAACAGTAAGGTATTTTAAGAAAGGTAGAATAAAGTAGGGGAGTCAGTTGAATGATTATTTAACTAGTAAAAACGAGGAGAATGACTAGGTTAATTAGCGTCCCTTATATGCCCTAAGGAGTGCGGAATTATACTTGGTTAGAACTATTTAAATATTTTTTCTCTATGCATTTGTTTGTGCTTATATTGAATAACCTTGTCATTTAATTTTAAGTTTTCATTTCACTGAACATAGGTTTTTGATGCAGTTTCTGCAACAACAGGAAAAAATTAGTCTCAGTTTAAATATATTGAGGTGAGGAAATTAGGCAATTGTTAGGGAGTATACAATGTAGTCTTCATTTAAGAACAAGCTGCTATGGCATTAATTAAAATTGACGTAGTTCTTCAGTATGTTTTTAAAAATGTTTGTGGAAACTTTCCGATCCTACGCAAAAAGGCGATTAGACATTTCTTTCCTCTTTTGTTAACTGTCTACTTGAGGGATCAAAAATTACCATACTTAATTAACTTAATTTTTTTGACATTTGAGTGACAGAAAAGAGTTATTCAAGAAATTTAGTTGGTACTAAAAAATATTTTGTTAAGCAGATCAGTCGAAAGAAATTTAGTAAAAGTTTGCGAAACGTGTTTCGCTTGAAAATACAATTTTATATTTAATTAGAATTACAAAAAAAAAAAGAAAGAAAGAAAGAAAGAAAAGAAAAACATTTTAAAGTTTAGCGGTAAAACTTTTCATGCAGTAAATTTTTGAATTCTGTATTCGCAAAATGCATTAGAAAAGTAACTTTTAAAATTAAAATTGATTCATAATAAATCTAGCGCAGTAGAAAATGAAACCTCCTGTGAATAAAATACATAGATGCATAAAAATGATGGAACTATAGTTGCTAGCGTTCTTGAAAGCTTAGCGATTACATTAACCATTTGCGATCACTTGCATATGGTTAATTTAATTTTTAAGCTTTCAAGACCAATATTTTTAAATTTTTCGCTCCTATCAAATCCAAAAAGATTATAAATTGTAGCAGAAGCGTATTATAAGACATACAAGTATCATATGAGGGTGTAAGAAATAAAGGGATATAAGTACACATATTAAGAATTCGGAGATAATCAGTACAAATGGTAGGTTAACATCTCCTCTGTTTCGGGGCAAGAGATGGTACTAGTGGCTCTGATGGGTTCTGCTATAAAGCATAATTTAGAAAAAGCTTTCAATGAAAGCCTTCCTAGGATCTGAACTTCAAAAGGCGTTTTACTCGAAATTTTAATTTCACGTACATCCCTTTGCTTCTCAATACCTCAAATGATCTCGTCTAGAGATTTCATTTAAAGTCCACCAAAATTATATAGCAGTTTAAACAAGTGTTGGACGCCATTCAACAAAGGATAGCAACATGCAGTTTTTAAGGACGAACTGCGTCCTATGTATGACCACAAAAGTTTAAAGTGCAGGAATAAAATTAAGAAGGAATCATAAAAGTAAAATTCACAAGTGGATAAATTTAAATAATCAGGGGAAAATGGTAAATACATAATATACACAGAAATTAATCCAAACATATAATACGAATTAAGTATCAGAACAAATACGTCGAGAGGGATTATACTACGAATACATAAATTAAATGTTTAGTGTTGCCTCCCCCTTACTCCCTACTTGACTGTGATGCAAGATTTTATTTAAGTTGCCAGTAAGTTATAGATTTCGCAAAAGACCTCCAGCGGGAGTGCTTGCACCAGCATTCCATCTGGTGGGTTAATCCAGCGGGATCAAAGAACGGACAGAGTCCCAATGCACTCCATCGGGAAAAGATGTGGTACTAACGTCGGATAGGGTATTGTTGACAGTTTAAAAGAAGAAACCATTGAAAAACGTAACGTGTGGATCGTGTATTATCCTGAAGGAATTTAAGCTTCGAGATTCATAAAAGATATGCAAATAAACGGAAAGTAGAATCTCCTTGAAGTACAGGGCTACTACAAATGATTCATCTGTTTTCAAAACGCTATTAATTCAAGTACGGATTCAGTATTGTACGCAAAACATTGAGCGACATATGAAATTAACCAAACTCATCAATAATTTCGAATTGTGTTAACCAGGTGGCAATACGAGTGCAGTATTTTCAAAATGGCGACAAGACAAGAAAAGCGGATTATTTTATTATTATTATTATTATTATTATTATTTTTGTATCGTTTTTGTGTTTTACGTTCTGGTACCGGGCCAGTGTTGTTTTACCGAGTCCAGAATTCTCATCACTGCCGTATGGATGCTATCCATGAGGTTTTTAAACGTTTATGATAGTAAGGGTACATAAAGAAGGTCATTAATGTGCCCCCAAATGGCTGTTAGAACAGATGAACATCACGCATACTGTAACACGAAAAAAAAAATTTTTTTTTTTTCATGTTTCTTTTCTCTCTCTCTCTCTCTTGAATTGTCGTCATTTAAAAAATACTCAACTGGTATCATCACCTGGTTCAGCACAATTTCAAATCTTGATGAATTTGTAGTTATTTTCAAAAATTCATCATCCTCGTACGTACAATACTTTTGAATATATAGCATTTCGAAAACGAATAAATCATTTATAGTAGCGCTGTGTACTACTCTTCTGCAAGGATGTTAATAATAGGAACCAAAGTGTTCTTGATCTGAAATGAAAAGGCATCCCATTCCATAACTTTTGGTTGTTGGGTTGCGTTGCAGAGTGAGTGTTCCTTCGTTGTCACGGGCACTCCAGACAAGTCGTTGTTAGTCACCGGTACTTACGTAAACGCGTGTGAAACACCAAATCACGCCTCCAAGTTTGTTTCGTTGCTTTAACTATTTCTATGGATATTAATTCTACTTAAACTGAAATAAATGGTTATTTTTATTAATTTTTCTTTTAAAATTAAGAGCTAAAGTCATTTTAAGAGGAGAGTAGCACCATTAAAAATACTATTTGCAATTTCGAACAAAACCTATAGAAATTATATAACTGGCAGAATGAAATCTATATGAATAATATGATGAGTGATATGAAATTTTACTTTATTCAATATGATGAATGAAGCAAAATTTTCATCATAGTTCGAAAAAAGTGAAATCAATGTCAAGAAAAATACGTTGGTAATCCTTTTGTTTTTTGTAAAAGTATTCGTTACTGTACTTAAAACATTTGTGTTGCACACCATGTTGCAAATGAAACTTCTTTTTCTTAAAATGTGTATCACATTTAAGAGACAGAAATGGTGCAAACGGTGTTCTAGCATAATTTCATATTTTGATAGTATAATAAACTGGATGCTTAAAAAATCCTCAAATTTCTTGATTCATGTATTCCCAAATAGCAGAAATCTTATTTTTGATTTAGGATTTTCAGTGAGCCAGCTTTTGGAAGACGTGCTTTGTATGAAACTTTGATTATGAATCATCGTTTTAATAACTATTGATATTTCTTAAGTAAAGAAACTCTTTTTAAAAAACATATTTTCAAACGTAATATCTTATCGAAAAGTAATGGTTATTTTTTAGGATTGTGTGAACCAATTTTTAAAAATTTCACTTAATAAAAATCGATAATGGTTTGAGCAAAAACATGTTTTCTATTAAATAAATATAGACCACATGTTTTGGAAAATTATTTTTTATTGAAACGTTAGGATTCGATTCAGAACAATTACTTTAGCTAAGTTATCTTTAGGACAGTTGTAAAATTAAATTGTTTTAAGACTAACTTAACAGTGCTTAAAGTGTTGGGTAATACAGATAAACGATTTAAGCCATCTTTTATTTTTTATTATAATTGCCCATTGGATTCTCATCCTCTTCCTTAAAATTTGTTGGTCTCTTATTTCTCACTTAAGTTCCACAATCGCTGGAGTATCAATGTGCTTTCATTTTAAATTTAATTTTATAAAAATAACAAAAATAATGTATTTTTTCAAAAAGTGCTTAAATTTCTCTCGGGCAATGTTGTAAAAATTATGTTTAAAATTTATAATTGAACCGATACTCATAAAAACATTAAAAATTTTCTTCTATTTTTTGATTTAATTGTAATCATTTTTTCTACATCATTCTAAATTGTAAACATGTGACTTTAACGTAAGATATTCAACAACGGTTTTCGAAAGAAAACAGAAAGAAGTTCTAAACTTGTCTTTCCGTGTTTGTTATGTATCAGTTTTCAAATCACGTATACACGGCTTTTTTCTGGAAGTTAAGATTCGATTACGATCAGATTCAACTTAAGAAATGGAATTAAGTAGCTTTTCGTTTCGTTCTTCTTTTTACTTAGGAAAGTACATCGGTGATTCATTTTGAAATACTTATCTCAAAAATAAATAAATAAATAAATAAATAAACAAATAAAATCTATTTTACTGAATAATCTTTATTACAGTGAAAAAGAAAGTCTAGTCTTTTGGAGTAAAATTAATTTCAAATATTGGCTGTAACTGCAGTTAGCCTCATCCATTTTATAAATTCAAATTTTCTATGAAATTTTGGAGCACTTCGGGTGTATTTGGCCATTGACTCAAGTAATAGTGGCGTCCCAAACCTAAATCGTTGCCTGCTTATCATTGTCTTTGGAATCCACTATTACTTGAGTCAATCGCCAAATACCGCGCGAAATGATCCAAAGTGTCGTTGCAAACTGGAATTTCAAAATGGATCATGCTAACCGCATTTACGGCCTTTGAAAAAAATATCAAAAAATACATGTTAAGAATGCTTTTTTTGTTACGTAATAAAGAACATTCAATGAAATTGTTTTTTTAAACTGCTTTTCAATTTTGAAAACAACGTCTCTCAAGAAATCCCCCTGTACATGATCAAGTTTGTCCATTCATAAGATTTCTATAAAATTTAACAACACGTTGGACATTAAGTAAAACGATCATGGTATTTTTATCAATATTTTTCTCTCTTTGATGCAATTCAACAACTTGTCAATTCTTACGTTTTGGCGTTCTTCCATGATCCTGTTAAAACTTTCCCATGTCATTGCTTTAAAATAATACCAGGATAATCCTGAGTTATTTGCAGTAGGTAATGAGCATGTTAGCTTTTTTTTTCATTTTTTGATGTTTTTTACTTCTTTTTACAAAAAAGGAAGTATTGTATTCGCGAAAAAATTTTCACGCAAAAATCGACTTTAATTTCCATTTTGCTCACCCCCGAATGAATGAATGAATTTTTTTCAACCCGACCCAACGTGGATATGTGCCTAGGAACGTACAGACACCCGAAATATCCATTTTGATGATCCCCGAGTTGATTGCAACGAGTTTTCTCGTGACGTACGTATGGATGTGCGTAAGTGTGTATGTGTGTATGTATGTCGCATAACTCAAGAACGGAATGTCCTAGAAAGTTGAAATTTGGTTCGTTCGTAGACTTCTAGTAGGGTCTAGTTGTGCACCTTCCTTTTTGGTTGCATTCGGATGCTCCAAAGGGGGTCTTTTTCCCCTTTTTGGGGGGAAATCATTGTTAATTTCGACGTAAACTCAAGTGGTGTTATAATTTGGCGGACACTTGGCGATATATCACCAGTCATTTTGGTCGCGAAGTTTTGTCGCCAACTTGGCGACAAATTTGGCGATTTTTTTTTTTTAAATCTGGTTTTAATTTGGCCACTGTTGGTGATATTTATAGAGTAAACTATTGAATCACATTAAAATTACCAAAATTACATTAAATTAGAGTAAAAGAAAGTCATGTGAGGCACACATCAGCTCGTTTCTTTCATGTAATATCAAATGAGGTGCATTATTCAACTTCAATAGGAAAATAAAATTAGTTTATAACTCAGATGATTCCAACTCTAATAAGAGCAAACACGAGGATATAAGAAATATTAGTTTTAAATAAATGCTGCAATTCTATGATATATTTCTCCGCATTATTACTTTTTAAAAAATGAAATTCATTTTGCTTTCAATGTTTAATTTTTTAAGAACTTAAAAATACTGCAAATTGTTTGTTCTGTTTAAGTACCGCTTTGAAAGCAATTTTGTTTGGTTAGATAAAACTTGAGGGTATAGTAGAGTCTTGAATATCCGGAACTCGATAATCCAGTATAGTCGGCCGCATTCTGGCAAAAGGAAAACGTCCCTCGAGAAAAAACACAAAGGTTGAGCATTTTCAATCACCTGAACATTTTACAGTTTCGACATCGTTCACTCCACTTTAGGTCGAGTTATCGGGACTCTACTGTATAACTAAATTCCTTGTAGTTTGCTGATGTTGGAGTTTTGCGAAAAAGGACATTTTGGTTTAAAATTGGAAAAGCAGCTAAGTACTGGCTTCTAATACTCAAAAAAAAAAAAAAAAAAAAAGTCACAAGTAATGTAATGAAATGAGCATGCAACACTTTTAGGGGATGTATATTTTTAAAATGTAAATAAGCTGAACAGTAGACGCACTGTCTCTGGTTCGCATATGTAATTTTTTAAATCACTCATCTTGTAAAATGTTGGTATTCTTATTTGATTTTACTGAATTGTTATTTTTAATTTTAAAAAAAATGAAAGAATCGTCGCTTAAACCTGTTTTTTCTTAACCAAGAACAACTTTTTTTTCAATAGTTATTTGAGGACATAATATAAGTTTGTAATTTTAGAGAGAAATCTAAAAATTCTGACTGCGAAAAAATGAAAATTAAAAAGACACACAAAAGATATTTTTCAACCCTAGTAAAATGTTAAGAATATTAATTTAATATTCATCAAAAATATCAAACATTTTATATAAAATTATTGTTTTTTATTACTTAACCCTGAATCAATAACAACGTTTCAATAATAGAAACTGTTTTCAAGAACAAGGAAAAAAAAATAAGTAAAATATCTCTCTGCTTAGTAATGCTACTGTATGTCAATAATTATTCCTTAAAAGTGAATACTTTCTCTTCATAAAAATTTCTTTTAAAGCTGATATGAAGAAATTAATTTATAAACTCATTTATTATCTATCTTTGGTAAAATGCCTTTTTCTAGATAATGATCAAAAGACAAAAGGAAATGACAAGCTTCCTTTTCATGCTTCCACGAATGCTACGTCGAATGACAGAAGTCAACTTTACGACTTGAATCTTTTCAGACAACTTTTGACAAAGATATGACCTCGAAAGAAAAAGAAATTCAGCACTCTTTTTATTTACTTGGGTTTACAGAAATAATAAATATTTCCGAGTTATGTCTCTCATCGGTTAGAGTAAATAAACATTTACTGTATTGAACACACTAAAACTATTATTTGGCTTTTTATCAAATTTTCACAGTTGAAAAATAAGAGTAGAAAAGACGATGAGGTTTAAAACAATTGAAATAGAAACAGTATAAATGCGAAACATTTCATGAAGTTCTGTATGTTTCTAAATACATTCCAAAAGTTGACAATAGAAAAGAAACAAAAAGGTTAAATGACAGTGAAAGATTGAAGTTGGAATTCCCAAATTTTTTTTAAATACAATGAAGCATTGAAAACCAATAGTGCGGGTGACAAGACGCAGTTCATAAATTTATTTTATAAGCTGACCCTAATAAAATTGGTTTATAATAAAAAGAAACGTGGCACTTAGTTTATAAAAAAGGTGGCGTCGTTTATTCGATAGCTGTAATAAACTATATTCTTAGAAATTGATTTTAAAGGTTGGATATACACAGACCAAACTGCTGGTAGAAATTTTTTTTAATGCTATTCGAGTGAGTCATAAATTTGAGATTTTAGTTCATTTGTTAAGTATACCTGTTGCACAAACGATGCTAAAATGTTGTGGCCCTAGGAGATCACGTAAATTGTCCACTAAGGGTGAATCCTTTAGCAGCTTTTTTTCAGAGTTAAGTGCAATACCTACAAAAAGTGACCAATCCCATGGACATTTGAGATCGAGTTTGTTTTATTAAATCAAAAAGTATCTTCTGGGAGAAGAGCAGACTCAAAGTTTCTGGAGTTCGAACAAAAACACTGAATGGTTCTCCAATTTTACTTACAATAAAAAAACTTACGTTTTTGCTTTAATAGGTGTCAACTTTGATGAAATTTGATGTTCAAACTGCAAAACGTCAATTAATACCCTTGAAAAGAGTATAAATGCCTCTTTTTAGGCTCGACATTGGCATACATTCAGTACAATAAGCAGATTTTTTACACTATCAATATAGAATTTTCATTTGTTTCATGTTTAGATTATAAGTGCAAGCAAATCACATTTTAATGCAGCTTAATCCCCATATCCCGGAATATCTATACTAAATCTGCACACTGACTCCTGTCACCCCCCCCCCTCAAATCTAGCAGGAAAGGCGAGATTGGACACTGACATGCGTCAATTCGACACACGTCCTAAATAGGGTACCTTAGAGTCCTTATATAAAAGTTCCGTATAGCTTCTATATAGCGTATCTTCTATATCAAGACTCTAAGGAGCCTAACTAGGGGCTTCAACGTAAAATAAATAGTAAGTGAGAATTGTTTGGTCTATTTTTCATTTTAAGAAGATATTCAGAATTCCAACTTTTAGTAGCCCTATTAAAATAGAAATATTCTCAGAAGAAAGTAGCAAGCATGTGTCGAGTTGACAGATATCCGCATCGTCTCTTCTTGCCAGACTGGGGGCGGGAGTTAGGACGATAAGGGGGCAGTATGCTGCATCAATATATATTGGGGGATAGGGGGGATCAAGTTGGAAAGATATGAGATCGGCTTACCCTTATAATCCAACCATGATAGAAAGCCCAATAAAGTTACGTTTTGTATTGAATTTATGCCCCGGGGATTTCTTATACGATATTACATTTCGATCACCACCGGAGGTATTTTTGCCCTCTTTCAGAATATTTAACTGACCTTTTGAAGTTCAAACATCAAATTTCATCATAGTTGACACCTTCCAAATCTAAAATATGAGCTTTATATTATAATTAAATTTAGTAAACATTTTATTGCTTTTTTCAAAATTTTGAAATTTTGAGACTGTACTTTTCAATGAAGATCTTACTTGTTTTTTTTTTTTCTTTTAATGTTTGCAGTTTTGTGGAAAAAACAAAGCTGCTTACCGAAACACTATTTTTCCCTAACCTAGATTGCTCTTGATGTGAAAAGGATAGTAGTGTAGAATTCGATTTCATTCCACTGGTTAGACCAGCAAGAAGAATTTCCCGCTATGGAAAAAATCTTTTAATTCAGAAGAGTCATAATGTGGAATGACTTTGGCGAAATACACTAAAATTACTTTAAAACTAGAAAGGATGACTACCGAGTCTCTTTATCAGAACGCTTCTCTAAAATATGAATAAGAAAAATTGAAGTTTTCTTATTCATATTTTTTTATTTATTTAAAAGATAGAAATAAAAATTGAACAGAATTACGGTGACACACTAAAATTGTAATAGTTTATAGCTAACAACAAATATGCTGATCCAGCATCAGTTTTGGGTTTGAAACCCTTAATATTGAATATATATATATATTTATAAAACTATTTGGAAATCCATGAATGTAAAATCATGTTTTCAAAAATGACTCTCAGCCATTTTGAAGATATTACGTTCACGCAGGTAGCATCATGAGATTTAATTAAAGAATTAAGAGTCTGTAAAAAAAACTTACATTCACTTGTAGGTTGAAACCGGCTCTAAAAACGAGTTATTCGTTTTATAAAGGAGTTGAAAACTAAGTAGTAGAACGCATGGGAAAAAATATCTTAAAGCCTTCTCTAAAATTCAAGCAATGATAACTTTATTGATAAAGTTCTTAGAAATGATTTTCGCTTTTCATGTGGTTCCAGTTCGGGAGAGGTTCACGTACCAACACTGAAGTGTTTCCAAATTTCGGTCAAGTTTATTAACTTTCATGCTATCATCTGCTAAAAGTCTTTGAACAAAAAACACGTTCAAAAAGTACGTTCCTTTGTCATTTATTTAAGATTTACTTCACACAAAGTTAAAGCATTCCTGAAGATGATTTCATGAATTTATTTTAAGAACCACGCTGGTCTGTGGCACTGTAAAGTTCCAGTGCCGATCACTGCTCGTTTACGCCAACTTAAAAATTTATACATGAATCTGTATAAATCTGCCGTGATTATTTAAAGCCGTGAATCGCTGTTAGCACGCGAGTTACAACAAACTCATTCCCTATAGATGAGTAAGCGGTAAAAGTATCGATTCGACTGAGATTAACTGGAATAGAATGAAGAGCAGCCTACCGGTTTGCATGGTAGTCGAGCAGGTGTTTCAAAATGTTTGATATAGATCGCATCTGCTAGAAAAGCCACGAAACTGTTCAACAAAGGTGGACTCTTATTATTTGTGTTTTCGTAAATGCATTCGATTTATTATCTCAAACATTAATAAATTAATTCTTTCTTTGTAATTTATACGGTTTGTAATTCAGTGCTTGTATTTGTCTGCATTATATGCTCAAAATATAATATTCTTGTACACATTGATATTATATGAGTAGTGAGCAATAAAAACTATCAATGAAGTTAGATCGCAAATACTAAAAGCTCAAAAAATGTTGATATAACCTCCTTCCTATTGTTCCCATTACTCTCATTTTTCTGATGAAAACATACATTCTCCGTTTGTACTAGTGATCAATTTAGTTCTGTTTTTTTAAATACAATTGGTACTGGTACACTTTTAGTGTTAATTGTGCTTTATTTTTCTCGTTTTTTAATCTGTATGTTTCAATTTAAATTTTTTACACTAATGTTATCTGTTGTTGATTAGAATTGTTTTAAAATATAAAATTGTCTCTATCTACGCTATTACCGAAATGTGTAAATGCAAAAATGTGTACTCTGATCTATATTTTCTATATAAACTAAGTAAATAAAAATAATATTTTCCAAATGTTTTCTGCATTTTTCAATCACTGCCATCATTTCATTAAATCACCTTTTTTGTATGTATAAAAAAATTAGTTTTGCATCCTTAAGGAAGTTTCATTGCTGGTTAATTGTATTTGATTAGATGTAATAAATGTAGCAATTTTTCTAGAGTTGTTTTTAAATCTAGCTAACAAACGTAAAATAAAATTAGAGTAACAAATTAAGACAGAAATTAAGAACCAAATTAAGTTAACTGAGAAATAACGTGATAAGCAAATTAAACATTATAAATTAAGCAAATCACGCGGAAAACTATGTTGTGTGCAGTCATCAGCAACTTCTTACCACACTTTTTCTAAAGGATATGAAACATTTAAACAGTCTAAGTCTGACAATTTATCTTTGCATGAAATTACTGCATAAGTAATTTACTTTGACTAACACCGCGTAATAATTTTGTTCAATGTACTTTACTTTTCCTCTTTCGACAAATATATTTGTATTTTAAATTCATTAGTACATACAACATCCTTGAATTTATTTTTAAATTTAAAAAAAAATGGCACGACTTCAAAGTTTTAAACTTCATTGAATTTGCTAATTTCCTCCAGTTACCCTAATCGCGACAAATGTGTCGGGATCAATCGCTAATTCAGACTGCTTGAACTTCACTTCATTCTGCCAGGTATATTAATTAAAGGAATTACATCCAAAGTACCCATGAATAATGGGTTTCAATTTTAGGAGCTCTGCAGAATTCATGCTTTTGAATAAAGCCAGTATCGGGTGCACGATGGAAAGCCATATCTTGGGGATTTCCAGAGGGTCTTCACTTAGTACGCTAATGATCTACTCCTCTATTTATCAAAGCAGGGAATAATTAATAGTGTTTGTCACAGAGGTGATGTGAAGTAGCATTTGGTAGTCTTCAAATCCCTTTGCCTTTGATGCTGGTTCAACCGTGTAATCATTCACGAAGTTTTCTCTCTAACTGAGGAATTACTTTTTTCCTTGGTATTAGTGAGGGACAAGAGTTTTTAGTTTACAGAAATGGATAACTGTTGAAAAGTTTTCAGTGCAGTAGCTTTCGCTGATAGCGGGATTGAGCTAATTTAAAGAAACAAAACATCGATTTTTATCCTTGGGAATAGAAAAAAAAATTAGTTTCTTCAATCGCAAAATGTGAGGAACTTCACAATCAAAACTAGTTTTAGGAGCTACAAATGGATTTTTATGTCTTCAAAATTTGTTTAGATAAATTTGTAAAAAATTAGATATTTGTTTCTTCCACATTTTTTTAAACATTGCTGTTTTGCGTAATCAAAAGGCTGGTAACTGAAATCAAGATGTTTTCTGATTAGTTTTATCAAACGGCATTTAAACGAAGTAATATTGAAAATAGTTCAAACAAAATCAACTTTTTTTTTGTTCTTTTTGGATAATTAAAAAATTGGTACTCTTGCGTTCTATGTTTTTCTCCTGGAAAGTAGGCTGTAATAATCACATTTTTCTGTTTGATAGTTTTATAGCCTGTTACGGTTACATAAAGATACGAATGTTTGTTTATAAAATTATTATTTAGGAAAGACGTTGTTGCATCTCAACTATAGAACTAATGCGCATGTGGCGTCATCGCAGTTGTTAAAAGGTTCGCACATTTTTGCTTCGGCAGTCGTTACCTGAAGACCCAGGTGCACCGAGATTTGTTTACACATTATGTTTAGTTACTTAATAAAAGTGTTCTACCTATGTTTCATCAAT